>NW_025964334.1:23189130-23661630 GCF_023055435.1 Haliotis rufescens | reverse complement strand
GTGTTACATATATCGTAAAAGAGACTCTGCTTTTAGCGGATATTTCATATGTTTATGATATTGTGTTTTGTCGCTTATATTTTTCTGAAATAACCGATTATTTCATGAAGGAGAATTCAATCATGGGACTCATTGTTTGTGATCATATTGTTACACAGCAGACTGCCAATTATTAGACCACCACAAACGACCAAATAAAAGCCACATAATGATCCAACTAAGCATACACATTTTATACAGTGATATGTGTAACATTAGTTTCTATCTATTGACATCCACAACAAAACAAGTAATCCCTCACCGATCATTGTGAGATTACACACATCTAATGAAACACGTCACGGATGTGCCCCGTCAGTGATGTAACTCAATCAGAAGGTAGACATGAATGAAACTGATCTGATTGCACCACATCAACCTTTCCAGCATTGTGTGTTGGAGCTACACCAAAGTCAATCATCTGAAATCGATCCCGCATTCGGCTTAAGGATATTGTTATCGACATTTGACGTGCAGCACTTGGACGGCCTGCTTCTTGATGCCCAGTCAACCCTTTCCACTATTTCCTTGTACACACGAGGGACGTTAGTGTTTTTTTTATTTATATCGCAGAGAATATTACCCAGGAAGGGCATATAGAAATCAACATACATGTATGAAGGTCCATGAGAGCACAGCCAGTTGCATGTATACAGATCGACACCCATCAACTCTTGATAACGTGGATGGGGAACGTTGCAGAGCAACACACATCTTGCCATGATAACATGTCCTATGCAGTATACAAATCAAGCCGTGTGCTTAATATAACTTCACGGACGATGGATTGTTGCAGATCAACAACTATCATTCCTTGATAGCATGACTGATAGAATGTTGCCCATCAATACGTATAATACCTTGATAGCATGGCTGATAGAATGTTGCCCATCAATACGTATAATACCTTGATAGCATGGCTGATAGAATGTTGCCCATCAACAACTATCATTCCTTGATAACATGGCTGATAGAATGTTGCCCATCAACACCTATCATTCCTTGATAGCATGGCTGATAGAATGTTGCCCATCAATACGTATAATACCTTGATAGCATGGCTGATAGAATGTTGCCCATCAATACGTATAATACCTTGATAGCATGGCTGATAGAATGTTGCCCATCAACAACTATCATTCCTTGATAACATGGCTGATAGAATGTTGCCCATCAATACGTATAATACCTTGATAGCATGGCTGATAGAATGTTGCCCATCAATACGTATAATACCTTGATAGCATGGCTGATAGAATGTTGCCCATCAATATGTATAATACCTCAATCAATATGTATAAACGGGGTCTCGTCAACTACATCCGAATCACTAAGATAGTTACACGTGTTGAACGAGGTCTGATTGACTAAATCAGTACCACTAAAATGTTACACGTGTTGAACGGTGACTGGTAAAGTGCATTCGTATCACTAAGATAGTAACACGTTTGGGACGGGGTCTCGTCAACTACATCCGTATCACTATGATAGTTACATGTGTTGAACGGTGACTGGTAAAGTGCATCCGTATCACTAAGATAGTAACACGTTTGGAACGTGGTCTGTTTAACTACATCCGTATCACTAAGATAGTAACAAGTTTGGAACGGGGTCTCGTCAACTACATCCGTATCACTAAGATAGTTACACGTGTTGAACGAGGTCTGATTGACTAAATCAGTACCACTAAAATGTTACACGTGTTGAACGGTGACTGGTAAAGTGCATCCGTATCACTAAGATAGTAACACGTTTGGAACGTGGTCTGTTTAACTACATTCGTATTGCCTTTGTTGGTATTGCTAGGGTGTCTCACTTTTAAAGTTTTCAGTTACTATCATTGCTAAGATGAACCTACACGATTCCCATCAGTCATGGCGACCTGCTGTAATCTGTTGTGGGCACATCACCGACCACTTGTTACAGTTTGGTAATAGACAGTCTTTGTGATATGCCACGTATTTATACTATCATTTCTATTCTCGGATTTCATTTTTATGCAATTTGTGTGAGTGGCGGGCGTATGGTAGGACATGCTTACCCTTTTCGCGAAAACCTGGTGTCATCAATGATTTTAAGTGATCCATTCATATAATTGTCACCGCTATTTTGACTTTTACGCCCATATGGAATATGTTTCGGCGGAAAATTGAAACTAGTTAATATTTTCTATTTGGTTTCGTTAAATATTTCTCGGGTTACCAGATAATATTCTCGATTTTCCCAAACTGCTAGTGTTCATGTAGGGTATCTGGTTTCATCGTCAGTGATTTTCGAGAACACATGGTTGCATCATTGTTTGAAAGTAATATCATAAACACAGACTCATGATATAGTCGGAATCATACAATGGACTTTCAATGGACAGAGATTTCTTGTGATTATGGAAAGGGTTTTGTCGCTTTTATTTACAGTAGTTTGTGAATGTGATGCAGAATGAGTATACCAACAGGCCCGCTATGGCTAACAGGCCATATGGTCATGTGCATGTGCACATATATATGATCATGCACAGATGCATAACGAGATACATGCACATATATACATATAGATAGATAGTGCATAGATAGATACATGTATATATTCATATATACACATACATAGGCTCTTGCACATATGCATACATAGATACATGCAAACACACACACACATATCTCTCTCTCTCTCTCTCGCTCTCTCTCACTCTCTCTCTCTATATATATGTGGTGAGGTGATTATTGCGTTCAAAATTATTGCACTTATGTAACGACGTGCATGTACATGTGTGTGTGTGTGTCTGCTTGTACAAGGGCGTGCCCACTGAGGTACCATGCCGCAGTTTAACATGAATATGACACTCAAACACAATATACAGACTCTGAGTCGTCCACTCCTTGTTTTAACCCCGAGCGCCAGGTAGGATAACAACAAGTACCATCTTTTAGTGTCCTTTGGTATGACTCGGCCGGGGATCGAACCCCGGACCTTACGCTCTCCGGGTGGACGCTCTACCACTAGATCACGGAGGCGGTCCAATACATATACAGACACATATATATTTACTCATAGATATTTACATGTATATATGTACACAGACAATGAATAGATACATAGGCAAACACATGCAAATAAACACAGACAGATGCATGCTTATATACATAGATAGACACATGAATGGAAACATAGAGAGACACGCACCTGCCTACACAGACAGGGTGCCCAGGTATACACACATGCGTGTCAACATACCTGGGTAGAATGAGGAAGTATACCCTAATTATTGACACAGCCTGTTAAAACTCTGATACCAACACACTATGTTACACGTTGCTCTATAATTATACTTCGCTGGTACAGGTTTATCAGGTAATTTACTGCAATCACACTACCACATCGAGAATGCAATTGTATTGACTGCGTCAGCGCAGTTGTGGGGAACATGCCCGGCCTGCTCTCGATACGTTTGAGTGATGATCCCCATTGTATTCCGAGATTACTCGACATGTTAAACGGGTTACTTCTCGTTTTCTCCGTCACAATTCCTCGTAACTGTAATTCGGAGTCCCGTGTGTCAGAGGCTGAGGGTGTGTTTGATCAGCCATAATACATGTATACCCTAGCTACTGAAAATAAATACCCTGAATCTGAACCAGCTTATGTCGTAATATGAGTTTCTGAGCAGTATAGTAAGCTGTCAGAGGTTTTCCTATTGGAATATCCTCACAATATTTTGATTTAAATACTAGTCCAACCTGTGTCAAATTGGCAGCTTAAGAGCCTTCTCTTTCTTGCTATGTCCACGAATGTCGACGGTACTTCTGTACGAGTAAATATGTGTATAGCATAACATTAAGTTTTTGGTCAAGACGTTCCTCTCGGTTTCGTCTCTGCCAAGATATAGATCTAGATATATACCCAGACCAAAGTAGTAACCTACATCTACCTATATCCGAAACATATATTTAATCATAAACGTGACCTAGAGCTTTAGGCAGTATCTTCATCTTAATCTTAATCTACCAGTACATGTATATATAAATCAACTCCCAGGTCTAGACATAAGCACGATGCCCCGAAAACTGTATCATCTATTACTAGGATACAATTAGAGCCAAAACTATACAAATTCTGACCAACGACACAGATACAAAAAACATAATCTATGGTTTATACAGACGATGATTTAAAATGTAAAATGGTCTAGGTTAAAAGTACGTATGTCGTACAAGGTGTCCCGCTTCCTAATGACCGTACTCCAGCTTTCACGAGAAACACATATATACCTTTCGTCACATTAACGATGTTAACACAGAATTAACAGAAATAGAACAATCTAAACCATGATGGTTAAGTGTAAGGAATGTCGTGGATCTCACCTGGGCCTTTAGGTAAACAACCCTTGATATAACGTATGTAGGAGACCCGCTCACAGCCAACTGATGGTGGTTAAACCCAGTCAGATAGCTCAGCCGCTTGCACACAATCTACCTCCGGAAGGTAGGAGGCGGAGCGGCACATCCTCAATGCTCAAACCGGTTATATCGGCCGACTGGTCATGCAAGACGGGTGGTGAAAGTGTCGTGGATATGTGTATTCTGGGTTGCAGTTGCGTGGTCCCCTATTGTGAAGTGACTGATGTTTATTTTCATTGCGTTCTTTCTACATTGTGCTTCTTCCAACTAGTTAATAATCTCAACAGTAAAATGTGGAATGTTTGTATAGAGTGCACATGGTGGCTGTCTAATCTGCTAAGGAATGTGTAAACTACAGTAAACTACGGATATAACGAACTCAACGGGACTGCTAATTTTAGTTCGTCATAGCCGTTGTTCGTTATACAGCATATATACAGAAAATAATCGGGGGGAAAAGTAAGTTCGTTATATCCGTCAGTTTGTTATAAGCGTGTTCTTTATAAACGTAGTTTACTGTATGTAACTCTCTTGATGTTGGGGACGTTTTACTTTCTGTTCAAATGTAAAGCTTTTCTCCAGTAGCAAATTATATACATTCCCAAAGCAATCTATGAATGGTAATATATGTACACATTAAAAAAATTGTTATCATCCGATAAATATTTTTGTAAAGAATCTTATAAATTTATTAACGTATTGTTTAAACATGTTGCCGCTGAAACATAATTTCCAGTCCTGCCATATTCGTTGTAGTATAACTAAATGTATGATCATGTACCACCGTTGGTGGGTTTTCGAGTAATGAATTGAAAGAGACAATCATTATGTAATACCAGTGTTATCTGCACAGTATTGATCACACATGTGGTACATGCTTCAATGTTTTTGACAAAATGATTCGGATCAACAAATATGTAAATGTTTTTTCCATCATACTGTCTGTGTTTAAGGGTATAAGGATATGCGTTGACCCTGATCATGAAATCCTAACATAGTGAAAGAATGTTTGTTTGTTTATTGATAAACTAAGTAGTATTCCAGCTATACGACGGCGGTCTGTATATAATCGAGTCTGGACCAGATAATCCAGTGACTGACATCTTGGACATCGATCTACGCAAATGGGATACGATGACAAGTCAGTAAGGCTGACCACCCGATCGCGTTAGACGCCTCTTACGACAAGCATGGTTTGCTAAAGATCAATTCTAACCTGGCTGGTCTCGGGGACTTCAGGACATATGTATGCTATAATAAAAATGATAATACTACAGAGTTATAACTGTACATGAATAGTAACATGAACACTAGAATTCGAGGAAAAGTATGAATACTCGAAGTATCAATGTAAAATTACTAGAAAATGTAAGAATGTTCGAAAATGTAAACACCCTGATATTGTAGGAATACTACAAAAAAAGTTACAATACGTTTCGACCGAGTGTAAATAAAAGCGACAAAATGAATCCTTTATATCTTATGAGTCCATTTTACGATTCCGATTATAGCATGATCATGTGTTTATGAATCAATATCAAATAGTAATGAAACAGGGTTTTCGCCAAAAGTAAGACCGACTGATCATTTGTTAAAATGCATGCAGAACACATAGAGCAAGTTTCTATGAAAGGACGAATTACTGAAATTCCATCACTTTTCAGTGTGTGCAAGGCATATGTCAGAACAGGTTTTGGGATACGGGGTGATTGCGCCGTCATACATTTTCACACTGTACGTGTCCTTGCCTGTTTTAAAGGAGTTTCTAAACCATAGAACGAACTGACGATTTATGCCGTGCCCCATGTGTGGAGCGCAGCGAGAGGGTGACAGGCGGAATATCAGGGCAATGTAGGGCGTGTAAGGGTTTAAAAGACAGGTCATGCTCTGATTGTGCTGGTATTCCCAGTAGGGTGGGTCATACCCCGAGTATAATGGGGCGAGTATATTCAGCCGGTTGGGCCACGACGTCGACTGTGTGAAATACGGGTGGATATTCAGGTTTTCAATGCGATATGTTCTGTGGGTGTGGTCTACCCACGCACGGGCCGATCCTCTTACAACTGTTGGATGACCATGTTAAGGGGTGGGGGTGATAGATAGTGTAGGAATGTGGAGGATGCATGTATATGTATGGTTGATATATATTTATAAACAGACAGACAGAGAGACAGACAGACAGAAAGAACGAACGAACGAACGAACGAACGAACGACATTTAATCCGGACTTTGTTACCTTAATGCTTGCCAACAACCAACCAACCCCCACCCCCACCCCACCACCACCCCAGTTGGTGTACTTCATTTAACTTTGATTAATGCAGCACGTCTATGAACAGTTGTGTTGTTACCTAATATGTCCGAACGTGCTGTAGACAATTCACTAATGAAACCTCTGCAGGACAGCAATACAACATTGTTGGTTTTGGCTTGTGAAACTATGCCAACAACTCGACAGCATTCAGGCAGTCAATGTCGCCTTCCGCGGGTACAACGTATCCACCCTTCCTGAAACCCCTATGGATTGTCTATTACTGTCGATTTGTTATCAATCTGGCAAACACACACACCTTATAACATTAATTAAACAATCTTCATAAGTCTTTATGACGTAGCCAAGGATACTCGACACGATACCCCAAATGGATATCTACCAAAACGTGTACAAAGAGAACATTCCAGGAAGTCTGTAATTGAGAAATATGCGTCTGATGTATATTGCCTATATGGTTTTATTACACAGACAATCCCCTCTCATGTACTGGAAAAACAAGTACTCAGCAAAGGCAAATCAAACGCACGTCCCACCAACGTACCAGGAGATAGTTTACTGGATACACAAAGAGGTAATGATCTTTTGACCCTAATCTATGCAAAAATGATGGAAATGCGGGATTCTGCGAGCGAACATAATGCCTGTCTGGACAGAAGAATTGAAGAACTACACAACAGATTCGACACTGAACTCAGGAATATGAAGCGGACCATCGAAGAGAAGAACAGCGACCTAATAACAGCGTCAAGGGAGATAGAAAGGTCTAAAAACGTAGAGCTCAAGCTACGTGGAGACGTACGGATACTAGTCTCTCAAATAGACATAGTAAACACTCGCAACAAGCTTATGTACTCTGAGTCAGTTAGAAGTCCCCCGCTGCTCAGAACTGTGAGTTCCAGCGCACAACCAGGACATGAGGCTGACAGTGTTCTGACCAGAACAGCAGAGACCAACAAAACAAAAACTCCAAGTGTTGTGGACATTACTATTAACCACGAGAGGAATACTATTGGAGACAACACCGAGAACGACGAGGGCGGCGACAGTGACACTATATGTACAAGTCCTACTCAACATGACAGAGTCAGCGATGACCATATCAGGGATGTTGGATATGATGACGTTAGCCATAAACAACACGAAGACAATGCTCAGAGATCTGTGAGATTCGACAGTGAATGGTCCAGAGCTTTTAGAGGTGTTTCACCAAAATTTAAAACAAAAAGGTTTGTGCTATCGTATGTTAGAGCGGATAAACCACTAAAGACAGTGCAAGATGCCATATGTGAATATGCTAAACAACGTGGCGTCCATGTGAGTTACGTTCGTTTGCTGAGGCACTGGGAAGGCTACAATCCCACCTACACACTGAGAGTGAACATTGACAGTAGGACAGCAGAACAAGTTAGTGAGAATGAAGATTTCTGGCCGCCAAATGTAAGATGTCGGGAATGGATACCACAGTCACACAGAAACAGCAATGGTGCACGCTAACTCGTCTAACATGATAGCATTGAACACTTGCCTAATACTTATTACCATGCTAAGTATAGGAACATGGAATGTAAGAGGTGTACTGTATTGTCGACAGTACTTACAGAAACTAGCGAGTGACTGATGCCCTTGCAGTGTGTGAACACTGGTTGAACGATAGAACGCAGAGCTGGTTTGACTGTCTAAATGATAAGTTTGACGTCGCGGCTAAGGTTAAGGCTAACCAGCGAGGATGTAGAGGGGAAGGCGGTGTGGCAATTTTAGTTAACAAAAATATGTACAGGTACACTGATATATGTGAATGTGAGTATGATAGTGTTGTAGCTGTGAGACTTTCCCGTCCCCAGTGTGCTGACATGTATGTAGTGTGTGCTCTGCTCCCCTCCACTAATCACAACACAGCAGTGTATGAGGAGAGTGTCAAGGAAGTGTTCGACGTGGTTGATGAGCTATCAGAAAGCAGTTATGTTGTTCTTTGTGGAGATTTTAATACAGATCTTGTAAATTACCCAGCATCCCCTCGCTCCACTGTACTGCAGTCATACTTGGATACAAGAAACATGATACCATCATACAACTGTGGTGTCACTCTAGGTCATCTCAAGACATGGTGCAACAAGGCTGGAACACAGTCATCTCTGATTGATTATATTTTCTTGCCAGATGCTCTTCAATCATCTGTGCTGACGACCTCTGTCAATAACAACATCGATTTCGAGATATCGGATCATTCACCAGTAGTGGTATCATTCCTTAGCGATGCGTTCTTAACAGAGCAAAAGCTATGGACTCCCCCAACTTACAAATGGCAGAAGGCGAATGGCCTTGAACTGAAGATGTACTCATCTGAAGTTAACAAAATACTTGGTGACACCCTTCCAGACGTTACACATGCTGACAGCGATATGGTGGAATATTACTTTGATGCTATAGTGAGCTCTCTCCACACGGACCGCCTCGGTGGTCTAGTGGTAGAGCGTCCGCCCGGAGAGCGGAAGGTCCAGGGTTCGATCCCGGGCCGCGTCATACAATAAGACGTTAAAAGATTGTACTTGTTGGGACCCTGTCTGGCGCTCGGCATTAAGGGGCTAAAACAAGGACTGGTCGGCTCGGAGTCAGTATACTGTGTCTGAGTGGGGTATTCATGTTAAACTGCGGCATGGTATCTCAGTGAGCTAGCACTATAAATCGGCATCAGTCCGGACTAGTACAAGCAGCCACACACACACATACACGTGCATGCACGTCGCTATATAAGTGCAATAACCTTGGACGCGACGTTAAACCCAATTTCACCTCACCTCTCCACACGTCAACAGCAATGTACATCCCCACAGGACACTACAGACCATACCTTCGACCCTATTGGAGAGGATCTAGTCTAGACTACTACCACTACCAGATGCGTCATGCTAGACGACAATGGATATCTCAAGGTAAACCTAGAGGAGATGCACATGGCTCTTATAAACAGTATAAAGCAGCTAAATGCAACTTCCGTCGACAGAAAAGAAAAGCCGAACGGCAATGGGACAGACACAAGTATACAGAGCTGAACTCTGCCTGTGAAGTGGACATTGGTGAATTTTATAGAACTGTCAGGAAACAGAGGAAGACTAATGTAACACGTACATCTCTACAGTATAAAGACAAGACGGTCAGCACACCCGAGGACATCTGCAATATGTGGACTGATTACTACGGAGATCTGCTGTCTCCTCTCGGTAGGCCCGAGTTTGAAACGGACTTTTATGAGGAAACAAAATCAAAGGTTTGTGATATAGCAAACAGTAACATATCTGAGAACGATCCAATCCTGTCGACAAGTATTACATCTAATGAAGTGAAATCAACCATTAAGAGGCTGAAAAAGAATAAGTCTCCTGGACCAGACTGTATTACTGTAGAACACCTCTGTAATGCTGACAATCTTCTGTTTAAACATCTGGCACACCTCTACAATATGATGATCAGTACTTGTTACACGCCTGTCATGATGAGAACTGGAACTATTATTCCCATCTACAAAGGGAATAATAAAGATAAATGCAACCCAGCTAATTATCGCGGTATCACTCTAACATCCGTGATTGGGAAGGGATTTGAGAGGCTGTTGCTAGACAGACTGGAGTCCTACATCAAATCTATTAACCCTGATTTCCCACATCGTCTCCAGTGCGGCTTCCGGAAAGAGCATATGGCGCCAGTGTTGCTACATATGTGTTAAAAGAGGCTATTTCCTATTATCAAGATAGACACTCTAATAAATATGTTGCCTTTCTGGATAACGAAAAGGCCTTCGACAGGATATGGCATGAGGGGCTGCAAATGAAACTATACAATCTTGGTGTGAAAGGCCGTGCATGGCACATTATCCGTCAATCTTACCAAGAAGCAAGTGCTTGTGTTAAATACAATGGGAGCACAGGTGATTTGTTCAATGTTCAACAAGGAGAAGGACAAGGTCGTGTGCTCTCAGCATGGATGTTTCTAGTCTATATTAATGACCTGATATCTCAGCTTGATAATCTACAATGTGGACTAATTGTTGGTAAGGAGCACATCCCAACGGTAGTACTGGCTGATGACACTACTGTTGTGAGTACGAGTGTACATGGACTGAATATGTCTCTTGATACTATCCACCAGTATGCTCGGCGCTGGAGACTGACATATAACGCCAATAAAAGCTGTGTCTTATCTTTTTGCAATAACAGAAGACATTGTAATAGACCTGTGTTCAGAATTGGAGATGTGACAATGAAGATCCAAAGCAGTACGATTTATGCCGGCTCTCTGATACACACGGAAAAAGCAAGTGAACGAACTACTAGGGCTTGTGCTAAGGCGCGGCAGACAATCAACTCCTTAAGAAATGTTGGTCTTAGAGCTGGAGGATTGAGCCCAGTATCTTCATCGAATATCTGGCAACGAGTGATCTTCCCCACTGCCTTCTATGCATGTGAGCTCTGGCCTAATATCAACAACCGTGAGATCAGTGAGATGGAAACCCTACAGCGCTACTTTGCACGACGAGTCCAAAACCTTCACAGGAGATCCTCTACAGCTGCTACAACTCAGGTTCTAGGATTGTGGTCAATCCTGGGCAAGGTGGAGAAAATGAAGCTTCTCTTTCTAGGACGACTCTGTAGAGCAGCAGGCACAACCATTATGAAGCCGATTTTTTATCTCAGACTATCCCAGTATGTCACCACGATCTCACACAGTGCCAGATCCATAACACATGATCTACTGAATGTGGCTCAAAAGTATGGATTCTCAGGCGTCTTAGATAAACTAATCAACTCTGGGGAATTTCCATCTAAGAGTGTATGGAAGAGCATGGTACAACGAGCTATTAGTGAGTCTGAAAAAAATATGAATTGGAGAAATACTTTGCAACAACGTCCAGACATGCATAGGTTTAGTGCTATCCACACCCGCCTTGCCCCACATCGTCTCTGGTCTCTGTGTGTATGGTATGGTATTGCCCCCCCCCCCCCCCCCCCCCCCCCCCCCTGTATATGCTCTTGTAAAGCTCGGCATATTACCTGTAACGTCTGGACTGTGTCTTATCTGTAACTATGAATGTGATGACATTGTTAAGCACCAATTGCTTTACTGTGATGGCCTAATGAAACAGAGAAATGTGCTTAGTGAGTCTCTATTTGACAATGTTAGCCTTGAAACATATCTCAGACTTGAGGACACGTCTAGTGATGCCGTCAAGATTCTGACATACCTCGGTGCTATTACAGATGTGGTCCAAGACATGACACTTGACAGCTGGGCAACATTCATGAGTATCGTGGCTAAACATGTCAGCTCATGGAACTTAACATCCATATTGTATTTGTGAAGCTATGTCACACATCATGTAAATGTAGTTTCACGCATCACTTCATTACTGCTTACCCAGCTCAATCTGTTGAACTTACATGTATTTTGTCATTGCCGTTGTCAAATAATGTAATGTAATTGTATGTACTACTCTCCAAATCATTAGGGGAAATAAAGAGCATTCATTCATTCATTCATTCATACGCATCCATTTATATGATAAAGATAACCATAACGGGCTGGCAAACAAACAAACAAACAAACAAACAAACAAACAAACAAACAATAAGTAATGTAAATGAATGAACCAACCAGCCGTCGAAAGAACGAACGAACGAACGAACGAACGACATTTAATCCGGACTTTGTTACCTTAATGCTTGCCAACAACCAACCCACCCCCCACCCCCACCCCACCACCACCACCACCCCAGTTGGTGTACTTCATTTAACTTTGATTAATGCAGCACGTCTATGAACAGTTGTGTTTGTTACCTAACATGTCCGAACGTGCTGTAGACAATTCACTAATGAAACCTCTGCAGGACAGCAATACAACATTGTTGGTTTTGGCTTGTGAAACTATGCCAACAACTCGACAGCATTCACGCAGTCAATGTCGCCTTCCGCGGGTACAACGTATCCACCCTTCCTGAAACCCCTATGGATTGTCTATTGCTGTCGATGTGTTATCAATCTGGCAAACACACACACCTTATAACATTAATTAAACAATCTTCACAGCATTCAACAGAAGACATTAACTCAAACATTAAACACAAGTCAGAGGTATATTATAAATCAGATCGGATAATAAATCAAATAATTTCTTACCCGGAGTACCTTTGCTCTGTTGTGTTGATGGGAAGCCGTAGCCTAGTAGAGGCCCACAATACGTCGTACAGCTCGGGTCGATACAAGACGTATATATTATTCATGCAAGATTTAACAGCCAGAGTGTTGTTGACAGCGAACGCCATACGGGCCTGCACACAAGACTCGGCTAAACCACGGTAAATTCACGCTTCGTCGAGAACCGGTTGCACAATAGTGCTCTTCTAGCTTGGAAGTGTTGAAGCATAACTGGTTTTACCATCCGTTTGGCTCTAATGAAATCTAACCTTGGTGATGAATTGGGTGGTAGGATTGTTAACAGGGACTATTTCGCGAGTGAGTGAGTTGGGTGTAAAGCCGCGTTTAATATTATTCCAGTCATATCACGGCGTGTCAGCTTAATGTGGAAGGAAAGCCCGAAGTGATGAAGGTCTCAGACGTTTACCACTTCGGTGAAACCCACGAGCACGGGTATGGTGCTGACAAACCTAGAAACATAATCGGTGCGAACCGGGATTCGAACCCACAATCATAGGTTTCTAGCGCAACTCTGCACAGCGAATCGCGGCGCCTTAGACGACTTGGCCACCCATGCCCCCGGGGACTATTTGGTTGTGGTGGTTGTGTGGTGGAGGGACCTATTACCTATGTAATATATTTCTACCAAGATTTCAAAGAGCGTCATATGACTCTTGCTCAGAAGTTGTTTGATCAAGGCCTTCAGTAAAGCTTTCAAAAAGTTTTATGGTAGACATGTCGAGGACATTTCTAAATTTGACGCATCAGTGACAAAAATGATGTCCGATGCAATTCCCTATTTGACATGTGCCGAATGTTCCCATGTTTTCTTAAAACAACCCGATTAATTAACAATACGATCAAATAGAAACACTATAAAAGTCACTGCTTAATCTGGAACGGACATTAAAATGAATAAAGTTTAATCTTTTTCAGCACACTGCGTTACCACGGCCTGTACATTAGATTATATATGCTGTTACAATTTTTCAAGTAAACAGTTGACTAGCCTTTGCATGTGTTTGTGTCGGATGCCGCCAGTTGGGCAGGATACGCTAAAATGTTCCCGAAAACCCGGTGTCATCATTATTTGATTAGTATGTCAGTTAACACCGTTGAGCTTGTCTTGGGTGGGTCCTGAGTAGGACCTATATATCTACCAACACGACTACCCGGACCCGTGGTTAGTCACGTGATATGTTGTTTTATGACACTTACTATAGCTCAGTGGTTACACTACCAGTCGCTATTGTTCGCATTTCTTTCTGACGATGCACAAATTCCCTTTGACTTGTATATGTTGGAGTTAATATCAAGGTTCAGTAAACTTCAGTGAACGCATGACCTGATTGTCTGATACATGTATCTTTATAGTATTAGCCAAGGCCTCGGTAAAACAATTACCAATCAGACATTTTGTTCCCTACTCTTGAAACTTGCAGTGGGTACCCGGGTAGGGTCGGGTAATAGGGGGTCGGGTACCCGGGTAGTAAATTTGGACTCGTCCCAGCCCGAGTTGTCTAGGTTGGTTGGTGTTAAGAGTAGCAGAGCCGACCATTAACAGATCCTTTGTTATCTAGGCGGGATGAGTTACCTCCCTTGAAGTAATGTACCATTACAGTCGCATCAAGCAGTTGCATTCCTTATGGCTTCTCTGATGGTTACGAGTTACTTCTATCTGCTTCCAAACCGAACATCTGTGTGACATCGTTTGGCTTGTACTTTCTTTTTTTTGCATGTTGAAACACAACGAATTTGGATTCAAAATCAATTTGGAAATACAAATATAGTACAACTATTTCGGTTTATAATTTCATACAAAACATGTACATCTGTGAATAATCTCCTTTGCACACACAGCACAAGGGCTTATTGGGTCATCTCGTCATATTCAATTCATGGACAGACAATCATATCGTAGACAACTGACATTTGAACTATTTAAAATAGTTCAACAGACTCATATCTCAAGCAATCGAGGGGCGGTCGGGTAGCCTAGTGGTTAAAGCGTTAGCCCGTCACGCCGAAGACCCGGGTTCGATTCCCGACATGGACACAATGTGTGAAGCCCATTTCTGGTGTCCCACGCCGTGATATTTCTGGAATATTGCTTAAAGCGGCATAAAACCATACTCACTCACTCAAGCAATTGATGGGACATGTTGATAAGCGTATTTTACAGACGCTTCAAATTTAGGTTTTCGATGAAAGTTAAAGGCAGTTCCATTGATATAGTCACGTACACTTTCATTCCCTTATTTCTTTCCGCCTTCATCCGTTTGAATTATTGAGTCACTTATAAAACAGATTAAGTACCTCCAACACATGTCTTGATTGTCTGTTAAAATGCGGTGTCTCAAAACACTGTATTATACGTGTCAGGGACCACGAATCCCTTTTACAATATTGAAAAAAAGTAAATTAATGTCAATACAAATGAAGGACAAAATATGGCATATATTAATTCAAGGCAATCGAATTAAATCAGATCTTTTACTCGGATACACCTCTGCGTGAAGATCTAAGGACACCTCCATGGAAGGTTGAATCAGGCGAACGCCTAACGACCTTTAAGCCACCCCCACCCACCACCCCCTCCCTACTCCCCCACCCCTCCCCATCCCTACCCCCGCCCCCTCCCCCTCCCTACCCCCCACCCAACCTCCACCCCACACCCCCAGTCTAAATGATGTATGCGAGGGTTCATGATACAATCAGAGCGTAAGCTTTCTAAAACTATTTGGCTTAATTTCACTTACTCCTAGATTCGAAAATTGAGAGCTTAGCAAAAAACCCACCGCAGAAATATACCCCTTTTTGTTATAGCGGTCAGAAACTACAGAATATGAATTCGGAACTCCCCGATTATAGTAGTTTTAGAGATACAGAAATCAGATATGTTTGCCTGAATGCTTCGTTCACTCGTACCCATAATTTAGGAGCCTCGGCGCATATTTGCTGGATAAAACGTTGACCTACTGTGACTTTAAGAAACATTATACATGTATGTTATCTCACATTACTTAAAATATTTTTAAAAATATTTTTGCAACTGTTCGCAAGATCAATGTTCTAAAGTTGCATCTTTTCACACACACACCCTCCCAAGCTACGGTTCTGTATATGTCCTATTCTTCGATGTAACTCTGCAAACAGAAGCTGATGATGAACGACAGTGGGACGCTGATATGCCATCAATGACATGGTGTACGCACGGTATTGTATCCTCATCATATCTATCTCCTTATTTTTTAAATAAGGAGTCACCGCCGCATATTTGAAATTTTTTAGAAGTGTAGTGTGCGAGTAAATGGTATGTTTATATCTCATATTGCTGTTTATCGTGCCTTGAAGCAAGGATGCTTACAGTCTCGGTTTTGTCATCAGAGACTTTATTGATGTCATGATTGATCCCCAAATTAGCATTAATTTTTTGTGGTGCCATTATTTCCGCCTTAGCATATGCCGATGATAATATTAATTTATTGACAGAATCTGAAGATGACTTGAAGAAATTGCTACACATTTTAAATAAGAGGTATGAAACTATGAAAAGTCTCATATTGTACATTTTAGAAATCCTTGTGTGCCAAGGGTGAGTATGGTTTTACGCCGCTTTTAGCACTATTCAAGCAATATCACGGCGGGGGACACCAGAAATGGGCTTCACACATTGTGCCCATGTCGGGAATCGAACCCGGGTCTTCGGCGTGACGAGCGAACGCTTTAACCACTAGGCTACCCGACCGCCCCTGTGTGCCAAGAACACAGAGCAGTTTATTGTTGCTGGTTCGGCTTCAGATTAAACATGCAGGGGTAAATCGCTGACTGAGCATGCACATCTTGATTTCAACGCAATGTCAAGGCTGTGGCAATCTCAGCTGACAGAGATTTAGGCCTTTTTATCTCCAAATTTAAGACAATCGGATGTGTGCTTTGCAACACTTCAAGTTTTATATGACACTATTGTGTCGTCATTTCTTAGTTACGGCGCGTCTGTAAGGGGTAATCGTGTCTGATGTATCTGCAGTTAATGCACTTTACCACCAGGCTATCAGGTGTTTTTTTCGGTATGTGCAGATATGCACCTAATCTAGCTCTATATAGAGACACAGGGTGGATACCTCCGGTTGTCAGTCAGTGGATATGTATAGCTAGACAGTGGTGTCGTTTTACAAATATGCCTGATCGATTAAATAAACATGTCTTTCTATGGGCGGAAAGGAAGGCCGCTAGTAGTAGGAATTGAAACTCACGTTTTTCGGAAAAGTTGGCCGCATTCAGCACTCAGTATATATTTAACACATCACTGTTTTAATACGACAGCTATTGCAAGCAAAATGCAGGATGTTCTTATGTAAAGGTAGCTGATAAGCTTGCAGGAACGTTTGCAGGAAAGTAAACTCCGTACATACTGGATATTTCAAGTTTGTTTTTTCTGCGAAATATATGTCAGTGGCTGTATGTCCCGTAGTAACCGTTCAGTCTTTGCCAAATTGAGATGTGGTCCTGCAGCTTTGAGACTCGAAACATGCAGATATGTTTAGTAATACTAAAATATAAAAGACAGAGTGTGTTTTATCTGTAATGATCATATTGAAGATGAAGACTATGTTTTTTTCAATTTTGCAATGTCCATTATACGATGATCTTTGATTTACCTTAATTACAAGTATAACGGCTTTAGTGCCAAACATTCTAAACCTGTTGTGCGTCGTAAATTTCACTGCCTAATCTTGATTTTTGTTATATTACAACGCAGATAGCATTTCTTATATTGAATAAATTCCTGACAACTCTATCATTTAGTTTTGTACCGGCTCTCATAACATTATATGGGAGCTGTAATATTGTTTTTCTATGTATAAGCTCCTATTGTATACTTGATTTTATTATGTAGAGCTGTAGGACGAAAATAAAATACATGTCATTCTGCTGTTAGATCCCCCGAAGACACTGGAACGATAAGATGCCACTAATGACATAATATTGTTATGTCGAATGCAAAAAACACCTGAGCACATCTTTGGCCTTTTTAAGTTTTTAAGAAGCAGTCACCCCGCACATTGAAAATGTTAAATTTGCCTCCAAGAAAGGAGAATGTTTTTCGAATGTGGTAATAAAAATAGAGTGACCACAGACGTGTACAACACTTGATCAACTGATAAATGTTAAAGTCATTTCGAGTGATATCAATGTGTGTTTTTCTACTAAAGTGGACAATGCCATGGGCCAACCCCTTTAACGTATATGTTTGAGAAAAATTTTCCTTATTATATTTCATGTTTACATTTAATTGTTTCAAACCCGTGGAATGATATGTAAGAGGTTAGATCAATGGCTATTTAATGTAGTTGTTGTTAAGTGTATTTAAACTCGTCTTTCGCTGTTTGTTTTCTCCGCAACTGATAAGAAACGGCGCGTGTCTACGTATGAGGAACGACATAGGGGACCTGGGCGTATTGACGGTTGTTATCTGACAATTTATCAACTCCATAAACCCTCTGCGCATGCCCATATCCGTCCACGTTGCAAGAAAAATAAAATAGGATAAGTTCAATTAAGTTTGATTTGATCTCTACCACACGTTCAGAATGATGTTTAAGATCGTGTTGTTATGGTTGTTGGTAGCTGGGGAGAGATGTGGAGCAACTGGTAAGTATTGATTGATTCTTCATTTGCTGTTATCAATAATTCCCATTGTTGTTAAGTGATGCACTGTTTTTGTTACTTTGTTTATGGAGAACAAAGAGGTGTTATATTATTACTATTTTGTGCGGCGACCAATATATACATATATGTCTTCAGAAATGCTACTAGAAAAGTCAAACGGGTCTTTGTGAACAGGTAATTTACACTTCAAGACAAAAGGCGACTTTGTAAAAACACACATTCGCAGTTTATAAACGCTGGTATATTTGTTGTGATAATGACAAAAAACATTCAATCCTTATGAGTTATAAATTAAGATTGAAACAGCTATTTAATGTTCTGCAATGGTTTAGACTATATGGCCTTTTCATACATGCGTGGTCTTGTACGCCATGAAACAATGTTATGCCTGCATCACGTACACGAAAAGCTATGATAAAGTCAGATATGCACAGGTGAGAAAATGTGCTATCTACATCACACTAGAAAAAGCGTTACTGATAATATCCACATTGTGGCGATACACCATATGTCTGTGTGTCAGTGTCTACATGTATTTCGTCGCTATATTTGTGATAGTGTTCCAAGGACTCTGTGTTGAGTCGTAATGCAACATTGAGGCCACACTTTGGGACGCTGTTTCACTTGAAGCGGACATTGTTCAATTGCTTCTACCTAAAAGAGGTGATGCGAAAGGAGGACCTGAAATCACATGTGTGGAAAGAGATTATTATGTGCACGATCAATAATGTTTTCGTCAACATGTCAATCTATTTTCTTATCTGTGATTCAATAGTGGGCGAGGCCCGTCAACTCATGTGGATTAAGATAGCGATTCATACGTGAACTGGACTGTTCATATTAAAACGTCAAGGGAAAAACCAATCCAATCTAAACACTAACTGATAAGCAGGATATTACTCGGCTTCTCAGTGCATGTCACGTTTCTGATTTGAATTTTATACAGTATTGATTTAATGACATTATAATGGCCAATGTTTATTTCATTTGAATTCTAGAATTTGGACATTAATCATAATTCTGTCAAAACATTTCCTCATATTAATGATAAACGACTTGTTGGGAAAGTATATTTGCCCAATATTGAATTGGACAGAAAAAAACATACAAGTAAATGGACTTTTAATTTCCCTAAAATATAAAATACCCGTCAACGCCAGAAAAAAATCAGTCACGATTATCTGACGAAACAGATTACAGTAAAGTACGGTAATAACGAACTCAAAGGGACCAGTAAATTTAGTTCGTTATAACCGTTGTTCGTTAAAAGCACATTTTAGCATGTATACAGCAAATGAACGGGACCAAAAAACAGTTCGTTATATCCGTCAGTTCGTTATAAACGTAGTTTACTGTACATTGGGCGTAAAAGAATGGATTACTGAAAATCAGTGTTGACACCAGGTGTTCGCGAAAGGGGCAATCATGTTCTGCTCTACGGGTAGCCCAGGCTACTCGCACAATTTACATAAAAGTGTAACTGTTTGTTGTATAGGTTACAGACAACTTAAAAGGCATTATTTGACATGAACCAGCACAATATGTATCCAGGAGATAGATGATCCATTGCAGGGAACAGTTCTGTTGCAGGTTTACCCTAAGGATTAAACGTTAAACGAACTGACAGTCCCGTATTACAGATCTTATAGATATGGAGACATGTCAGCATTAAGTTGATGCAGTTTGATACACTAAACCTGACGTGAGTGCAACACACAGCGTAAACGCGGTGGGCACCTGGTAATACTATATTCTCTTAAAAAAGTAGGGGTGAAGGTAAGACATAAGTTAAAGTTTCCAAAAGTGTAAGATATATCAGTTTCTAGTAATAGTTGTATGATAATAATGAATGAATTGGGAACACATTACAACCGGTGGTGACATATGACAATAGAGGTTATGACCATGAACGATCTTGAAGTGAGGTGAAATTGGGTTTAACGTCGCGTCCAAGATTATTGCACTTATATAGCGACGTGCATGCATGTGTGTGTGTGTGTGGCTGCTTGTACTAGTCCGGACTGATGCCGATTTATAGTGCTAGCCAACTGAGATACCATGCCGCAGTTTAACATAAATACCAAAACAGACACAGTATACTGACTCCGAGCCGACCAGTCCTGGTTTTAGCCCCTTAATGCCGAGCACCAGACAGGGTAACAACAAGTACCATCTTTTAACATCTTTTGGTATGACGCGGCAGGGGATCGAACCCTGGACCTTCCGCTCTCCGGGCGGACGCCCTACCACTAGACCACGGAGGCGGTCTGAACGATCTTGAAGGACGATAGGGCTTATATAGGAAATTTCAAAGTTGACATTTACAGCTCAGTAGTAGGTAATACCGCCGCGATTTGTCCAACATTCATTCACTCGACGAGGCAAACTGCGTATGAGGCTCCCAAAGGCGATTTGAGGGAGTCTGCCCCACTCATCTTGCAGCGCCTGGCCATGTTCAGCCAACATGGTCGGCGGCCTATGGCGTTGACGAACACGTATCCATATCATGGAGGTGAACATTGACGATTTGTGCACATTAAGCATGGGCATTGTCGCCTTGAAAGACAAAACTTCGACCCACACACCTTGCAAATTGGACAATAAAGCGTGTCAGTATGGTGTCCCGATAGTACTGTTAAATTACCCTTCCTTGCACAATATTGAGTGGGGTTCGCTTTGTCATAGTGATGCCACCCCTCGCCTTAACCAATCCACAGCCAAATCTGTACTGAGGTCTCAGGTTGACATTGGCTTGACGTTCATTTCGACGTCGCCAGACACGACCACGCCCGTCGAAGAAGTGTTAAATGAATCGGGACTTATCTGAAAACATGCATATGACCATTGACCAGCAACGATTACCCAATTTTCGACGTTGTGTACACCACTGACGTATGTTGGCAATATGACGATGTGACCGTCGAACATTGTGATGAACTACAGGAAGACGATTTGTAATCGTCTGACTCGTACCTCGTACACCAGTAGCACGATGAACGTTCGCAGCAATATGATTCGCCGTTTGAGCTCGATTTCGTAGAGCCTGGTTTCGGATCAATCGACCCTGTACTCTAGTCGTTGACCTGGGCCGCCCTGGTTCGATCGTCAACCGTTTATTGAATTTAATGTATTGGTCACAGCACGCTGGCTTCTGCCAGTTTCCAGCATGTCAATAATATGTAGACGCTCCTCGCTTCCTCGCTATTTCATACATAAACAATGAATGCAAAGAAGTTAATCACGATTGTATGATAAGCAGAATCAATAAGGTTGACAGAAATAAAAGTCCACAGAGATTAATCGACCTTCCGTGAAAGTGTCAAAATCAGGAATGACACCCAACGCACGTGCAAATTGTAGGATGTGTTTTGGTGATACGTTTTACAGACATAAACGTTATTGCATAGCGTGTTTGTTGTCAACACCTTTCTTTCTTCTGATACTTGGTATGAATATTTATATATCATGATCCTCTACTTTGTGTTATCAAACTGTTTACATTGATTAATACCACAGTGTAGCATTCACCCAAACATACATGCGGGAGAAACTCTAAAGTATAAGTGGGCAATCGTATAAGGCGCCGCGATTCGCTGTGCAGAGTTATGTCCCTTGGGCACGCCCGAAACCTATGATTGTAGGTTTGAATCCCGGTTCGCCCCAATTATGTTTCCAGGTTTGTCAACACCATACCCGTGCTCGTGTGTTTCACCGAAGTGGTGAGCGTCTGAGACCTGCATTATTTTAGGCTTTCCTCACACACGCCGTGAAATAACTGTAATACGGTTAAAAGCGGCGTTAAACCCATCTCACTCACTTACTCTGAAGTATCAAAGAAATAGACCATAAAGTTTACAGAAAATTCTATTTGGTTTGATATGTTTTAAAAACAACTTATATGACCTGTGCGTTAAGGAACAGCCAGGGTTCTGTATTAATACAATGTGTGAAGCCCACTTCTGATGTCCCCCGCCGTGATATTGCTGGAATATTGCTAAAAGCGGCGTAAAACCATACTCACTCACTCATTCTGTATTAATGCTGCTGTATAATCTGTGTAATAATCAGTCGCATATATATCTTAGGGAACAAGGGCTAGGCATGCCTTGAGCATATTTGCCAGAAGTTTTCGAATATCCGTTAACCTGAACCAAATAGACTAACCTGTTTAAACTATTCGTGTGAAGGGATCTTGACATTATAGCCAGATATTGGAATGTAATTGCGTCATTTGACCTAAGTGCCACAAGGTAATTAAGGCGTGGCCTTGTAGGTCGGCATCATGACGTATGTCGGTGTACGATAGGTACGCTCATAAGAGGATTTTTAGTATCGTGGATGGGCGATATCTATGTTTTAAGTGGTTTTCAGTGCGTACGTCACACGACCTCACGGAGTCAGGTTATCAAGTCCGTCGACGCCGACTGGTTTTACTGTTTCTGCGTGGTACGCTATCTACTGACATGATGTCAGCGTCCACGTGTGGTGAGGTGAAAAGGGTTTAACTGCGCGTTCAAGATTATGCATACACGCATGTATGTTTAGCTCATGTACTAGTCCGGACTTAGGGGCGGTCGGGTAGCCTAGTGGTTAAAGCGTTCGCTCGTCACGCCGAAGACCCGGTTTCGATTCCCGACATGGGTACAATGTGTGAAGCCCATTTCTGGTGTCCCCCGCCGTGATATTGCTGGAATATTGCTAAAAGCGGCGTAAAACCATACTTACTCACTCACTTGTCCGGACTAAAGCCTGCTTTATAGTGCTAGCCCACTGCTATGCCGTGCTATGGTTTAACATCGATACCGCTAACGGCCACAGTGTACTGACTGCGAACTGACCTTTCCTTGGCGTATCCCTTTAATCCTGAGCTAACAAGTACCGTCTCATAACGTCGTTTGGTACGACGAAGTACAGACCTTTAACTATCTGCGTCTACTTGTAGATATAGAATTTGTTAGGATAGGACACCTGGTGTCATCACTAATTTTCAGTGATGCATTCATGTAGTTTTCACCACTTTTGTGCTTTTACGGCCAATGGAATCTGTTTCGTCCCATAATCGAGACTGGCTATTCTCTGGCGTTGACGTAATGTACTTACAACGTTGTAATGATAAATGATAACAACACATTGTATCCATCCTCCCGAGGCAAGGGCGCCATCTGACTATTAAGTCAAGTTTCCACCCATGCCGAACTGGCCTGGCATATCCTGGCTCGATCATAGCGTCACCAGTGGCTATTACGAGTTATGTCACTTCTATGTCCCTCCAACTGACCAATCAGATTCAATTTCTCATATCACTTGCATTTGCTTCAAACAAAGTGGCGACGCACAGTTAAGACAATCTGATCGCTAATAAGGATCAATATTGTTATAAAACGGGTCTTTCCCCGCAAAGTGCACCAAATCCTGTGAGGACCTTGATTAAAAACATGAAAAGATTTGCAAAATATCTGTTGACGATACACATGCTTTGCAAATCCTGCAGTCGACCGAAATCTGCGTGTTCGTTATGCGATTTTACGTTCGTTTCGCGACTGACTATGCACAGACATGTCAGTCCAGGCAAAATGTAAATTGATGTTAAATCACTCAGTGCTTCACACGCGAGTCTAGATCAGTCAAGTTTCATGTCTGATTCAAGTCTATTGTGTAGGATATTCCGCGCCGGGACCATGTAGCACACTTATAATTAGAAGCGACCGCATCCGTGGCCTAGTGGAGAGAGTGTCCACTCGGTCGGTCGGTGGTTTGATCCGCGGCCCCGTGATACCAAAAGACGTTAAAAGATTGTTGAGATGGGACTTGATGAATACCCCATTCAAACACAGTACACTGACTCCGAGCCGACCAGTCCTTGTTTAAACCCCTTAATGCTGAGTGCCAAGCAGGGTAACAAGAAGAGCCATCTTTTAACTTTCACGTCTTTTGGCATGACGCGGTCGGCGGTCGAACCACGGACCTTCCGCTCTACGGACGGACGCGCTACCGCTAGACCACGGAGGCGGTCGTATCACAGCTGATCCGCGTCTCTAATGAAACAACTCCTGAACTAACATTTTATGCATTTTGCCGGACATGGACATCTCATACAAAGAGTGTTATTGACGAGGGGAAATCGAAAGGTTCCTTGTTTGTGACAAAATCTCCACCATGCATGTGTGATGTGAGTTTAAGGTAGAGATTCAGAGGGTGCTGGATCAGTACAAGGAAGTAAATCAGTGCCACAATCAGCAACTGCATCCACCTGAACGGAGCACTCCTCCATAATAATTTAAATGCCTTTGCATGTGTTTGTGATGGATGCCACCTGTCGGGTAGGATACTCTCACCTTTTCGAGAATGCCTGGTATCATCACTATTTGATATTGATTAAAAAAACCCATGCTTTTGATACAGTCGGAATCGTCCAATCGACTCTGCTTTTAGCTGAGATTTCTTGTGCCTTAGCTGACGCATTTCTGTGGCATCGTATTGCCCATTGATAATCTGACCTTGTTAAATGTAACCCATATATACCATATATATATTGTTGCCTCTTTTGCAGGACCTGAAAGCACACCAACTGTAAGTATTCTTGAACAGTATTTAGTTATATGATTGTGAGAAAACAGGAGGAAACCAACAGTGACGCAGGTCAAGGTTGTTTTTGACACACGTGAATCCCACGAGCACGGGTACGGTGATGGGAGACCAAGGATCATAATCGGGGTGAATATCGGATTCGAACCCACGATCAAGAGTCTCCTTGAACAACGACTGAGGGACACAACTATGAACAGCAACCCTCGGTGCCTTTGGTCACTGAATCTCAGACAGTTAGACATTAGGCTGATGAGACGTTTGCTTCAATTGTGAATTCAATTCGCTTTTCAATTCCGTGGTGGCACCGGTCACAAATCAGGTGAAGTTAAGCAAATGTCGGTCGTGGAGAGTACTTGGATGGGTGACCGCGTTCCGGCAGCTTGGCTCCTGAGAGTTTATTGGTCTTCGGTCCTGCCCCACACTGAAGGGCGGGTGACTTTGTTCGAAATGTGTCTCTGTTCCCCCAGCAGTGAATGGGTACCCGGTAGGATAAGATGGATGTTAACCTTCTAGCTCCTAACGGGTAGCTTGGGTTGCATACTCCCCAGGGAGCTGAACTGAGAATGATTGTTGAGTGCACACTGATTCGGTGATCGGGGTAATAATAGCGTTTTGAGCATGCCCCTGAGTAATATGGATATATGTGCAAATATAAATAGCCTATTATTTATTTATTTATTTATTTATTTATTTTTTTTATTCATTTATTCATTCATTCATTCATTCATTCATTCATTCATTCACTCACTCACTCACTCACTCACTCACTCACTCACTCACTCACTCACTCACTCACTCACTCACTTACTTACTTACTTACTTATTTATTTATTTATCATTTCAGGCAACAGCATGTACTGAAAGGCTGAAACAAGTACCCGGACACACAGCATGTCTCAAGCCCTCACCGCTTGTTAAAGTGTCAGGTATGTCAGTGTTGCAGGGCATTATCTAATCGCAGTTTACATAAGTGTATTACGATATGCATGACGGTCGCGTTATTTGTTCTCATAAATAGGATTGCCATCTCGCCCCGACTAGTGCTATCGGTAGGGTCGGACATGCTCAGCGGTGGGATTGAGCGCCTGGTACTTAAGCAGTGCTGTTATTTATTTACCATTTCTATATATTTTTATACAAACTACTACATATAAACAATGAATTGCCACAGAATGAATCCTTCGTTTTGAAAGTATGATTGACAGCTTGAACACATAAATATTATATTTTGTTTGTTTGAATGTATACCAGTCTGCACATGTATGTTGAGTATTATTATATCATACGGAATAAATGAAAAAGGAATACACTGTCGGAGTTAATATACAACAAATCATTATTTGATTGATTTCAGGTGTAAGTGAAGATGAAAAGAAAATAATCATTGACGAACACAACCGATATAGAAGCATCGTTCAACCGACAGCAACCAATATGCTGAAAGTGGTCTGTAAACCTCAACATAGATGTTAATATACCTCGACAAAAATATTTTAAATGATTATTAATCGACCTCTGGTGCAGCTTACATGAATCTGCAATTCATTCACAGTGCAGCATCCCAGTGCACATTGTACATTGTAGATGTACTTGAAAGTATTGTAATAGCCCGTGTTTACGGCGTGATAGTGCAAGAAAAATCACAATTAGTGCAATAAAACAATAAAACATATTTCGCAGAAATCCGCGGAGATACTGATCATTCGCAAGTTATCTGCAATTTTATTGCAGAACACAATAACAAATGTTGAGTTGTAGTCGAAGTCTCAATATGTATGGGTCATGTCACTCGAAATGTGTTTAAGTCGTTGTAAAGACAGGATTAATAAAAAAGCCTTTCTGTGTTGCTGGTATAACCTTGTACATGTTTGGTCATTCACACCGTACGTGCATTTGTGATGAATAGCATTCATTATGCTACATAATCTAGGATGATTACATGAAGCGTATACAATATAACTGATTAAATGAAATAAACATAGATTGAACCATTTCATTAATTTTGTTCTTCATTGTGGGTTATACATTGGTAAGTAAGTAAGAAACATTACAAGAATATTAACACATTTATGATTATTCTCTTATGAGCCAAAATGATCATTTACGCTTTTCTGTTGCAACTGAAACCGTGGTGCTGTGTTCTAGTACTGGAACGAGGAACTGGCGCTCATAGCTCAGGCCTGGGCCAGCAACTGCAAGGTGGAACATGACGCCATGGGCAACAGAAACATCCCCGGTACGTCAAACACATTGGACAGTAATTCTTACATGATATTTCATGGTGAAACATAAAACAGAATAACATAAACTGCTATTATTTATATCTTACATGAATACAAAACATGTTTGAATCAAAAAATGCAACATTAACATATATATGTCTATTGTTATGAATACAATGTATGTATATTTAATACAACCATCTTCCTTTAACACGTGTAGACACGGATGTCATGGTGGTTTATATATCACGGCGTCATATTTAATTGTCCAGGTCCCTAATCAGTGATAGGATATGCTAGGATAGGTTTGTCAGCACGATATCCGTGCTCGTGTGTTTCACAAAAGTGGTAAAGGTATGAGATATAGCACTTCGGGCTTTCTTCCCATATTAAACTGACACGCCGTGATATAACTTGATTACTGTTAAAAGCGTAATTAAAACTCGCTCGCTGGCTCACACTCACTCACTCTTGTTTTGTCAGCACCATACCCGGGCTCGATGGTTTTTCGAAAGTTCTGAACGTCAATGAAGTTTGTTTCTTTCGGCTGTCCTCCCATGTCAAGCTGACAAGCCGTTATATAACTGAAATACTTTTCACAGCGGCGTTAATTTCAAACTCACTCAGTCTCTCATTCAATGAAACTTAAATTCTTTGATGCTGTATAATCTCTTGTCTTTTCCTCTGCCCCGAGTATGATCCACAGTCTTTCAGCACCGTACCCGTGCCCAAAATGGTCGTTAATGAACGACTACATACATGAACTTTCCGCCTACATTAAGATTACTCCATGATATAACTCATACACTGTTCGGAGAGGTGCTAAAATATTTATAACTAAGTTAACCACTATATCAGTTACATATATAATCCATGTTATTTGTATATATTTAATGCTATCAGGGGTGTACCAGATTGGCCAAAATTGGGCAATGGACTACCGTAACTGGACACAATCTATAGCAGGCTGGCACTCGGAGGTCAAGTCCTTCACGTATAACGGAACTAACGTACCAGACGAAGTGGGGCATTACACACAGGTAAACTATAAGGTTATAGACCCCACCCCCAACATCAGCACGTATTTAACACAGCCAACTTTGTCGCCTTTATTTATGGTAAGGTGAGGTGTGCGTTTGGCTGCCAAAACTAGCTCGGACTTATGCCGGTTTTATAGTGCTAGCTCACTGAGATACCATGCCGTAGTTTAACAAGGACGTCCTTCTCAGGCACAATGTACTCCGAGCCGACTAGTCCTTGTTTTATCCCCCTTAATGCCCAGCGCCAGGCAGGGTAACAAAAAGCACCATCTTTTAGTATGAGAATCGAACAAACGACCTTCCGGTCTGCGGGCAGACGATCTATCCACTACACCACGTAGGCGGTCCTTTTATTCAGGAACAGCACTGATTTAGTCATTATGGTCATGCTTGTTACCAAGGCTGAGTTGGAACCCTGCAAATTAATCTTGGTTTGTCTCCACCTCATCAAAGCTGGTGGGCTCGAGTTGTGATTTCCTCACTCACTGTTTTGATTTACTTTTCGTTATTGACGTAAAAACAATTAAGAATATTGAAATGCATAACCTTTGTACACAACTATGTACAGAAACAGGCTATAAACCCGTGAAGATCCGGGGTAGAATAGATCTTCAGCAACCCATGCTTGCCTTACCAGGCGACTATGCTTGTCGTAAGAGGCGACTAACGGGATAGGGTGCTCAGGCTCACTGACTTGGTTGAAGCATGTCATCGTGTCTCGATTATGTACAGACCGACGTCATATAGCTGGAATATTGCTGAGTGAGGCGTTAAACAACAAACAAACAACGAAAACAAACAGTTTATATGTAACCGTACGATGCATTCAAGTATCAGGCGTCATGTAATTCGATATGGTGTTTATCGGTTACGGATTCAGGCTGTAATCTGCGGATACGTACGATAACGTGTATCTAAGAATAACCAACTGGCAAACTAATTCGGACTCGAACACAGTCTGTTTAAATACAACTGTTACATATGACATGCTTAAAGCGATATATGTATTTTACAGCTGGTATGGGCGGACACAACAAGAGTAGGATGTGGATTCGCCAAATGCAACACTACGCTGTTCTATGTCTGCAACTATGCCCCTGCGTAAGTATGCCACCAACTGAACACGTCCCGGCAAGACAATGTCGCCCATATATAGCACTAAAAACCAAAATGAATGCAAGGACAAGATCTGCCGAGTATACCAGTGTTGTTTCATGTTGGCAGAATGATTCTGTTCTCTGAGTGAGTGAGTGAGGTTTTACGCCGCTTTAGCAATATCCCAGCACTATCACATCGGGGAACACCAGAAATGGGCTTCACACATTGTACCCATGTCGGGAATCGAACCCGGGTCTTCGGCGTGACGACCGAACGCTTTAACCACAAGGCTACCCGACCGCCGCCTGTTCTCTGAGGCTTTCCACTTTTGTAGTAGGTATAGTAAACAGTTTAAACGTGATGTAATAATGGCAGTCATTCTATCTTATTGTTATACCTGTATTACGAATCTTGCAATTCCATTGCTTAATCTGTACCACGTGGCGAAACATTGTAGACCCCAAATCACGTGATTGGCACCGGCCCCGAATATTGCCTTGTCACATGATCAGTATTGACCTATCATGTGGTGAATATTGACTATCGCCTGCTAGGAAACAATATGGCGTCTGGTAATAACATTCCACCGTTCGCAAAGCAGGTTTTTATGTGAAAAGGGTATAAGGGTTCATAAACTTTAATGTGAATTTCTGTAGAATAAAACGAATGATTACTCTCAATTCTTGTCAAAATGCGGAGTCTCGGGCCGGACACCTTTGGGAGTCTGACCGGACCACCCTGGGGGTACGATTCTCGAGTCCTCGCATCCGTCCCCTCGATTATGGTCATTGTCAATGTTTACTCTTTCATAAACTTCCGCCGAATTATATAAATACGAAACTAGTCCAACTGGATTCATTCGCTAAGCACAAAAAATTTCAACAAGTGTTTTCAATTAAAGGAAACATGTCCACACAATGTAGAGCTAAGCATTGATCATCTTAATCTTGTTATCAGATATGTTTGTCGGATAGTCAGGAAGATTTACATATGAATATATACATTTATACGAAGGTAACTTGTCATTTAATCTGATGCGTTCTAGGGGCAACAGAGGTGGATATAAGATACCGTACAAGAAAGGGACGCCTGCAGCCGAGTGCAAACAAACAGACAACCATCTTTGTGGTATGCGCTGTCCTGGAAAAGAATCTCCTCTTCAAGTCATTTTTTGGTTCCTTGACATTCGTATACTTACCACGTATGATTGTTATTATCGGATTTATCGTTGCTTGGTAACAGATGTCTGTGTCGGTTATGGGTTGATCGAATACCAGTATTAAATAAATTACAGTACCTGCACTTTTGCCAAAATAGGTTTTATTAAGGTTATGACCATCTTCCACCACTGTGTTTTGCACAAACATTCTGACATCCTGCAAATATAGTACATCATATAAACGATGATGTGATAAATGTCCCCCCCCCCCCCCCCCACACACACACACACATACACATACCTCCTTTACACAGTAACCAGGCAAACTTGCATTGAGCTTTCTCATTAACAACGAAGGTTGATCGATACGTTCTTCAAACAGAGCTACATTATCACGAGACATGTTGTGCTCAGTGCGTTTTTGATCGCATGTCAGACGTTATAGAATCCAAAGGAGCTGATACTTTCTTCATTGCCAAAGTTTCTGTGATAATTGCATGTACTCTCCCCTACAAAGTGTCAACAGATCTAGCAACATGATGTTTAGTTATTTGCCGTCCGGTCATCACCATATCGTGAATTATCTGAGTCATTTCTGGTGTTGCTGACGTAAAGGCCTTCCAGGGCGGGGGGCGTCTTCAAGGCTCTCCCTGCAACTATTCGCCCAGTTTACGCTCGTTTGTGTGACTATACCTCAGTGACATCATTTAATTTCCACAACAAAATAGGTTACACAAATCCTTCTATTTTACGCTCCGGATTTGAACCCGTAGATAGCATGACATTCCGTTGATTTATCTGAAGCTGCCATATTTATTAATTTGATTGACGCGATCATGGTGCCGCCATTGCCTCAGTTGTTCAGTTGTTATAAAACATTTGCAGTTATTGCTGAAGCAGCGTAAAATCCCATTCGTGAAACGCGTAACATTCTGCTTCCAGATTGTGGAGGGAAAGCGTGTGAAAATGGCGGTACGCTTAACAGAACAACGTGTGCCTGCAAATGCATCGTAGATAACGTCTACGTAGGCGATGTATGTAAACGTAAGTATGTTATAGTTCCTTAATATTAGCGAAATCAACCACGATTCGTTGTATTGTGAGAAGTATGCATCAGCATAGCCAGGAGCCAGGAGTGCGTAAGTGAATGAGTTGTGTTTAACGCCGCTTTTAAGAGTATTCCAGTTATATGTGTGTGTGTTTGTGTGTGAGTGAGGTTTAACGCCGCTTTTAACAATATTCCAGTTATAACGCGGCGTGTCAGCTTAATGTTGGAGGAAAGCCCGAAGTAATGCAGGTCTCAGACGTTTACCATTTCGGTGAAACCCTCGAGGACGCGTATGGTGCTGACATTGAGCCAGGAAACATTTGTGATCAACCTATACCTAGAAAAACAAAGTGCGCAGTTTTTAATTGTGATCGCGTCTCCACAAAACGTTATGAATGTTACTGCCAACGTTTTGTTTTTCAATTACGTTTCCTTGTAGGACAGCGTGCGTTAGGTTTTACACCTTATAACGGTCTTACAGTAATATGACGTAGTATCTGCAATATGTTGGAAGAAAGTCAGTAGTGATTCCGGTCGCATAAATTTACCACTTCAGCCATGCTCTCGAACAAATAGACGTGATGTCGAGAGAAAAGTGTCATACTCTTTGAGAATATGGGATTCAAACACAAGATTGGCAGCTCATGGCACAGCTAATTATAAGGGACGCAAATCGTTACAACGAATTGCGACACCTCAAACATCTGGACTCCCATTGGCCTTCTAAATATTAATATGCATTTACAAATACCATGGACAACCTTCTCTAAAATCATTTCACAAGGAGGTGAAATTTTTAACTATATTTGTATTCATTAATCGTTTACAATAATTATTGTTAAACTAGTTTGGCAAACATATTTGACACATGTTCCGTTACTCGTGAGACATGAGACTTTATACCGGTACTACATATGTACTTTCAGTCTGCCGCCATGACCCAATGGTGTTCGTAGTAAGATTATTATGGACATCAGTAAGAAAATACATATAAATAGAACGTATGCATTTGTCTTTCATTATCAGACCTATTCATCTCCTCTCATAACTTCTTGATATTTTGCAAGAAAAAACACAATATGCTCTGCAATGTATATATCCTGACCACAATTTGAATGAATAAATGAGTACATGCTAAAGCATGATCATTTTGCTATATTTCAGTTGACTGCGAAAATGCAACTGTTAAAGAGCCATATTACTGCAACCATACCGCCTACGTGGAAGAAAACTGTCCCAGAATAGCTGATGTACCAGACCGCTGCCCTAAGCTGTGCCACAAGTGTCCATGTGAGTAGCATTGAATAAATGCAAAAGGTATCAACAAAATAGGTGTAATCATGCCGAGTGAATAAGTTACGGTCTGATACCGCTCTGAACAGTGTTCGCTTAAGTCAGGTCGTAGACACATACATGTACGTCTTTTGCGAAACCCATGATCGTAGATATGATGCTGACAGACTAAGTATAATAATGGGATTATTCTGAACTTTGAACCAACGACCAGTGATTCCTTACAGCTACTTCGTGCAACCTGTAAGACAATTAGCGAAACCTTTGACCAATAAATGACCACTTTCCCAAGAACGTTTCACGAATACTGCACTTTGGGTCATACTATATGCCTCAAGTTATACGTCAATTAATCGCATGGTCAATTGTAAACGTTATGTTAACGTAAACCGTGCATAAGCTCGAACAATAACCACGATATCCTATATTGGCGATTCCAATTCAGAAGGGTACATTGACATGCCCATGGCCAGGTTGCAGTCACAACGGCCATTTTCAACCGTTTATGGTTTCCGACCAGAACAAAAAAGTTAATTGTTTCGTTTCATTTTGAAAAATTCAGGTATCAAGAGGAAAAGCAGTTTACCACATTCAAATATAAAATACGTCACAACTACCTACGTCAAGGCCATCATATGCACTACACCAGGGTGATCAATCATAGTCTGGCTTATAATACGACATTTGGAGATCCAGGGGCATCAATGAATGACGTTGGACATTGCAAGCAACGACCATATCCGTGTCATATTCTATCATGAATCTTCTGTGTAATTTTTCACCCTGTCCGTGTCATATTTGATCATGCCCGTGTCGTATTTTACCATGTCCGTGTCATATTGTACCATGCCCGTCTCATATTTTACCCTGTCCGTGTCATATTGTATCATGCCCGTGTACTATTTTACCATGTCCGTGTCATATTCTATTATGCCCGCGTAATATTTTACCCCGTCCGTGCCATATTGTATCATGCCCGTGTATTACTTTACCCTATCCGTGTCATATTGTATCATGCCCGTGTATTACTTTACCCTGTCCGTGCCATATTGTATCATGCCCGTGTATTACTTTACCCTGTCCGTGTCACATTGTACCATGTCTGTGTCATATTTGTTCATGTCCGTGTCATATTTTACCCTGTCCGTGTCATATTTTACCATGTCTGTGTCATATTGTACCATATTTGACCATTGGAGCTGGGCATAGTTTTTGACCAAGTATTAAATGATGGAATTGCTACTTATCAGGATATAGTGTTTGCAATAGTTGATTTTGACACATACATGTCAAACTATATACATTTGTGTATGCAGATCTACATATTAAATAATAAGTTTAGTGTATGATAAAATACTTCTACAACTGTAAACGTTTAGTGGTATATGTGCACGTGCAAATGCACAACTACGGATGTTTCTTGTCGCCTGAAAAGCTAAGACAACACGCTCTCAATCCCACAGGTAACTTACATACAATATGGCATACTTCAGGTTCATAAATATGTGAAGGCAAATATGCCCCTTTTCAATCTTCAGATGGTGACTACAGATACGATTATAATGAACGTAAGCCAGGAACTCCTACAACCACGATCACAACCACGATCACAACCACACCGAAACCTCCACGAGTGTGTAAAGACAAATTTAGTGTTCATCGTGGTCATTCCGCCTGTCTACAGCCTTCAAAACGACTCAACCAGACCGTAGCAGGTATGAACACATTTATTGAGTGTCAACAACAGAAGATAAGGTTGCATTTTATAACATTTAATAACAGAGCATAACATTATGTTAACGTAATGTAAAAACAAAAGTTGCATTCAAATCATCATATTAATTACCTGAAATCATTTATATTACATCGTTAATTAGTAAAAGACATGGCAAACACTCATTTAAGGTACACTGAAACACCAATCCACTTCCGACATAGGTCCCTTTGACATCATCACTGTACAGCGTGACACCCACTCCTAGCCGTCCACTCAACACCAGTCCCCTTTGAAATCAGCACTGTACGGCGTGACAGTGCCCCTCCGTCCCAATCAATCCCCCACCCCCATCAAAACCCCCCATCCCCCGCCCACCGACTCCCGGCCGCTCCCAAAACACAAGTTCCCTTGACATCAGCACTGTACGGCGTGACACCAACCCACTCCAGGCCGCTCCCGAAGCAACTCTCTTGATATCAGCGATGTACCTGCGTAACACCAACCCACTCCAGGCCGCTCCCGAAGCAACTCTCTTGATATCAGCACTGTACGGCGTAACACCAACCCACTCCGGGCCGCTCCCGAAGCAACTCTCTTGATATCAGCGATGTACCCGCGTAACACCAACCCACTCCAGGCCGCTCCCGAAGCAACTCTCTTGATATCAGCACTGTACGGCGTAACACCAACCCACTCCCGGCCGCTCCCGAAGCAACTCTCTTGATATCAGCAATGTACGGCGTAACACCAACCCACTCCAGGCCGCTCCCGAAGCAACTCTCTTGATATCAGCACTGTACCCGCGTGACACCAACCCACTCCAGGCCGCTCCCGAAGCAACTCTCTTGATATCAGCACTGTACGGCGTGACACCAACCCACTCCAGGCCGCTCCCGAAGCAACTCTCTTGATATCAGCAATGAACGGCGTAACACCAACCCACTCCAGGCCGCTCCCGAAGCAACTCTCTTGATATCAGCACTGTACGGCGTGACACCAACCCACTCCAGGCCGCTCCCGAAGCAACTCTCTTGATATCAGCACTGTACCCGCGTGACACCAACCCACTCCAGGCCGCTCCCGACGCAACTCTCTTGATATCAGCAGTGTACGGCGTGAGACCAACCCACTCCAGGCCGCTCCCGAAGCAACTCTCTTGATATCAGCACTGTACGGCGTAACACCAACCCACTCCAGGCTGCTCCCGAAGCAACTCTCTTCATATCAGCACTGTACGGCGTAACACCAACCCACTCCAGGCCGCTCCCGAAGCAACTCTCTTGATATCAGCAGTGTACCCGCGTAACACCAACCCACTCCAGGCCGCTCCCGAAGCAACTCTCTTGATATCAGCACTTTACGGCGTAACACCAATCCACTCCAGGCCGCTCCCGAAGCAACTCTCTTGATATCAGTAGTGTACCCGCGTAACACCAACCCACTCCAGGCCGCTCCCGAAGCAACTCTCTTGATATCAGCACTGTACCCGCGTAACACCAACCCACTCCTGGCCGCTCCCGAAGCAACTCTCTTGATATCAGCACTGTACGGCGGAACACCAACCCACTCCAGGCCGCTCCCGAAGCAACTCTCTTGATATCAGCACTGTACCCGCGTAACACCAACCCACTCCAGGCCGCTCCCGAAGCAACTCTCTTGATATCAGCACTTTACGGCGTAACACCAATCCACTCCAGGCCGCTCCCGAAGCAACTCTCTTGATATCAGCAGTGTACCCGCGTAACACCAACCCACTCCAGGCCGCTCCCGACGCAACTCTCTTGATATCAGCACTGTACCCGCGTAACACCAACCCACTCCTGGCCGCTCCCGAAGCAACTCTCTTGATATCAGCACTGTACGGCGGAACACCAACCCACTCCAGGCCGCTCCCGAAGCAACTCTCTTGATATCCGCACTGTACGGCGTAACACCAACCCACTCCAGGCTGCTCCCGAAGCAACTCTCTTGATACCAGCACTGTACCCGCGTAACACCAACCCACTCCAGGCCGCTCCCGAAGCAACTCTCTTCATATCAACATTGTACGGCGTAACAGCAACCCACTCCAGGCCGCTCCCGAAGCAACTCTCTTGATATCAGCACTGTACGGCGTGACACCAACCCACTCCAGGCCGCTCCCGAAGCAACTCTCTTGATATCAGCACTGTACGGCGTGACACCAACCCACTCCAGGCCGCTCCCGAAGCAACTCTCTTGATATCAGCACTTTACGGCGTGACACCAACCCACTCCAGGCCGCTCCTGAAGCAACTCTCTTGATATCAGCACTGTACGGCGTTACACGAACCCACTCCAGGCCGCTCCCGAAGCAACTCTCTTGATATCAGCAGTGTACCCGCGTAACACCAACCCACTCCAGGCCGCTCCCGAAGCAACTCTCTTGATATCAGCAGTGTACCCGCGTAACACCAACCCACTCCAGGCCGCTCCCGAAGCAACTCTCTTGATATCAGCAGTGTACCCGCGTCACACCAACCCACTCCAGGCTGCTCCCGAAGCAACTCTCTTGATATCAGCACTGTATGGCGTCACACCAACCCACTCCAGGCCGCTCCCGAAGCAACTCTCTTGATATCAGCAGTGTACCCGCGTCACACCAACCCACTCCAGGCCGCTCCCGAAGCAACTCTCTTGATATGAGCACTGTACGGCGTAACACCAACCCACTCCAGGCCGCTCCCGAAGCAACTCTCTTGATATCAGCACTGTACGGCGTGACACCAACCCACTCCAGGCCGCTCCCGAAGCAACTCTCTTGATATCAGCACTGTACGGCGTAACACCAACCCACTCCAGGCCGCTCCCGAAGCAACTCTCTTGATATCAGCGATGTACCCGCGTAACACCAACCCACTCCAGGCCGCTCCCAAAGCAACTCTCTTGATATGAGCACTGTACGGCGTAACAGCAACCCACTCCAGGCCGCTCCCGACACAACTCTCTTGATATCAGCACTGTACCCGCGTGACACCAACCCACTCCAGGCCGCTCCCGAAGCAACTCTCTTGATATCAGCACTGTACGGCGTGACACCAACCCACTCCAGGCTGCTCCCGAAGCAACTCTCTTGATATCAGCACTGTACGGCGTGACACCAACCCACTCCAGGCCGCTCCTGAAGCAACTCTCTTGATATCAGCACTGTACGGCGTCACACCAACCCACTCCAGGCCGCTCCCGAAGAAACTCTCTTGATATCAGCACTGTACGGCGTGACACCAACCCACTCCAGGCCGCTCCCGTAGCAACTCTCTTGATATCAGCACTGTACGGCGTGACACGAACCCACTCCAGGCCGCTCCCGAAGCAACTCTCTTGATATCAGCACTGTACCCGCGTAACACCAACCCACTCCAGGCCGCTCCCGAAGCAACTCTCTTGATATCAGCACTGTACGGCGTGACACCAACCCACTCCAGGCTGCTCCCGAAGCAACTCTCTTGATATCAGCACTGTACGGCGTGAACCAACCCACTCCAGGCCGCTCCCGAAGCAACTCTCTTCATATCAGCACTGTACGGCGTGACAGCAACCCACTCCAGGCCGCTCCCGAAGCAACTCTCTTGATATCAGCACTGTACGGCGTTACACGAACCCACTCCAGGCCGCTCCCGAAGCAACTCTCTTGATATCATCACTGTACGGGGTAACACCAACCCACTCCAGGCCGCTCCCGAAGCAACTCTCTTGATATCAGCAGTGTACCCGCGTAACACCAACCCACTCCAGGCCGCTCCCGAAGCAACTCTCTTGATATCAGCACTGTACCCGCGTAACACCAACCCACTCCAGGCCGCTCCCGAAGCAACTCTCTTGATATCAGCAGTGTACCCGCGTAACGCCAACCCACTCCTGGCTGCTCCCGAAGCAACTCTCTTGATATCAACACTGTACGGCGTAACACCAACCCACTCCAGGCCGCTCCCGAAGCAACTCTCTTGATATCAGTACTGTACCCGCGTAACACCAACCCACTCCAGGCCGCTCCCGAAGCAACTCTCTTGATATCAGCACTGTACGGCGTAACACCAACCCACTCCAGGCCGCTCCCGAAGCAACTCTCTTGATATCAGCGATGTACCCGCGTAACACCAACCCACTCCAGGCCGCTCCCGAAGCAACTCTCTTGATATGAGCACTGTACGGCGTAACAGCAACCCACTCCAGGCCGCTCCCGAAGCAACTCTCTTGATATCAGCACTGTACGGCGTGACACCAACCCACTCCAGGCCGCTCCCGAAGCAACTCTCTTGATATCAGCACTGTACGGCGTGACACCAACCCACTCCAGGCCGCTCCCGAAGCAACTCTCTTGATATCAGAACTGTACGGCATGACACCAACACACTCCAGGCCGCTCCCGAAGCAACTCTCTTGATATCAGCGATGTACCCGCGTAACACCAACCCACTCCAGGCTGCCTGCTGAACACGAACCGTAAACTTCTGCCATCGAAACATCCAGGGCCCCGTTCCACAAAGCGTTCTTGGCGCAACGATTGTCTTTGACCTGTGTTAGTGTATGGTAGTTACGATCGACTTATTGGTCACAGTCACATTTTGGGTTGAAGGATTCCACAAATCTTAATAGACTTTGAAATCGTTCCTGTTTAATGTGTTTTTTATTTGTTTAACGCCGCACTCAGCAATATTCCAGCTGAACAACGAAGGCCTGTAAATAATTGAGTTTGGGCCAGACCAGTAATTAATGTTATGAAAAAAACGTCGTCGGGGTACGCTGACACGCCATCATGCCGAGTCACCGAGTCTGACCAAGCAATCTATTGAGTCGCATTAAAGCATAGGTTGCTTGGGACAAATTCTGTCCCGGAATCCTCACATGTCCCCACGTTAATCGCCTCTAACGGTTTTCAATGTGGTGCTGGAGACGTATCCCTCCCGGTCCCCCATGGGATTCTTCGGTATTTGTACCTCATCTGATATGCAGGGCAGGTCGATAAGGGGAGTAAACAAAAGGTAATCAAAGCTACTATATTTATTGACCGCATCCGTGGTCTAGTGGTAAAGCGTCGGCCCGGAGAGCGGGAGGTCCGGGGTTCGATCCCCGGCCGCGTCATACCGAAAGACGTTTAAAAATGGTACTTGTTGTTACCTTGTCTGGCCCTCGGCATTAAGGGGCTAAAACCAGGACTGGTCCGCTCAGAGTCAGTACACTTTGTCTGAGTTTGGTATTCTTGTTAAACTGCGGGATGGTATCTCAGTGAGCTGGCACTATAAATCGGCATCAGCCCGGACTAGTACAATCAGCCACACAAACACACACACGTACATGCACGTCGCAATATAAGTGCAACAATCTTGAACGCGACGTTAAAACCAATTTCACCTCACCTACTATATTTATTAGACAAAACGTAATTTAATCACTCAACATTTGTAACTATACTATCATGTTATTGTTAAGATGTTAATAATTTATTTTAATATTATGTTTTCTCTTAATGTTTTCCTTCGAATATATGAAAGCATCAAAACTTAAAACATCAATCTTAAAATTCATACCATGCGGTTGGTACTGTTTGTGTTGTTAGGTTTGGTTAACTTGTCTGGAATCGCGCAAATCGTAACGTAAACGTTTGGCGTTTGTGTACTCATTATGACCTAGCTTTATTGATTGTTGCTTTAGAAGTGTATATTGCGAAATTACATTGTTGGAATCGATTAAATCAAATCGATTAAAAAACGCCGGGAGCATGTACATGTATTATTAAGATTCTTTGGGAATTAGTATTCCTAGTTTTTTTCAGATTAGCATCTGAAGGGTCCATTGTCGTGATTGTCCATTGTTGTTATTCCAGATCGTGTTTTATTCTGATTTTGACAAACACTTGAAAGTGACTAGCAGCATCAAAACTGACGATATAGAACTCATACATATTTAGACAAAGACATAATTATAACAACCGGTGAGCAATCGTGGACTGTGAGAATCTTGTAGATACATTGACCATCGTTTGTGCTGTAGACGCTTTAAGCTAACAGACAGATAATTACCGTATATTATCTTGACTGTTATGGAGGTTGATACTATCAACATCTGAATATTGCACAACCAAGTTGATGGAAAAGGGTTTGTGATTCAGCAATTATGCATCAGAGTCATTAGTAGAGAAAACAAACATGACATTGATGCGTTAATAGAAGTCAAACAGAAGTCAGTTCATAATTACACATCTGCTACCCACCATGGCATACATGTTGCCTTGGTAACGTGCGTCGGATATCATTATTGTGCAGTTGTCATGAGCGTTTAAGTATGTTTCTTCTATTTGTCAGATATGAATATTTCATCATCCGATATAGAGCTGATACTTCAACAACACAACATGCACAGACAAAACGTGACGCCGTCAGCCAGAAACATGATGAAATTGGTAAACATATACGTTAAATCGAATTAGTTTGTCGTATGTCACATCACTGACGTTCATCAAATATGGATGAGGCTGTGATATATAAAAAAACCATTCATTACTGTATTTCTTTGTCTCTTGTGAACTTACCTCCAAGCTTTAAAGCGATAATTGATGTGCGAGTGCACGTGCAAAACCCCATAAAATCATCTTTCTTATCACGCGTGAATTTAACAAAAATTCACTCGGAAATGTCTGAAAAATTTGTGTGTGTGTTCTGGTCTTGTGAAATGACTCATTATATCGACTTCTCGTGATCTGATAAGGAATGTTCTTGTATGATGGCGTATATGCTTCGTTAACTTACATGATGATATGAAGATGCTATTTGATGAGGAAAAGGGTAGGAAAATATCCTCCATTGGCATATCAATTTTCAAAACCGAGAGTTCATGGATCCTAGCATTGTAATACATTTAATGTGGAAATGCTGTTTTAGAGTTTAATTTATTTCGAAATGGTGTTTTAATTTTTGTTTTATTTTTAGACTTGGGACGCTGAGATTGCCATGGTTGCACGTGTGTGGGCGGAGGCCTGTGAAGAGGGCTCAGATGAACCATCACATAGAACAATTCCTGGTATTCTTAGAACTTATGCACTCACTCGTTTCAGAAACATTGTAGCTAAACAGATCAAATGTAAGGATAATGATGTCGTAAGATTAAAACATGCAACTCTATATGGATAATGCCGTTTTTTTGTCTTGTGTAACAAAACAGTATCAATTTTTTATATTTTAGGTCGTTTCCGTTTAGGGCAAAACATTGCCGCTGGTTTAGACAGTTGGACAGACGCCATCAACACATGGTGGCACTCGGGGAAGGATTTCGTGTATGGCAGCAATACCAATGTTGATAAAACAGCCCCTTACACACAGGTTTGCAGAATACACTAACATAAAAAATTAGGGATCCTGAATTTTTGGGAGAATTATGGTCTCAGTCTTCACTACAAAAAACATCCTTAAAAATTATTTCTAACATTTTTGTTCAGTATATATACCAGTGAAACAGGGAAGTCCATACGATCGAACATAAAGTGAAACCCCGTTAAACCAGAGGTACCGTTACTATTTAATCACCCGGATGAATAAATTTCGGGCACGTATTATTATTTCTTAAATGTTAATACCGTATTCGACGTAATAAGCGCCCAGGGCGCTCTCAAAATTAGAAATAGGGGGCTCTTATTAGAATATTATTTTGGTGAAAAAAAAAACGGAGTTGAGAGATAAATTTCTTGGTTTATGCGGACGGCCTGAAATGTTTATGTATTAATTGCCCATAATTTAGGGTGGATATAACACACGAGTGCGTATTATTCGCGAAAAAAAAAGTCTTGTGTACATTGATTAATCGGAAGGGGTGCCAATTGGGATTGTTCACTAGCCAATATATTAGCAAATATCGCATCGGGCGCTTAGTAGAGCGGGGCGCTTATTACGTAGAATACGGCTTGGCGGGTTTGCCATATTAACAGGGTCCGGGTGAACGAGGTTTCACTGTTGTTCGAGATATGCGTAGTTCGAGGTGACAAGAGTGCTGATAACAATTTTGTCGGACCACTACATATGGTCGTCGTAAACGATATATGGAGTCAAATGAGTTTAAAATTAGATCAATGTACTAACCGAAACATCTCACACCAGATGCCCTTATGTTCTTATAACATGCACATCTACAATCGAGGAACTATGTCCCTTCAAACTTGTCGTGGGTTCGTGTCCGAGATGCGCCCTGATTATGACACTTGATCAGTCATTACCATACCATTTTTGTGTGAGTTTAATCGAAATACCCAACGTCAAACGACCCGAGTCACTTCTGACTTTTTTCTCACATTTGTCTGTCAAGATAAAATATAGTATTATTTGGTGGGGCAGATGCATAAAGGAAAATTTTGTGATTCTTTGTCAATAATCATGACCTAGAAAATTTGAAACGTATAAAAAAAATAAAAAAATTGTTATAATTTATAAAATATGTAACAACGACTTGAATGTTGTATGCTTAACAGTTATCGGATTTAATTGATATATAAAGTTCTACACCAGAATGTACATAAATATTTAGCATATGCACTTTCAAATTCCTACAAATATGCAAGGATCTGTCTTGCTGGTTACCATTTTTATAGAATTTTAATTCTTCAGTATGTGGTGAAGAAAATAAAAACCAAAAATCGACTTGAGCACTAATGCCTGCAAATCCATTTCTTCCTGACATTTCGCTGTCATACTGTTCAAACTTGTGTGAACCCAACTCACCCTCACATACAACTTTCCCGTGGGGGTTCTGGGAGTGCATTGGTCCCTAACAGTCTGTGCTGGTAGTAATGAGGGCTTCATTGTTTACTTGTTCTTCAGCTCGTGTGGGAATCAACAACAAGAATTGGGTGTGGTTTCGCGGACTGTGACGGAAGGTTTGTTTATGTCTGCAATTATGGACCAAGGTAAGAAATCAATCAGTTTGTATAGCCATGCTACATGTACATGCATAATTTATATTGCACTAATAATGTCTGATTCCAATGGAGCAGTATGGTCATCAGTTTAAATCGATAGAACACTTGATGTGTTACCATCGTTTTGAGCCCTATAGGCATTAAAATAGTATTTCACTCTTCTGTTCAAAACATGATATATCTACATGAAGGTATACAATGGATAATATCATTATCGCTTATCAATTTTCAGTTCTCAAAATATACACTTCGAAAAAAGAAACGCAAAGACGGATTTGTATGGACCGCCTCCGTGGTCTAGTGGTAGAGCGTCCGCCCGGAGAGCGGAAGGTCCGGGGTTCGATTCCCGGCCGCGTCATACCAAAAGACGTTAAAAGATGGTACTTGTTGTTACCCTGTCTGGCGCTCGGCATGAAGGGGCTAAAACCAGGACTGGTCGGCTCGGAGTCAGTATACTGTGTCTGAGTGGGGTATTCATGTTAAACTGCGGCATTGTATCTCAGTGGACTATAAATCGACATGAGTCCGGACTGGTACAAGTAACCACACACACACACATGCATACACGTCTCTAAATAAGTGTAATAATCTTGGACGCGACGTTTAACTTCATTTCACCTTACCTTACCAAATTTATATGAGGTAGGAAAATACATTCACATGAGGAACCGTACAAGGTATTGAGCCAAAATGTTGTGGAGAGAACACTTGGTGATTGTAGTCATCTCAGTTATCGGTACACAGGAAAGGTCCAAGGTGATGGTCAGCTAACATCAATAACGCGTATGTCCCCCGTTGCAATCGATAGCGGCCGTGCCCATGGAAGAGAAGAGTATGCGAATCACATCCTGGGGAGAGGTAACCCACTCGACCAGCAACGCAAATGCAACTGCTGCAACATCTGGGTTTGTGGTTGACTGCTCTATCGGGTTCAAATCCAGGGATCTGGAGGGCCAGGGGAGAACATCAACGTTATTGTTGTGTAGACAGGCTCTTGTGATCCATGCTGTATGCGGTCGAGCTTTGTCCTGCTGGAATACACCGTTGCCGTTGGATGCAATTGGGAGGACGTATGGTAGAAGAATTTTGTTGATGTATCGTTGACCTGTAAGATTGCCCTGGATATGGACCAAACCTGTCCTGCCATGATGAGAGATATCTACCCACATCATAACGCTACCCCCACCACACCTATCCACATTGTTCGCAGTTTCGGGCGTAACGTTCTCCCCGACGTCTGTAGACCCGTGCTCTTCAATTCCCTCGACAGAGGAGAAATTCGTCGCTGAACCAGACATCTCTCCATCGCAGTTGAGACCATTCCCTGTGTTGACGACACCAATGCAGTCGTTGTTGACGATGTTATCCAACAGGACGTCTTGCTCGTAGACCTGCTGCTCTTAAACGGCTTCGCACGGTCTGGTCGGAGTTTCTGCGCAGTCCGGGTATTTGGGATGCGGTTGACGTCGCGCAATCGGATGTAGCGATCTTGGGTGGGGTTGGTTACCCTTGATCGTCCCGACCTTGGCCGATGACATGTTGACCCATGCTGTTGAAACCGAGCCCAAAGCCCTGTGATGGTGCTGGGCGCTACATTGAAAACCCTGGCCACGGGATTTCCCTGCCTGCAGCGGCCTATGACGTTGTGTCTTTGCACTTCTGTTAATCTTGGCATGTTGTTAAAGTGTCACTGTTCGATTGACGCAGATAACAGGCAATCAAAATCCTTTCACTTTAATACCGCACATGGTGCTCCTGCACGTGCAGTACGTGCAGCTCCATGGCCCTTTTGTAAAGGCACTGTGTGCGTTTTTCCGAATCGTACTCGTTTCCGGCTAAAGGTTTGCATGTCCTTGTTGTGATCATTTTGATCCGGAAAATGTGTCACTGACACTATAACACATTAAACCTCTTTATTTTGCACCTCTTGGTCCGATAATTTTGTTTTTATTAGTGCGTGTTTTTTTTAAGAGTATATTTAAATGCGTACTGTTACTTTTGTCCTAAAAAACAATAACATATGAAGTTGCAGTACTACTTGACGTGTATACATATAAGGGTGTTTGTTGTATGTGCAGCGGCAACACGCGTAAGGACAACAGCAAACCTTACACCAACGGTACAACGTGCGGTGCCTGCACTAGCAACTGTGATGATGGACTTTGTAGTGAGTCAACTACTTTATCTTGTTTAACATGCTCTGGGTTTCAACAGTGGCCGCTTGATGTCAGTACCTCACTACAGTGAAAGTAACACGAAGGTGTAGTCATTGCCGAACCCCTATCAGAAACCCAGGCATGAGAAGACATCGTGATCTTTACCGTGAACCCAATCATATCGCAAGATCTTATTATTAACCAGTGTTGATATATACAGATGTACTTGGAGCAATACAATGTAGACGTGCGTTAGATGTACGAGTTGTATGTGGATGAGTGAGACACCATTAACTGGAACCCAATTACCACGATACATCGTGAGTGAGTATTGGTTAACGCCGCTGTGAATAGTAATTCATTCATATCACGGCGTAGCGGCGTGAAAGCGTGAACTGTTACATGTTTTAGACGGTTACCACTTTGGTGAAACACGACGTCGGGTATGGTGCTGACACGCCTAGAATCAGGGCCAATCTGTGATTGAAACCCACGATGAGAGGTTTCTTGCACATCTAAGGGACGCAACTCTGTTCAGTGAATTCCGGCGCCCATGTCGATTTGGCCACCAGTGATCCCCTGCAACTTCTTGTTCCTGATAGAATTACTGTTAAGACCATGGTCCAATTTTAAGACATGTGTTGTGTCGTGTGAATGGATACATGGTAACCAGAATACCTGTCCGAATTCTAATGTAACATTCACCAAAATAATAAGTGACAAAACATTTATTCAACATTTTTGTAATATGTTAATCCGTACATTCAACCATTCATCCTGTTATCCAATTATTTATTTTCCGTTAACAATTTTATGCAAAACCAACAATGGTCTGCATTCCAGATTGCGGCGACAAGTATTGTGAAAATGATGGTATCATGGATCCTTCTGAATGCACGTGTTCCTGTAAGACGGAATTCAATCAACACCCCGGGTGCACATGTGGGTATACATAGCGGTCACAGATACCTGTACATGTTTTCAAGGAATATATTTTGTTAAAATAATGGCACTCATCTATTACAGAATGAACAATTGTGTTCCTTTCGCAATGATAATTATTCACTTACAGTCAATGCAAGTCCTGATAACAGGTTACATAAAATAACTATATTTTGTGGCTATACTTGGCGTTGGAAATGGATTCTTGACGTCTTTAAGTTTAGATAGCGACCTTTAACCTGAGCATGCACTATGTAAATATAAACTTTATCTTTCTGAAACAACATGTGTCATATGTGAATAGATACTTTATCTTTCTGAAATATAAGCGAATACTTTCTTTGATTTTCTGAAATATCATAAGTGAAAAGTTACTAATCTTTCTGATATATAATAAGTGTCATACGTAAATAGCTTATCTTTCTGAAATAGCATACGTGAATATTTACTTTCTTTCGGAAAATCAGATATGTCATATGAAAATGGTTATCCTCTTTCTGAAATATCATAAGTGTCATATGTGAATAATTACTTTATCTTTCAGAATTAATGAGTCACTATATATCATCGAGTATCAAGTGTATCACATCTTCATTATTATGCATTGTAATGATTCGGTCTGTATCCTACAGTTGCAGTTGTTAAACTATATGAACAATGTGTTCTTAAGTATGTTAATAATTTTCCCGTGGATAAGTCAGTGATAACAATATTTCCGTCTCGTTTACGTTAGGAGATTATATCAATAATCAACTGTTACAAGACGGACACTGGACGCGACACAAAAGTGCGTAGATAATATGTGCTATGAACCAAGCTTTCGAAAACATCTTGCATACTTTATAAAGGTAGTGTGATAAATCTCCTTTACGAATTCTTTAGAGGATAAATATGCATTACAATAACTGTCCTCCACGTATGATGTATCCCCAGTGTCCTGTGATGACGTCACAGAGCCATTCTTCTGTAACGAAGAGACCTTTCCGGACGATGCGTGCACTAGGAATCCCCTAGCCCAGGTCTTCTGTCCTATCCTGTGTAACGTATGTCCATGTAAGTCTTCAAACATTCAAATGTTCGTTGATATAGTGAATGCATATTCCACATCTTATGGCATCTGCATGTCGACATAACCGACTGTAAAAGTCGACTATGTTTGTCTTTAGAGGCGACTAACGGGATCGGGTGGTCAGACACGCTGACTTGGTCGATGCATGTCATCATGTCCGAATTGCGTCGATCGATGCTCATGAGATCAATCACTGGATTGTCTAGTCAAGACTCGATTATTTACAGACCGCCTTCATATAACTGGAATATTTCTGACTGCGGCGTTAAAGAACAAACAAACATTACAACAAACAATGTACCTTTTAGTTTCCCATATTGCAGAACAATACGTTATAACTGCCAAAGTATCTTTGTATTGAAGGCAAGCCATTCATTGCCTTGCAGTTACAAATAACCACACTTAGTGCGCTTCTGAAGACTGCGTTAACTTTCACACACACACACACACACACACACACACACACACACACACACACACACACACACACACACACACACACACACACACACACACACACACTTATGGTACTTGTTGTTTCCCTGTCTGGCGCTCGGCATTAGGGGCTAAAACAAGGACTGGTCGACTCGGAGTCCGTATACTGTGTCTGAGTGGGGTATTCATGTTAAACTGCGGCATGGTATATCAGTCAGCTAGCACTATAAATCGGCATCAGTCCGGACTGGTACAGGCAGCCCCCCCACACACACACCTACACACACACACACACACACACGTCGCTATATGAGTGCAATAATTTCGGACGCGACGTTAAACCCAATTTCAACTCACCTCACCTCACGCAAACGCAAACGCACACGCAAACGCACACGCATAACATGGCGCAAAAGATGAGGATATTTGAACGTATAGATATTTATACCGTTGTGATTTATTTGTGTTTATGAAACATATCTGTGTTTGTAACATGTATTTCTGTTTATGGAACATATTTGTGTTCATAACATATATTTATGTTTATGACACATATTTGTGTTTATGACATATATTTGTGTTCATGACATTTGTGTCCATAACATATATTTGTGTTTATAACACATATTTGTGTTCATGACATAAATTTGTGTTTATGAAACACATGTATCTGTGTTTATGACATATATTTGTGTTTATGATACATATTTATGTTTACGATACATATTTGTGTTCGTGATTAATTAAACAAGAACCGAGTTCTCAACTGTCAAGGCAGTAGAACAGTTAGGGCAGTGGGGTAAGTATATCTATACATTGTGTTTGTTATTTCAGATGCCGATCCTAATTACGTTGATGTGGGTGCGACTCCGCCCCCTCCCACACACCCCCCCATCGACCCCTTCCCGTGCGGGCCGATCCAAGCTGCTGCTCATCTTGAAGTCCAGATGAGAATTGTAATTGTCAGTTTTGTAATTGCAGTCACAACGTCATTGTTTTGAAATCATACAAAAATATGACATTACTGTATTCCGTACTCGGTACGGACTAGCTACGAACATAACATAATAATTATTTCACAAAATCTGGTATAAAATAATGATCAAATGTTGTTTTGCACCTTAACCAAAGATTTCGAGTAGTTTTTCAAATTTGTTTACATATATATATATTTCATCTGCAAGTCAACTGATGCCTTTAAAGATATGATTCGCTTAATACAACATGTATATGATAGTTTACATAATCAAAATTTCTCCCCATCACTGTCTGTCATTTGTGCATGAGAGAATGAGAATGAGTTAAAATGTAATAAACCTGTTTCGCCAGATAATCGAGATCGGTTATTTTCTTGCGTTGACGTATTGAATTATGTAACTCAACAAGTACCTGATAACGTTAACATATATGTCGCAATATAGCGTTGACGCCCTTACAATATCAAACAAAAAGTGTCCAATTTAACTAAAGCGGGACAAGGTGACAACGAAACAACGGTCAAAATGTCGCGTTGTCTCCCGTACAAACACTATACCGCAACACGACAATGTCCCTTCCAGGATTCCATAGAGAATAGGCTACCTGGTCGGCTCGGAGTTAGTATAAATATTAAATGCGACATGGTATCTCAGTAGGCTATAACTATAAAACTTGGTATATAACAAGGGTAGTCATGCGGAGGGTGAGCGAGTGTGAATAAGTGATTGATGTTTACGCAAATTAAAACAATATTCAAGCTGACTCGCGGCGGCCTGTAAGCAGTTATTTCTACAGTTGAACCGCATTATGACACAGTGAATTATGTAGACAATAACACAATGTACATATATGTATATGTGTAATGTTTGCTTAAAAGGTTTGTCAACAAAAGGTTTTTCCTCACACTGACACGCCGTGATATAACTGTTCATTTAAATCGTTATATCGTATTGAGTGGAGGAATATTTTTCTCAATACCAACACAAGCAATAGTGGGTGTCATTCCTTATGATATATAAAAGCGACAAAACCCTTTCCATCTTGAAAAGAAATCTCTGCCAAAAAGGAGTCGATCGTACGATTCCGACAATATCATAATCATGAGCATGTGTTTATCATTATCAGATAGTGATGATACCAGGTGTTCGCAAAAAGGTGACGCATCCTGCCCCACAGGTGGCACCCGTCACCAACACTTGCAAAGGCAAGTCAACTGCCCACCTGAAAAACAACAACACGGGAACATATGGTAAAAGTCAAAATAGGGAATTGCATCCGACATAATTTTCATCTCTGACGCGTCAACTTTGGGAGTGTCGTCCACATGTCACCACAAACGTTTTGAAAGCCTTACTGAAGGCCTTGAATGTTGTAACCTTGATCAAACAACTTCTGAGCAAGAGTCATATGACGCTCTTTGAAATCTTGGTGTAAAGAGCATGCACGATTGTACCTCAAAAGCTGTGAAAGAAATGTATAAAGAAAGATATAAAGCAATGCACGGCAGTTTGAAACGGAAGATGAAGTGATTTTTTTATTTCTCACAATCCTAAACTGAATAGATTCATCCTCAACAAGAAAAGTTGAACCCTTTATGTTTTTCACCTCCTTTGAATTAACGTATTTGTCGTGTTAAAACGCAGGTTGGTTGGGTGCGTGGCCTTTGTGTATATGTGCCCTACCTGCGTATGGGATTTCTTTGTTTCCATGTTTCTGTTGATTACTGAGTTTCATCAGGAGCTCATCAGTCGTGTTTATGAATTATGCTGAGTCAAATACAATCTTATAAAAATTAGATCTTAGTTCTCGCTGCCGCTGAACAAAGATCTGAGGACATCCCATTACGGGTCACGCCAGAACAGATTGAGAAATTTAAGAAAAGATTTATTTGAGCATTTTCGTCACTACCTTTATAACCTGTCACCCCTAAAATGGAAGAGATCATGTCATGTTGTTTTCAAAGAAGTGAGATACATGTATGTACAAATGAAATCGATAACAGCAATGCTGTATACAAAACGAAGCAAACATGTCATTATTAAACAGAAACGTTAGTTATTTTGCTCAATATATTTACTGCAAAACAGAATAATATACTACCTATGCAACAATAAAATTTAGTATTGTTCCTTTACAAATCACTCTTTTCAAAAACATTGCTGAGGTGTATTAAAGTGGAACTCCTGCATCTGCGATATGGTAACTGGCGATTATAATGACATTTATATTCTTCAAAAAATGATTTTCTTGCGAATTTCAATCAAAGCTAAATTATGGCACGCACGTGGATTGCTTTGTGTTGCTACATGTACATATCATATCAAATTTTTCGGTTCTCCAGAGTTTCAACAAATTGATTTGTTTTTCAAATACATTCAAAAAACGAAACCCGACTAAAACAGAGTTAATGTAATGTAAAGTTTCAGCTGACTCTGACGCAGAACACCTTTCTAAAGGATAAACTGACGGACAATGCAGGTATCATTGTTCCATGTGAGATACTAAAAGGCAAACATAGATGACAATAACTGCCTCGTTTCATCGAGTAAAAGCACAACATATGCTAATCAGCCACTGTACCACACATATTTGTCTTTCACTCATCGTGATCTGGTGAGAATGTGATCGGACAAAATGTTGGCATATTTTGTTTAGATGCGAGTTACTGGCCTATCAGCAGAATGCAAATATGGAATGCATGCAGTCCAAGCATCGCTGATAGTGAATATATGAGTAATCCTGTCTTGAAAATTTATCTTTAACAACCACAAGAGATCAATTGACGCTTCACTCTCAGCAGTGTCTGACTGTCCTGGCTCTGCATACAAACGGCTCCATTAATTATCAATGTTACGGGTATTCAAGAGCTTCACTTTCTGTATAGCACTTACACTGTCGATTCGGACACAGTTGTTGCATGAGTTCAGATCATTAATTTGGAATCATTTGGACTTTATGTTTACAGAATATCAGTGTTTATGTCACAATGTTCTTGTATTTTAACGTTTTGATCGTAGTTGTCATCTTCATCAGCGGTTGCTGTCAAGGAAACGTTCGTACGTTAACATTTACTGAACATGTAGAAGTCAAAGAGAAAACAGTAAACTTCCCTGCGTCCAAGACGGTAGGAAAAGTTTCGAGAAGATACTGTGCCATATTATGCAGCACCAGTAACACGTGCGGGTCGTTCTTCTATGATGGCAATAACCAAACATGTCATTTGCATGATTTTGTATTTCCAACTGCCGCTGTGACTACTTCAAGTCCATCGACAAGATACTATATTCCAAGTAAGTACATTTATTATATAACGTGGGGCATCACACATCCTTTTTCATTACAATAAGTATGACATTTTCCTCAATAGTCTGCAAGTTCTATTTAAACGTTACATCTGTGAAGTCCTGGTGCTTAAGTGACTGGGATCTAAATACATTGTTGTACCAGGTATACTACTATTTCTGATGACAATACTTTTAGGTCATATAATCCTTTTCATATTTTTAACTTTACACAAGTAACTGTCATGTTCTCATTCGCCATGTTGTGAAGCAAATAAATCAAAACTTCTCTTAGACTCCCTGAAGTGATTTAAACATACAGGTGTTTCATTAGACCAAGAAGAACCCATAGAAATTCTAACGATTTTCCATTTCTTAAATCATCTGCCCTGATCTTTCTTGATATAAACTGACGTCCAAAAGAAACTTTACCAACTGAAAATATATAAATTTCAGACAAAGTATAACTTTTTTCCGATGAAGTCTATCTAAAACACATAGCCTAAATACAACAATAGTGTATGCAGAAAGTTTTAATCGTCTGTTACATGTTTTCGAGATAACACGCGAAAAAGTGAAAAACATGTGCACCAAGGACAACTGCAAATGCATGTGCGGGTAAGGGTATAAAACGATTGCAACGGCAAGTCAGACATCCACAATGATAAAAAAAACACAAAAGAAATGCCACGACTCACAGTCGAATAACGTGAACGAGCCTTGGGTATGGTACCGATGGGAGCCACCCACGCCCATATTGCACGAACCTTCGGTTGCTCCCGTGTTGCCGTTTCCAACTTGATGCAACGTTACATACAGACAGGGCGGACCGCTGACAGGCCAAGAACAGGCAGACCCAGGGTGACCACGCCCCATGATGACCGGTACTTGCGTACCTAGCACCCGCCGAAATCGCTTCCTGACAGTGACGTCATCGGCGACAAATGCCTTAGGTCACAGGGTTAGTCGACAGACAGTGGCCAGGAGACTCAGGGCTCATGGAATCATGGCTTTTAGACCATACAGAGGAGAGCTATTGACAGCGCAACATCGTCGTCTGTGATTGAGATTGGCCCGGACTGTACGACGTTGACAACGACGTGACTGGCAGAGGGTTGTCTTCACTGACGAAAGTCGATTCTGTATGTTTAGGGCTGATGGAAGACAACGTGTTTACCGCCGAAGGGGTGAACGAACGGCGGCGTGTTGCGTGCAGGAGGTCGTACCATATGATGGAGGGAGTGTCATGGTGTGGGGAGGGATATGTGGGCAGGAGAGGACACCGCTGGTCATCGTTGACGGAAACTTGACAGCTCAGCGTTACATGGATAACACTCTTCTTCCAGTTGTCCTACCATTTCTCCAACAGCAGCCACGTGGTGTCATTTATCAGCATGACAACGCTAGAGCCAATACAGCCATAATTGTCACTTACTTCCTCGCAGCCAACAACGTCAACGCCCTGCCGTGACCTGCACGCTCACCCGATTTGTCCCCCATGGAACACCTCTGGGAATTGATAGATCGTCGTGTTCGACAATGACCACACTCTCCAGCCAACCGGCAAGAACTGATCGTGGCCCTCCAAGAAGAATGGCGTCAAATCCCACGTGACCTCATCAGACAACTGACTTTTTCTGTGCGTCGAAGAGTATTTGCGTGTATTGAGGCATTTGGTGGTCACACACGCTACTAATGACTTGTTATTGAAAGTGAGCGATTGTTTATGTACTCTGCCTATTGTCCATGATTCTGAAAGCTCGAAAGTTGATATATTGATCTTCTCAATACACTTTACTTCATGCATGTATGTTTTGTTGGTTTTTGAGTAAGAGTTATTTCAAACTCTGGTAAAGTTTCTTTTGGACGTCAGTTTATTTAGGATATTGTTATCTATAGTCTCTATAAAACCAAGTAGTCTATGTCATCATAATTATCTACCGTCACGAAACTGGGCGGGGGGCATAGGTTTGGGCTCCGCCCGCCCGTTTGTCCGTCCGACTTCATGATCACTTGGAACAAATTTCCTTGGAACCTTTTATGGACAATTTGTATAAATCATTAAGGGATTATAATGTTGATAATAGACAATTATTGCTTTACAGAGTTATGACCCTTGTTTGATCGTTTTATCGTAGTGCACATGTACAGTAGCGACAATGTTTCTGAAAAGTGAGTGAGTGAGTGAGTTAAAATTTGACGTCGCATCGGCATTATTTCAGCCACATATCGACGAGACCAAGTTGATATATTTACAATTTAGTTATTAATGGATTTTTTTATTTAATATATTTAGAAACAATTTATGAAACATATTTGAGCATAACAATATTATACATACAGTTTTAAAACACGGGCTATAGGTCACCAGTTACCAAAGCTAGGCCACCTTGCTGGGGATCATGGAGACTTACAGTACTTCTGCTTCCTGCATGATAGCCCAGCAGGATTTACGTCATTACTTTAGATACTGGTGGTTGTGCACAATAGTAGCCAATATTAAAAAAATACTTAGCAATGAGTAAAAACACTGGTTGATGATAGTTATATCTATTATGATAGGATTACGTGTCACACAGGGGGACAATAATTTTACGATACTTTAAGCCCCCTGGACAGAGCCTTCAATAAAGTCAGTAGATAAAAGCACCAAACCAAATATAAAAACAAGCATTTATTTATTTACATACATATTTAAAATTTATTATACAGACAAATGTCTTTCAAATAGCTGATAATAAGATGCCCGCTGACACGGGAAAAGAGATCTTTCAGATTTAGACTTTAATAATGTGAATCCCTTGTGATTGCAAAGTCCGCACAGTCAAGCAATATATGCTTGACGGTGAACCTTTCATCACAAAGGATACACCTAGGAGGTTCGTCCCCATCTGTCCCAAGCAGACACTCCTGTGCAAAACGACCGTGGCCAATACGACATCGTCGCAAAACGACCTCGTCCAGTCCTAACTACCCAAGCAGGCCGGACCGATTGTTTGTTTTAATTCGTGAAGTTTACTGCTTCCCACCTGGGTGCCCCACTTCCCCCACATGACACCCCGAGTATAACTCTCGACGGCTGGCCTGAAATCACTGCACGGGATAAGCAGTAGAGAAAACGGTTTGTCAAGAGCTGCCTCAGCTGCTGCATGGGCTTTTGTGTTACCTGGGATGCCCACACGAATTGATAACCAGCAAAAGACGATGTCGCATTGGCCAGCAGAAAGACCATTGACAAGTTCCAAAATGTCCAGGATCACAGGACGACCCGAGGAGACACCCTCAAGTGCCAGAAGGCATGACAATGAATCGGAGAAGATGATGAAACCTTTAGATTGGCCCTGATGTTAGATATAGATATTAGATATTTCAGCCATATCGTGACTATCAAGGTTTAATTTTTATAAATACAATTAAACTTATATAAAAACCTGCCAACGAAGGACAGTAAAAAGTACTAGACTTATCACAGAAAAAGATTTTCAAACTAGTATGGGATCATAAAAAAGGATAACACTTATACAGAACAATAACATGATAAAAACGGGCTATAGATCGCCAGCCTCTGAAGGGAGATCACCATACTGGGGACGTGGAATCTTCGAACGGGCAAAAGTGAAGAGATAGGTGTTGGTCTCTACAACCACATTATCCTTTTTTACCGTAAATCGTTAAACAGCAGTGACAGACTGTTGGACAAGTTCTTTGACTATTTTATCCTCGGTCATGCTGGACAGGCAGCGAGCCCTGTCACGGTCAATTCACTTGCATCAGTTCAGTGTCCTGTTTTCAGAGACAGCAATCGTGATATTTAAAAACTCTTTCAAACTGAGAAGATTGATGGATTGCTGTCTCCATGCACATTCCACAAGGAGTGAGTGAGTGAGTGAGTTGGGTTTAACGCCGCTTTTAACAGTATTCCAGTTATATCGCGGCGTGTCAGCTTAATGTGGGAGGAAAGCCCGAAGTGATGCAGGCCTCAAACGTTTACCACTTCGGTGAAACCCACGAGCACGGGTATGGTGCTGACAAACCTAGAAACATAATCGGGGCGAACCGGGATTCGAACCCACAATCATAGGTTTCTGGCGTGCCCAAGGGACGCAACTCTGCACAGCGAATCGCGGCGCCTCAGACGACTGGGCCACCCGTGCCCCCCATTCCACAAGGAGAGAACCGGATCGAAGCTAGGTGACATTTGTAACCTCTCCGCAGGTACCAGCGATACCTTTGGAGATTACAAACATATTTAGTTTTATGGGTTTTTCGATAATCAAAAAACGTGTCCAATTGTCAGATCGGTTGGTGGTATTTTCGTCATGTGAATTGTCAGATTCAAGATATCTACGTTTTGAACCAGGGTGTTGGGAAGCCATGTCAAAAGGAAAATGATTCAGCACCCCTTTTCCCCACCCACCATGGAGTCTCTACAAGGACAGTCTTATACTGCAGCGGATTTCCAATCTGCAAAGACCGAGGATAACGGGGTTTTATACTCCAGCAAATTTGACACGAAAAGCTATAGCTATCAACCAAATTAAGTCAGGCTGGTTCGGCCCATGACAATAAATTGGAGACGTACAGAATTCGGAGGTCAGCATCACCAGATTGGCCCATGCCTTAAGGGCATAGGGCTCTAAGCAAGTTTATAGATTCATATACATTTACAATAGACATTAAGAATAAATTTATTATTAGGTATCAAATGTTTGTGCGAAATATTGTATGCACAGAGGATGACATGGCCTGCCGGTTGATAGAATCGGGCCCATTCTACCGCCCGTCTAGGCAAAGTTAGGGTCGAAGTGGACTAAGGAGCACTATTGCCGGCTCCATCGCCCTCAACCACCAGAATCCCTTCCTCTGCCGACACGGGGTCGCAGCCCACGGCAAATAGGCAGCCCATTTCGGTCGCCTTTTAGGACCAGCAATGTGGTGCTGAGAACACATACTTGTGTATCTTCCCCGGGTCCCTACGGGGAGTTTCTGAAAACACTAAACATGACATGGTGAATACATCATTGAATGATGAAGATGTTTTCGCACATTCCATAACTATTTTGGGGAGTAATGCCCCTTGTCTTTTTAGCGTTTTCTCAAGTTAGGTATATACACCGTTTCATATAACTTTGTATACACACCAGGCAAACGCGGTACTGGTGCCTTTGCTGTTCGGGTCTTAAAGAAGATATATCTGTTGGGTTTCCGAGGCAACACATTCAAATTAGGATGGGATTTCTTTTCTGACGCCAAGCTGTGCATTACGTTCTTTCTAAAACTTGTAATTATATTGTGCTGCCTATCGTTTTCGCATAAATTCAATATTAGAAGTTTAGAATTGTAAGCATGCAAGGATGGTGGGAAATTTGAATGACTGTCAACTGATTTATATGGTCAGATTGAGTTATGATTAATTTACGTCAATGTTTCAAAACAAACAACAAGAAAGAAGTGAGCAAAGCTCACATACCCCCGTTATCCCCGCTGGTCAGCAACAAATAGTAAATAGTTTGTTAATTAATGAAATATACCTGTTGCTTTAAGTCAGAGGAACTGCCCTTTCCTTTGTAACCCCATGAGCTATACAAAACCAGTCATCAAAATTTCTAAATTCCATCATGTTTCCATGAAAACAGCAAAAGAGAAAACTTTCAGAATCTTATTAAAGATAAAAAAAACAATCATAATAGTTAATGTAGCAAGTTTGCTGAAGCTAGGATACATAATATTGTAAACATGGATCGTACAAAAACTCTACCCAAAATTTATGTTTCACCATGATTCCATGGAAACGGCAAAAATAATAAAAAAACCAGAATCTACAAACTAGAAAAAGGCACAAGTACTCATTGTGATAAATGTGTGTAGCAAGCTTGATGAAGCTAGGATGCATAGTTAAATGAATATGGGCCGTACAAAACACCCACCCTAAAAGTTTAAGTTTCTAATGTGTCCACGGAAACGGCAAAAATATAAAAATTCACAATCTTCAAACTAGCAAAAGGCACAAGTACTCATTGTGGTAAATGGGTGTAGCACGTTTGGTTAAGCTAGGGTGCATAGTTAAAAAGATATGGCAGTACAAAACACCCACCCTTAAAGTTTAAGTTTCTAATGTTTCCATGAAAACGGCAAAAAATAAAAAATTCAGAATCTTCAAACTAGCAAAATGTACAAGTACTCATTGTGGTTATTGTGTGTAGAAAGTTTGGTGAAGCTAGAGTGCATGGTTGAAAAGATATAGGCCGTACAAAACACCCACCCTAAAAGTTAAAGTTTCTAATGTCTCCATGGAAACGGCAAAAAATAAAAAATTCAGAATCTTCAAACTAGCAAAATGCACAAGTACTCATTGTGGTAAATGTGTGTAGCAAGTTTGGTGAAGCTAGGGTGCATGGTTAAAAAGTTATGGGCCGTACTAAAGCTCGGACGGAAGGACGGACAGACGGAACGCTATATACCCCCGATTTACTTAGTAAACGAGGGTATAATTAATTTTGTACATACACTATAATTGGACATCGATTTTTTGGTCTCATTTGAAAAAACTACCTCTGACAAGGTTACTATAAGATAGCAAGAAAACAACAGAACTATAGGGTTAGGGTTATGAAATTTAGGAACAACCCAGCTATTTAACGATGTCATCAAGATTTGAAAACGCCATCACCTCTCAAGTTAATACAATATCAATTGTGTTTATCAGTTAGTGGGGAAATGTCTGATACATTGGAACACAAAAGACAGTTTAAGTTTATCAGCACATAATACCAAGAGGAGATAGTGAATGAAAGGGGTTGAATGACTGAGGCTATCGCAGATATGAAACAGACTGCGTCAAAGGCGTGGCTAAATCACAGAGTGTCTGTGATAAAAGAGCTCAAAGTGGAGTATAATAGCCGTCAGAAGACACTTTTACCCATAACTTCGGAGAAATAAGAGACAGTGTGCCAAGAATGGACTTCAAACAGTCAACAGGTGAAAACAGTCCGAGTTTTTAGAAAACATCAGAAGATAACAAATCGCACGACCTCCACAATAGCAAAAGGCACCACCTCAGTCCCTGACTAATACATGTACCAAGTTTGGATGAACAATCTTTTACGGTGTTCAAGTTAAGCTCCACAAACGAAATACGGACGGACGGACAGACAGACAAGATGTTTACTATATCCCCCTACATTATTTGCCGAGGGGATAAAAATGACAACTCTATGACTAAAAGCCATCCTGCACACATAATACGTTTCTTAAAACGTTTTCAGGATCGCTTTTAGTCATATGGTTACAATGATTATTGATCAAAGAATTATTTGATTATTGATTAAGTCTATGAAACGTGGAAATCAGAATATGCAAAACTGTTTCACTGTCAAGAGCGATAAAAAACAGGAAACAGGAGGTCAGAGGGTGAACACACTACTTATAACTTCTACGGTCCCTTTAATGAGGCGAAGTGGTCTATTCCCTTTGTTGTGTCAAGCATGGGAAGACTAAGGGAATATATGATTACGGAACATTATCTCAAGTATATATTTATCAACCGGTGTTGTTCCGTAAGCGGGAAGGCAAGGCTACATACACCCAGTACCGAGCCACATGACTTTTTATCATAAAACATATCACCTTGACGTCAGTGATGTCCAAAGCTGTACTGTACTATCTTAAACATCAGTCTATCGGCGAGGACAGACAAGAGTCATCAGAAGATGACAAATCCCCTCGGCCCCTACAAATTCGAAAGAACAAATTATCTGCAAGTCCACTTGATGTATTTCTATGTCAGGTTCACACCAACATGAACAGTCAAAGTCAAACTTGTTGCCAGGGAAACGGAAGAAACATAAATTCTAACAATCCCTAAATAGCAAAAGACACCAGATGACAAAGTGTCGTTATGGAAGTGCAAAACTGGTTCAGAAGAGGTAGAACCATCGTCGATCACCTCTCTCGATTAAAATCAATTGTCAAAACTAGTACATAAAAAAGAACAAACTCTCCAATTTTACTGGTTTTATTGATTTAAAAAAAAGCTTACGACTTTGTTGGTCCATGTATCCTCCGGAAAAGGCTAGGGTAAAGGGGCACCTGCTGCACGTTCTGCAAGACATTTATGCAAAACTTTGCCAATCCGAGCAGAAATTCCGACTTGTTCCATAAAGTCACAGATCAAAGGAGCACAATTTGTGCCCACATGGATGCCTCCACCCCCCCCTCCCCCCCCCCCCTCCAATGAGGAAGTCCAAAATTTTACATATTGTTTTCTCAGTTAACTGCTGATAAGAACTGCTTTCGTTTTTGACAAATTTACCTGAACCTCAGAGATTAATATGCAGCTATACCTATGGTCACCATGTTTTGTAACAAATGCCCAATGGATCAAGCAATGAAGTTTTCCCTCAAGTTTCCTATGTGGTATAGTAGCGTCCACGGTTGAAAAATCAAATTATTTGAAAGAATTGAACTTTCTGAGCTTGTAAAAAAGAATTAAGCAAATCCTTTGTTTGTTTGATTGTTTGTTTGCTTGTTAACGCCGCACTCAACAATATATCAGCTATATGATGGCGGTCTGTAAATAATCGAGTCTTGGCCAGATAATCCAATGATTAATATCATGAACATCGATCTACGCAATTGGGATACGATGACTTGCATCATCAACCAAGTCAGCGAGCCTGACCACCTAATCCCGATGAGATTCCTGGACGTCCACGTTCTGCAACACGTTCCTATAACTGAACAACCTCATTGAAATTGTGTACATAGGAAAATGAAATATTAGGTGGTTCTGAAATTGGAATAGTGTGGGACATTTTGGTTTTGGTTGGACATATTGGAAACTGATTTGTGTCTAAGAATGCTACTTAAATTTAAGGTATAAATTTCAAATTTAAGCAGACGTGGTGTTTGTCTGATTTAATGGAGTCTATGTCTGGTTTGGCCAAATGTTTGAAAGCAATATCAACTATACTCAAGTCGATACTGATGGTCCAGTTGTTTGTAGACCAACCCACCGTTTCTTTCAATAACACAGAGTATAGTCTTGTTCTCACTTTGCGCAGTCATACTGGCCCCTGAAGGAGCGGCAACAAATCGTTCGTCCTCCAGTTGTGACCATTGCTGCGTCGATGTCTTTGAGATGCCGGAAACATACTCAAGACGTTGGCAGTCCGTCGGTTTGAAAGATTGCCGACGTCTTTTGTCTTTCCAGTACATCCGTATCACATTGCTGTACACAACAGTCGAATCAAATGATTTTCTCTGGACATTCTACAAGGTCGACTGTTTTTAAGGTTGTTAGATGGATGGTATATGTTCTATAATATATTTACTTGCATGGCTGCCTTAAAAATATGCATCAATGATACTGTCGAAACTGAGTTAAAAGTCACCGCAGTGGTAGACACTACCATGAAATCTCTCTTCAACTGTATTTGAAACATACCCTTAACTTAAAAATGAAAACCGAAAAATTCAGGAGATTCCAGAAGACGAACTGAAAGATTAGATTGACTCTCGTGATCCATTCCTTGAAATTCAGACAAATGGAACAGTTAAGAAACATAAGCAAAATAGACCAGTAAAGGGAACTTCCAAAGCGAAGTGATCATGACCCCATATTCAACAGGCATTGAGATTCTTTTAGAAAACAACATAAATCCGAAATCCTCAGGCGATCATAACATTGTGCAATTTGGTCTCTGTGGAAGTGATAAGTACAGGAACATTTGTTGGGGAATTATTTCCTTAGAACTGCTTCAAAAGGAAACAAATACTTATGTTTAAACGAGAAGCCATCCCAAACATGTCCTGGCGATGGTAATTCAGGTGATACAGCGAATGTAAAGCCGAAAATGCCACACTGGCACGAACGCAATAACAAATTTATTTCAGTAAACTGATGAAGTCACATGGTTCCGTTGTCAGCGGCTGCGAACATTAAAGCGTTCCCAATATCTGGACCTCCAACACAGTCGGCCGTTGAGTTTGCTGCTTATGACGCTCGAGTGCCCTGGTATGCATACAAGGGAAAGCCCTTGCGCTGTACAATGTTACAATATTGAATAAAATTCTGATTGTTGATTGTCTGATTCTGAAAAACGTTCTTGTCACGGAATGATAAACCTATTTACCACATAATGATAATTTGGGCGGTTCCATGAGACGGAACGGATGCCACCTTGACCTTCCATGGAGCTTGCTTGATATTCCTACGAGGTTGTTAAGGTAATTATTAATTCAGTGAGTAAAACAATGCAAAATTGGATGTTGTGGAAACCCCCGAAGACTACAAAATCTTTGTTTTGTCTGGTCCCTGGAGTGGTGTGAAAACCCGTAAACAATATGGCACACTTTTACCATGTATTGATTATCATTTATATGTCAGGTACCTTATTCATGTGTTGAAAATGTTTTTGCAACTTTTTAGCGGGATTATCTAGCACTTGTAGATCTTTCTCGTGTATTTATGGTCATTCTTGCCACCACACTAATTGTACATATCAGGATGTATATCTTTACTGGTACCGTTTGATAGCTTATGTTGGGCGCTCTATCTTCGCATACATGTTCTGTTTTGGTTTTGTACTTTCCCTGTGGTAAGAAACTCACTTTGGTCCCCTCACCAGGCTATTGTTTTCCCAAGTGCTGACCAGGAAATGTTGTTCTCTACGAGGTCCGCGCACTCGGGTTTACAACCCTTGTTAAAGTCAAGTGTCGTTACCTCCAGGTATAGCCGTTTACGGGTCGTCTTGCTTCCGGTTTGGTCAGGTCGAAACTTAGGTGTCGTTAATAAGTGGTTAGTAAATTCTCTCTGGTACTGGTACTCCAGTTGTATTAAGCTTATTGTATTGGCTTTTATATTTCGAAACCCGTTTTTTGTAATCTGTTGATAAACAACTTTCCTGTGATTGTCTAGTTTAGGTCAAGTACCTATTTACTATTGGGAGTCAAGATACTCATTTTGTCAAGCCTTTTGTAAATGATCGTGAGTCTGGGTACTCCTCAGGTCAAGTACCTCGTATTTTCGGGAAGTTCAGGATTTCCTTGCCCAGTCAAAGTGATTGAGTCTTTAGCCTATAAGACTAGTTTGCTATTTAGCATTGTTCGTCTATTTCATTGTCCAAGAGACGTATTTTAGGGATAGGCCCACTGGGTTTAATTCCCGCTATTTAACCAAGCCGAGGTTATTCCCGCATTAGGGTTTTGAGTTAAAAACCTCCCGGTGATGATTGGGCTGTTCCTCTCGTCAATATATTGTCAAAGAGTTGTTTTAGCTACCTACATTTTATTATTGTTATATTGTTGCTTAGCTAATCAGCTTGTGTATTTCAGATTTAATTAAACAGTGACCACTGTCAGTGTAAATTGGGTTTTTGAACCTTTCTGCTTACAACTAGCAGATAATGATAAACATGTGAACCCTTTACCAGGTTTTCGCTATTTTTTAAATTCTTTTTTAATAACACCCTGGTCTGAAAAGCACAGCTTCGTGACAATAGATTACATTCATATTGTTTGCGGGAATGTCATTTGAAGAGCCTGATATATAACTGTGGACATTTGCCTCTTTTCAAGGTTTTTGACAAAATCATTTTGTATTAACTAATCACTTACTCATCCAGGAGGTATTATCACAAAGTACCTTTTTAGCGGTTGTGTTTCTTCTCATAATATATCACAGTCCTCTTGATACTAATGTGGCCACAGGGTGATATTCTTTTTAGAAAAGTTCACAAAAAATCATTGAAACTGTTCGAAACGTGAAATTTATACCTTATGCTATTATCTTGCTCTTGTGTGATATCTAAATGGTAGACAAAAAACCTTAACCAGTTTATATTTGAATGGGCAATAAACTTGTGAATGGTAAAGATATGTGCAGATGGTGACAACTAGCTATTTGTTTCTTTGTCACTTGGAGCGGTTGGGTAGCCAAGGGGTAAATTAATAAGCATTTGCTCGTCACGCCGAAGACCCGTGTTCGATTCCCGACATGGGTACAATGTGTGAAGCCCATTTCTGGTGTCCCGGCCGTGATACTGCAGATTCTAAACTTGCAACTTCTTCCAAATACCACTTTTAAGCCGCGTCAAGGGTATCTTATTTACGGATTGAGTTCAACATGGCTTTTGTACATGCTAATGACTTATAATTTTTGTGTTACAGGTTGTGATGAAAGTACGCCACCGTTTTCGAATACCACCCTGCTATCTCTGAATGGCGCACCGAACATTAAAGCTGGTTGTGTTAAATCAGGGGATCTGTCTGATATAGCCTGTGCATCACATGGACATTTTATGATTTACGCCTGTAAGAGTAAGTACAATATTTTGGAACTGCAGATCTGTTTATGTTTTAAGTCTCCTGTTATACTACACAGGTGGAGTGAATTTGAGGCAATTCACATAAAGACTTCGTTCATGGCGCGCCCTGCTTAAAGTGACAGAGGTCTTAAAATATAAACATTCACAAGAAACACAGTACAATGTGGTTACAATCAGGGAAAACTCATCTCATCAAACGGTCCTGGACGCACTTGTACCAAAGTTGAAGGATGAAAATAGTCAATTGTCATATTTTATTCATCATCTGAAACAACCACTAATGGAGCTGCACTTAGCTTGGTTAATGCGTTCACCCAACACGTGTGAAACTAGTGTTCAATTCACCACACGGACGAAAAGGAATCACAACTATTGATAATTGTAACAAAGTTTTTTTCCAGTTCAAAATAATGTTCACAAAATACAATATGAGTTTTTCAGAAAGTATTGATTAAATAACCCTCAATAGATACATATTAAATTTCATCTTGTGTATAGTTGCACTGTTCCTGATAGCTGTTCAGTAATCGATCAACTGTGATGACTGAAATCAGCACCTGAAACTCCCTGTAGTCCTTCAGAATGTCCCCCTTGTCAGTCAGTATCGTGTGAGCCCACCAGGGCATCACAACGTCTGTTTGTGACCTTGGGTTATATTGCTGAAATAGGGCCTGAGGGTTTTATTGCGGAGAACTTGGTAAATGTACCTCTGTCCAGTTACGTTTCCTTCCAAAAAACGACCAAATCCATCTTGACTTGGCTGCAGATGCCGCGACCTCCAAATGGATTTTCTCCTCAACGGCGGTAGATTCGAACGCTTCCATCTGGTCTGAAAACTGGAATCTGCTCTCGTGTTTGAACATGACTCTTTGCCAGTTTGCGTTTTACCAGTGTCACAGTGTTGGAACCCATCAGTGTATTAAAAGTCGGTTTTCGGGTGTCATTGTTATGCCTGAAAATTGTCTGTTAGCTTATATTTTGTACCGACGCAGTCTTATTGATACTTTCCAGAGACTTACAGAATTGTCAATGCAAGTCGCCTCTTCATAGTAAGATTCAGTATATACCAGTTTAAAGAAGACTGTCTAAATGATATTGTAAGATATTAATTTAGATTATGCTGTTTATGCCTACTTTCTTGTGCAATTAGCAAATATTCCATGTGTATGGAAGCCAATATTTCATCTTTAACGAGTGTGACATTATTTAAACAACCTACTACTACTTTCAAATACTTAGAGGACACAAGAACTTGTTTTTAATCATCACACCAACTTCTGAATGTAGCTCTCAGAAGTTACATACCTTAATCGACTCTCTGTTATCTGGTAGTCAGTATGAAAGTGATGTCTGTAATTGAAAATGATTTAATTTAAGACATATCTTATAACGTTTATTTGTATTTACTGTTTCGAAAGGTCGAGATCACGAGAAGGTCCCTTACAATATTCCAATGTAAACACTCATTTTTTTAATTGTTTGAGAGGCATTACTCAGATGTTGACGGATGGCAAAGTATTTATGGACAGCATCTACTTTATATTACTGTAATGGCGACGTTTTGGTACGGATCAGCATACTGTTGTCAAGCAAGGCTAATTTTTCATTCTGATGATACAGAGCCTGAATCGTGTGCGGATATCAAGAAGTTAATAAATCCCCCCATGGATGGTGACTACTGGCTATACCCTCCGGGACTTGGGGGTCAGGAGAGAGTCCGCATCTACTGCCACAACATGAGCACCACCCCGGAAGAATTCATCAGTCTACCTATCCCCAATAGTGGTAACTACCCAAACGAAGAGTTGATACCATGTTCTGGGCCTAAGAAGTACAGAGTCATCGGTGACGGTTGGGGCTCGTGGACTTACAACAAAATCAAGTTGGACTTAACGGTAGAAGTTTATTGTGCAACGTTCTAATTTGATGTACATAACATTTGTATCAGTGTAGCTATTGTTAGACAATGTTTATGACGAAGGGTACATCAGAAGATCTCTTTACGCACGCTAGCTAGATACATGCGAGGACACTGTCCCTATCATTATCAGATCCATGAACCCTGTCTATCGATACTAGGGGCACGGCTGGTTCATGTCACTGAGGAGAGCTGCGTCCCTAAGGCGTGCAAGAAACCTTCGTTGTGAGCTTGAATCCCTGTTCGTCCTCATTGTGTCAGACACTTATAACTGAAGTACTGTCCAAATCAGCGTCACAACCAAACCATCATTATGTCAAAGATCACTTAAGCATCAAAGTAGATAAATGTCTTTTCTGTGTTCTCATGCGTTGCACTCTGGAACAATTCAGCTATATGATGGCAACAAATTCACCTATCTTAACCACCATTTAGGCGCCTCCTTCGACACTGTCGCTGTGTGTTGCTGAGGACATATGATTCTAACACTCGAATCCTCACGGTGACTGTCAATATAATAATGGTTCATACATTATCGATAATCTCGAACACTGATCAGTTATCTCAGCCACTCTCAATATCACATCGAAGTATGTATATATATACTGAACAACAAAAGTTCCTGCGACATTGAATAACATTTAATGCAAAGTTATGTATTGTTTATAAATTGTGTACAACAATTCCCTTAGAATGCCCGAAAACATTTATAGCCAAACCATTTTCCTTTTCCACCTTAATAATTTGTGAGATTGGTGTAGGCACACCGATACCTTTAAAGTTGAGTCGATCGTTTGGGGGACAGCTCAAAGGTCTATCTGAATGTTTGTTTGCGGGAAACAAGGCAGATCTTAACATCCATCTTAAACAGTTATCATCATTATTTTTTGCATTAATTATGGTGGTTTTCTTTCTTATAATTGGAGGGTAAATCTATATAAGATGCACCTTTCAAAGGCATATAAATTTATATATCTAAATATAAAGTATCTATTCTATCTGAATCACCACGTTATTACATAAATGGTTTCTAGCGTTGAATTTACCGCATTTGATGTATTTTGCTATATTGTGCTACATTTTGCTGAAATTTACTAAGCAGTTGCTAATTTTTGCTAAGCAGTTGCTAAATTTTCTAAAATTTGCTTAGCAGTGACCAAAATTTGCTAAGCAGTTACTGAAATTTGCTTAGAAGTTGCTAAATTTTGCTAAGCAATTGCATAAGCAGCTGGTCGGTCAGTTTTTAATGTGTTGAGATTTCTTTGTTTCCGCTAGCAGTTTTCTGACTTTGTCTCACTCGAGCTTGGTAGAAATAACATCATTTTCGCGACATTCCTCAAATGAATCTCGACCTGTGAAGATCCGGGGTAGAATAGAACACATGCTTGCCGTAAAAGGCGACTATGCTTGTCGTAAAAGGCGACTAACAGGATCGGGTGGTCAGGCTCGCTGACGTGGTTGATGCATGTCATCGATCCCACATTGCGAGGATCGATGCTCATGATATCAACCACTGGATTGTCTGGTCCAGACTCGATTATTTACAGACCGCCGTCATATAGCTTGAATATTGCTGAGTGCGGCGTTAAACAACAAACCAACCAACCTCAAATGAATCTCAGTCCTTGCAATGAAACAGGGCAACCCATCTTGCCTGCTCTCTGAGATCTTTCAGGACAGTGTTGTATTTTTGAATAAGTACCCAAACACTATGCTCCATATGTTGCCCAGAGAATGCTAAATATGAAAGCATATCTTTCTTTTTGGTAAGTTCTTTACGTCTGAGACCTGCATCACTTCGGGCTTTCCTCCCACATTAAGCTGACACGCCGCGATATAACTGGAATACTGTTAAAAGCGGCGTTAAACCCAACTCACTCACTCATTTGCAACAAACTGTTTTTGTGGATCAAGCGCTGTCCAAGAACCAATTATTCCTGTTTGTGTTTGCGACTGTGCACCAAGGATTGCCCATTCATAAGTTCTTATTGATTCATTAACTCTTATAACTTTTCTGTTTTATCATTAAGAAATTCATTCCAAGTATTTGCGGTATCGTTGTGTTGCACGAACCTTGTAACAATATAAGCTAAACCACTCTTAAAGCTTATAAGATCTCCTTTCCAGGCGTTACTTGTTAGTTCCCAGCCATGATAAAGATTATGCATTCTTACAAAAAGATTGGTTTTCTGTAACATCTTAAATGGATTGAATGGTCGATGAATTTCTTTAACTAGATCATCACTTTCTTCTTTTACAGTTTTTTGCCACTGTACGGAATACCTAGATCATAGTTAAGTCGTTTAATACGCCAATCTTTAGTTTTAGAAGCATAAAATACCTGGTAAATACGTTTATATGCCCACCTATTGTATGGATTGTTTGATGCATTCCATGCTTGATCCTGCGGTAATGTGGCACTAATTTCTGCAAGTATATGTCTAATCTGATAGTAAACATGAAATCATAAAACAGACTTATTTAGTTCAAAGCGGACGGCAAAAAGAGATATACCACATCCTGTTGTGGCACTATATATGGCAAAGTTTTGCCAAAATTGCATTGGATTGTGGAGCAATCATGCACCATTTTGTCGCTAGCTGCTGTGAACTTGTATCTTTCAAAGATATCAGGGAAATGAACAAAACACTGAGCACAAGAGGCTCTTATAAAATCAACTGGTTTGTAACATATGGTTGATGACATATTTAAGTTATAATATAGTTTCTTTGTATATTTAATATGTATGTTACACTCCTGGGAATAACAAAAGGCCAGTCTATTCAACTGTTTCATGCTGCTGATAACTCGGTGGGGCAACTTGAAGTTGCTCTCAGCGAAATAATGTATTACCCATGGTGGACCAATATAAGTACTGCGAGAGGTATTAATAAGTTATAACTAGATAAAGACCGTCGTACTATATCTGATGGATATTACACTGTATGTTCACTCAATGGTGAAATTTTAACCCTTTAGGAGCTAGTCTCACACGAAATGAGTCAAATGGGGTGCTGATTTTAAGCAGTGGAACACGTTCTATAAAACTTGACAGGGACTTAGCAAATTGGAATTATAAGAAGAGAAGTGGCACCCAACACAACAGTGCATGGAGTTATTTACCCGATATAGTTCCCTATCAAGAGTTGTGCATCAATCTTGAACAGATTAGTACAACGGATAACATTCAACGTGAAAGTCGTTCAACTCTGCTAAGAGATGTTCCAGTCAAAGATGAAAAATACAATAGTGGTAGAACAGAATCTTTGTCGTCATTGCAGTATAAGAAGTTAAGGGGTATTATAACAGAGCTCACAGTTTCTGTATTAGATGTAAAACATCAACCTGTTCATATAGGATATTTGAGTGTGTCACTTCATATTATAAACACTGGTTGATTCTTCAGGTCCTGGAAGGCATAACCTTAGACATTGTAATACATTTGCGCTTTCCAATCTTGGAGACACAGAAGGATTTGATAAACCTGGTATCAAGGGCAAGTTATACTTACAAGATAATGTATACAAGCGGAAGGAAGTTGTATTCACTGAAACTAATGCCTCAGCGCCTAATGTAACCTAAACCTTTGGGGATTTAAATGATATCAGGGTAAGAAGACATCATAAAAACACTTCATACAATCTTGCATGCAACGATTACAATGAATGGGTTATGCTCGAAACAAAAATCAAATGGCTACTGTATACTGTCATTGCCCCACCATATGTGCGACGGGTAAGGCACATCATTTAACTAAGATAATGAATAGTGGGATCATACTCGGGGCTTATATTCCCTCAAAACGAAAGAAATATTAATGTGTTAGTTGCTCCATTGAGTGAGTGAGAGAGTGAGTGAGTATGGTTTATGCCGCTTTTAGCAATATTCCAGCAATATCATGGCGGTGCTGCACTGACAGATGGCCCAGGCTATATGTTATTGAGTTGTCCAGCATTAAAGGATATTTACTTAACTTTGGTTTCTGAATTCAATTATATATTAAATAACTTGAATGCTATACCCGATAATTATTGTGGAATTCTTGATGGGGGACGCGCCAGAAGATGTCCAAGTGATATTACCGGGTCTATCAATTAAATGGCTTAAGAAACATGCAAGTCAACGTTGTAATAGTATTATTCAGTCAAGGAGTTCCGTTGCAACAGACCCGTGAAGATTCCGGTGTAGAATAGGTCTTCAGCAACCCATGCTTGCCGTAAAAGGCGACTATGCTTGTCGTAAAAGGCGACGGGATCGGGTGGTCAGACTCGGTGACTTGGTTGATACACGTCATCGATCCCAATTGCGTGGATCGATACTCTTGATATCAATCACTCGATTGTCTGGTCCAGACTCGATTATTTACAGACCGCCGTCATATAGCTGGAATATTGCTGAGTGCGGCGTTGTACAACAAACCAACCAACCAACCAACCGTTGCAACAGATGTCCAAGTTAATAGTTGGAACATTTTGTTAACTAAGATATGTATGCCCTATAACCTACACCTAATAAGGCTATGTATATTCTCAAGAAATGGTCGATTGACCAATTAAAGACTCTTATATAATATAATAATATACATTATGGGTTTATATCCAGCGCTCGGTGTACCATCTGAAAAGATGGATACTGTTGATGGATTTTGATTACATCAAATAAGTTAAATAAAACATCAAATAGAGAAGGATACTTTGATTGTATAAAGAGAATCACAGAGCTGTGAATTTTCTTGATGGTCGATGATTTCGGCATCTGTCATTATCAGATCGACGATCACGGCCTGTATCAATATGACGTCATTTAAGTCATATTGGGGCTGTCGTCTTTTTATGGGATAAAGAATGGCGCTGGAGGATCGTAGGGAAGGTCTAATTGCATATCCCTGAGTCCAGATTCGACTACTTACACACCGTCGCCATACACCTGGAACATTGCTGAGTGCAACGTTAAACAGCAAATATACAAATCTGGGAGAGCATCCACTGTTTTTGAATCAGTTTCACATGGGGTCATTGACTTACAGACATTTTCAAAATGTAAATGAAAGTATAAAATATATGGAAATAGAAGTAGCATCGTGCTTAACATTTTAAATGTGTACATTGAAAAATCCTAATACAAGACATGATGTCACAGGAGTTGTCTAAATGTTACATCAATACCCAATGCTGTGTTACAGACACTGGTGGTTAATCCAACCGATCGCACCTTTGCAACATGGATTGGGACTCCACAAGACTACGGCGTGTCCTTGGACTGCTACCACAACCATGGCACAACTCGTAGTCCATGCGGTCCAGTAGGAACCTTCACAATAGACACATCTGGGACCGGATTCCGTGTCAACCCTTCCGTATGTAGAGTCACTGGGTCCCCTGGCTGTATTCCGCTACCTTCATAATATCTACCCGTGAAGATTTGGGTTAGAGTTGATCTTTAGCAGAAGATGGTTATCATAAGAGGTGACTAACGGGATTGGTTGGTCAGGCTCGGTGATTTGTTTGATGCATGTCGTAGTATCCCGATTGCGTAGATCGATACTCATGTTGTCAGTCGCTGGATTGTCTGGTGCTGTATCCAATATAGCTGCGTTAAACAACAAACAAGCAAACAAAAATACGAGACCGCAGTGTTTAATGATATTGTATGTTTACACTGTAATCTCTGTAATGCCACCTTTTCTAATCCATTTTGGGGATACATTATTTATTAGTCATTTGGAGCAGCACCTTTTATACAGTATGCATTCGTGAGTACTGGTAAATGGATTTGGGCCTTTAATTTTTTTAAGTATCTAGAGGGTGGCACCAGGGAGATCTTTTGTCTCCATACATATTTCTTCTTTGACCAGATATACTAGCAATATTGACACGAAATGATTAAGGGAATTCACAACTCGTCCGTATAAACGAATTTCCGTATAACTGAAACCAGCTTCTTACTGGAAGAATTACTTCCCATCAATTATGCAACTCATAACAGATGACAGAGCAAACAGATACATCCACTCAATCTTTATTTAAGACATACACGTTTAAAAAAATCTGTCATGGAAGAAGTTTGAACTTTACCACATTTTGAGGTTTGAATTTTAAACAATAATTCCAAATTGTCCAGATCGCCCGTGTTCTCGTAATAAAAATGTTTAAATGTCACCAATTGTACCAGTAGGAAATATTGAGTATGTATTATCACAATTCGTTGATTACACCACCTGTGTTCTGCGTGGTTCCGAAAGATAACCCTACACAGTAATACAAATGCAAATAACTTTAAGGTTATTTCGTGCTCAACGGAAATTTAGTTTTTCACTTTCATTTGAAGATGAGAGCAAATGGAAACAATGCAGTCACGTGCAGGAAACTAGTTCCAATATATATTAGTGCTATTGTTGTCCGAGATTCTATGAGGCTGAGACGAGCTGAAAGATCGTGAAACCAGTATTCAATATTCCCAACAGAATAAGGGAGACCGTGGGTGAACCTGTAATATAATTACGATGTGTTGCTCTCAAAAGCTTTCAAAATTGTGACTACATTGATGAAGAGGCAACTTTCCATGTCTTTTGATATGTTACGGTCTACAAATAAAACTAATGACTAACGGTTGGATGATCTACCAGCTGCGATAATACCATTTGAGTAGGTATATTGTTTAACTGATCGATTACTATTCCCGAAAGGACATTTTTTGTGGATTTTCACATTCTAGTTGATGTGCATTTGGAATTAACGGAACTACATGTATGTATATTTTGAGGACGCGTAATGGTCGTCCTCGGCTTCGGCGATACACGAGAGAATGTAGTGAAATCAATTATCAAATATTTGAAACTAGTTTTATAAGCCCAAAAAACTTCAAAAATAATATGCATGGTACTGTATTACATTATCAATCAATCAATCAATCAGTTTATTTGGTAATAAGGCCTCAGGCCCACGTACATATATATATACAAATTGGTTTCACATCAAGTGCTGCATGAAATAATATTTACAGGTAAGAAGAACGAAGACAGATAGCATTTTTAACATAATTGGCTAAGTTCTCAAGGCGGTTTACATCAGAAGAGTTTAACATTCTAACCAGTGTGTCTTTACGATTATTACCAGTAATGAAGTCTAAATATGGGAAATATTTTGAGCGAATATCTTCATAAATAGGGCAAACAAGAATGAAATGAATTTCATTTTCAACTGCCCTTAACTTGCACAATGGACAAAACCGGAGTGTCTTATCGATGCCATCCCTCCTTCCTGTGTTATGCATAATTCCCAGTTCTCCAATACGTAAAAGGGTAAGCATACGTCGCTTTTCTTTTGATAATACATTTAATAGATACGGTTCAAGTGAAAATGATGTCTTAAATAATGAATACAGTTCTAATTTCGAGCATCCAGACAATTCAGAATACCATGTTTGTGCATGACAGTCCTTAACCCTCAGTATAAACTCACTTTTACAATATTCAGGATCACCAGCACCTTGAAATTCCCACACATGTCCGAAGCCATGAGAATATAACATATTCTTAATAGCCGAAACCCATGTATTCCTACCAACGGCATCAAACCTAACTAACATATCGTAAACCCGTTTTGGAAATCTCTCTTGAGACATATTAAGAAGCTTAAACCAGTATCTTAAACATATTGTGTAAGAATCAATATAAATACCGTATCGACCACACTCTCCGAGCACTGCAACATTTGTAGATTTGGAACCGATAACCGAAACAAATTTACAAAACTTTGCTTGGAAACGTTCGAGAAACAACCATTTATGAACCCCCAAAATCTCTGAACCATATAAAATAATAGGTTTAATCTAAAAGTGGAAAATTTTAAACAACACTTTGGACGCGATATTTCGAAGTTTATAACTAAGCTGTTTTATAGGAATTAAAGCTTTACTTGCTTTCAAAACTAATGTCTGAACTGTTTTCGACCAACACAGCCTGTTTGAAAATATAACAGCCAAATAACTGTAATATGTAGAAACCTTGACAGGCATACGCCCCAGTTTCCATTTCTCGTAGTTCCTTAACTTACCACCATTACGAAAAACTTAGATATCAGTTTTATCCATGTTAACTTTTAGACCCCATTTGTTACAAAATTCGTGTAAAACATCAATCTTCTCCTGTAGTTCAAGAACTGAATCTGCAAAAATACAAAAGTCATCCGCATATAAGAGAAGAACCAATTCCAGTAAATCCTCGTGTACAAATATCCCTCTACCACCACACTGCTGGATGTCCTCTTCCAACTGGTTTATTACATTATGTTACCGATGATGGCGTTCATTTACTTAGAGAACCCCTTGCCGAGAAAAAACTAGTAAAAAGCCAGGACAAAATTATATGTCATTGTTCAGGGAACATTATGTCTTATTACCCCGTTAACACGTGCTGAAAACGTACAGGTGATTGTTAAATACTATACCACCATCACACCAAACTAATTCTCAATAGGTTCGTGAAAATGTTGTCGAACGGGCTCCAACTGTGTATGATCGTAGCAACTATTGACAGTCTCTTTACGAACTTCATGGACGGGCTCGGACGGTGTGGGTGCTCTAGAACTTTGAGTCTGCTCAAAATGTTATCCCTTGCATCCCGTTCTTCAATTAGTCGGATTGACAACGTACTTAAAACGAGAAAAATGTTTTACGAACGGAATTGCCGTACGTCGAACCGACTAGGGACGTGTTTCGACGTGGTGCAGTCGGATATAAACTTCAATACGTGTGCACACCGACCGGATAGACTTCTCTGTGGAGGCATGATGTGTACAACTCGGAGCCCTGAACTTGAATGAAGACTGGCTACAACGAGCTCGGTATCCATAGGAGTCGGGCCAGGACGCGAATACACAAGGAATTGGGACGACATGAGGACGTACTGCGAACGAGTTGTTCGGGTTAAGACTCAGTTAGAACTGGCTTGGACGTATTGTGAACGAAGTAGAACGAGGTGGAACTGGTTCAGAACGGGTTGAGAACGGCTACGGACGTGCTCGAACTGCTTCGAAACGTTGTCGGGATGAGGTGAACGGGCACTTTTACCCGATCTGAACTGGATACACACGGACTGCAGACTTGGCAAGAACGAGATAAGAACGAGATAGACGTACTGAGAACTGCTTATGAACCAACTAGCATCGTATTTTACGCCAAACTACGCGTTCTACCATGATCACAGCCCGTTCTAGTATTTGTTTAGAACGGGGAAGAACGCGATAGAACTGCAGTGGTGTGAGATTAGCATTAGGACTCCAAGAAATATTAATGCACTTAGCACAAAGTATTGTAAAGATCAATTTGCGACTGTTGCATCATGTTTAACACTTGTTGCGTGCATTTGCTATGAAGGAATCATGTTTATTATCTAAGTACTTTCCACATTCTGCAATTTAACTTTGAGAGAAGAGATACATGTATGTGTCCTACTTATTAACGAACACACAGTTACAAGTATGTTCACCTGAACGTAACATGGAGTTAACAATTTTACTTTCGTGCTAAGCCTTGCCACGAATAGCTGCACGATTGCAGATGCGGCGTCACGCAGTAGTCACTAACTTACTCGTGGTAAGTAATAAAAGTATGTAATTTCAGATTTAGTAATATGTATATTAAAGTTATCTGAGTACAAATAATACTTTATGTGTAAAAGTTAAGTCTATAAACATTTAGTAAACAAATATATGCATGTAAATAGATGCAAGATTCCTTTATATTGTTTCTGTCAGACACTAAGGCCTATTCCATTTAAATCTGTCAGGTAAGACGCAGATGATTATTGATGCATTCGTCCATGACATACGCTGTCTTGTTGTGTGTAAAGAAAAGGACGATACATAATGACATTGTATAATGTAAATTATCTGCATAATATATATGTCGCAAACGCCAGAGAAAACATAGTATCGATTATCTGCCAAAACAGATTCCTGTAGGCGTAAAAGGTAATTAAGCGGTGAAAATTATTTGCTTAAAAATCAAGTGTTTGTTGCCTTTTCTGCCATGCTACGACGGTGTCACAGAACAAGACAATAACGTGATAAACCAGTAAGTCAAGCGACACGATGACGCATTTACTAATTATGTTGAAATATTTCAAATGAAGTTAATGCAAAATTATAATCTAACCCCAAAAGAAAACTGTGCATTGGAATAATTAATATAATACAAGACGTATAAATCACAGGAATAAGAGAAGTAAACCCAAATGTGCATGATTCGACTGGTTCATCTCCGAAATCGGCGTCAAGCAGCAACAACAACATTCCGTAATACTCCTAACTGTAGACGGACTCATTCACAAACTGTCATCAACTGCTTGATAAGTTACGGCATACGTGCTAGGAAAGCTGCTATTCGTCCCATTATGACATTACGTCATCGCCCATCACGTCTACAATGGTGCAGACAACATGTCAGACACCCACTTTACTTGTGGGGACGTGTGATGTTCACTGACGAGTCTTAACGAGTCTTAACCTGTCGTCATCAAATGGCCGTCAACGGGTTTATCGACGATCCAATGAACGCTACGCAGATACATTGGTAGTGGAGAGGAATCAATATAGTGGAGGCTCTGTCATGGTGTGGGGAGGTATCACTGCTCAGAACAGGACGCAATTGATCATTGTGGACGGTGATTTGACTGCAGTTCGATACCGGGATGAAGTTGTGGCACCAGCTGTTATTACCTCTGTTAAACGTCATGGCCCTGGCATATTTTTTTCAGCCAGAAAATGCACGTCCACACACACCCCGTGTTATGCAATAATTTCTCCAACAGCAACTAGTCGATGTTCTGCCATGGCCAGCAATTTCACCGCACCCTCGCCAAATGCGCATGTTTGGGACGTAGTGGATCGACAACTACGACGTCTTCCCCTCCCCCTCCCCCTCTCCCTCCCCCCGTAACACCTTGTGATGTGCAAGTAGAGCTTGTCAGAATATGGAATAACACCCCTCAACATTTTCATACGCGATTAATTTCATTGATTAATTTCATCCATGAGGCGTCGATGTGCAGCTGTAATTCATGCAGCCGTCGGACATACTCGCTTCTGAATCTGTGACTTTTAATTTTGACCCCATGCACCGCATCAGCATCCTGAAGTCGATAGTGTACAGCATATACATTTAATGTTGTTCTTGTTTGTAGACAAATGAATTTTGTTTCATGCAATATCATTGCTTTTGAATAAATTCATATTGTACATTTACTGTATCCATTGTTTGCTATGCACAGTTTCATTTTTGGGGTTAGTATATATTTTTATATAGCCCAGATGTGTTGTTAGAATGTGTGCTACGACGGTAGTTAATATACACCTAGCTATGCAATTACATGTGTGAAGCTATGTGAACAGGAATGAATATTCATCAAAACTGTCAGCAATAATATGAGTGAGCCGACTAACTAAAAAAAAGACTTAGCTTTTTTCAAGTTCGTCTCTTGTAAACAAACACGAACGTGCGAAATCATGGTATTATATGGCATGCTACACATTGGCCCATGGTACAGATGAGGTACTGTGATTACTGTATATTACATAAATATGTTCCGCTAAAAAGTAATAGCTGCTCATGTCTGAGATGAGGTGTTTGCATGTATGGTGCGTTTGAGCTCCTTACGTCCCATTATCCTACATTTTCAGCTGTCATGGAAATCGGTCGGTTGGATGCCGTGGACCATTTTCTCTCGTGCCAGCAATGGCTTGGTGGTGAACTTGAACTGTGGAGGATACTGCGGGGGTTGTGCTCCTGACGGTCTTCTCACACTCCAGCTATATAAAGCAGATGGTAGGACATGGAAAATTCTGATTCGCCCTGGTAATGATACCTGGTTTGAGAACGGTGAGGGCCAGTATCAATTTCTCCCGCATTAAGCTGACACAGTGTGCAACTGAAATAATGAAACCGGTTTTCACGCACTCATCACTCAGACATTGTAGTTTCAGAGAAGTAAGTGACTATGGTTTTACGCCGCTTTCAGCACATCTCCAGCAATATCACGACAGTGGATACCAGAGATTGGATTCACACTTTGTACCAATGTGGAGAATCGAACTCGACACGATCGAACGCTTTAACCACTAGGCCTAGTTGTTAAAGCGTTCTCTCTTGACGCCGAAGACCCGGGTTCGATTCCCGACATGGGTACAATGTGTGAAGCCCCGCCGTGATATTGCTGGAATATTGCTAAAAGCGGCGTAAAACCATACTCACTCATTGTAGATATATGCGTCCACCGTAGAATTATGGTAGGTGTAGCCGTCACAGTGTAGTAATATTGCAGGTCGTTGTTGCATCATTCCAATGTAGGACATTATATCATATAATAATATACGTAAAAGTGACCATTGTAGCATTATTGTGTAGGAGGTCAGTGCAGTATTATAATAAATCGATGCCACATTCGTTTATCATTGAACGCATATTCCATCGATAATTTGTGAGGACCTTCTGATGGCGTTGTCCGGTGCCCATGCTGTCAATCACTGGCGTGACTAATCGTAAATGGATCATGTACAGATTACTGTTACTGTGTTAATGTCATCTGTGGCCTACGACACCATTCAATCAATATTTTGTTTCTCCGTTTCGTCTAGAGCCACCTTTATCCGAGGCAACAGTAAGTCCAGTGATCTTCGAAGTGGCCCGGAAGTTACCATAGTTTGGAGTCATGTAAGCTGCTCATAGAAATACAAGGGGACAGACTTGCGTTGGTGCGTTTATTCCATAATACGCATTTGTTATGACAGGGCTTGCTATTAATGTTATCTTGAATGTTAGAATTGTTTTGTTTGAAAGTAAAATCCTTATTTGTTACAAGCCTACCGTATTTTTGTGGATATCTCAGAATACACAATTACATCCACGTAACATCAAAGTTTGTATGTGTGAATAATAAACTGATGATATTCTTGAACGAATTTCTTCGATGAATTTGCCTACGTAAGGATACATTCGAGCATAACCTACAAGCTTCGAGGAATATGCTCTTCTGGAGCTGTATTTAAGTGTTGTTGGAAAGTATAGTGCCACGGAACTGTACCTCACGTGGATATATAGCCAACAGATTAAAATGTGTACAAAGACATCATATAACAAAAGTTCCTGTCACCTTGTCAGCATTTGGGATACCATAACACACAATCAACCAAATCAATGAAACTGACATCCCTATCCAGGTGGTTTTAGGACATATCATTGGGACTGGAATCCACACCGGTTTACGTGGCCAAACATGCATTATTCCTTATATGTAAATATATTTTTAGAGTAGATATTGTTATACTGGAATAGAGAACCCTGTTATGTACACACAAGGGTAGTGATGACAATCATCGGTGAAGTCAGTGACATAAACAAAGGATGAAGCCATTAATATAAACAACGGGATTATGGCTGATTGGGGTCTTTGGTGAGTTGATGGTATGCCGGGTAGCCTTGGTCACGGTTGATTGCCTCCAGTATAACAATATCTACTCTACTGTATAAACATTGCCTCCTACTTGTATATATACGTGCCAACCACATTCTGTATATCACTTGCTTGATAACGGTGTTAGAACCTACGCCGAAATGTCGCTCTTAGTTGTAATAAAGAAGTTGTTCATCCATAAATTCTTATCCTTACTTAATACTCCAACTTCTAAATCAAAGAAGTAATGAATTGTATTGTTAAGCATTGTTATACAGGCACGTAATGTTGCAGCCATATTCTTGTATGTAGTTACCAGATTAAGGTTCACTGTGCAGATAAGGTTCAAAAGTTGTGATCCCGCTGGGGTATCATGCAGGAAACAGAGGTACTGTAATTCCTCATGATCCCCTACGATGTGTCCAGCTTTGGGAGCTGGTGTATACATCATATTGTTATGCTCAAATATGTTTCATTAATTTTTTAAAACATGGTATACTCAAATATGTTTCACAGTTTGTTTTTAAATAAAACTTTGCATAATTAACTAAATTGTAAAAATATTAACTTGGTCTCGTCGCTATATGGCTGAAATAATGCCGATGCGACGTTAAAATGTTAAACTCACTCAGTCACTCGAAAGTTGTGAGAATGCTTACCTCTCAAATCCTGGTGAATTTCTAATACATCTACTATGAATCCTTTCATAGCTTTGTTTGTTGCAATATCTACTGATGGGTGTAAAAATATTTACTTGGTCTCGTCGCTATATGGCTGAAATAATGCCGATGCGACGTTAAAATGTTAAACTCACTCAGTCACTCGAACGTTGTGAGAATGCTTACCTCTCAAATCCTGGTGAACTTCTAATACATCTACTATGAATCCTTTTATAGCTTTGTTTGTTGCAATATCTACTGATGGGTGTAAAACTATTTACTTTGTCTCGTCGCTATATGGCTGAAATAATGCCGATGCGACGTTAAAATGTTAAACTCACTCAGTCACTCGAACGTTGTGAGAATGCTTACCTCTCAAATCCTGGTGAACTTCTAATACATCTACTATGAATCCTTTCATAGCTTTGTTTGTTGCAATATCTACTGATGGGAAATATGAAAATAAAACATAATTTTAAAATATGTAAAGTACATAGACTCTATAAAAACCTTAGACTTACACTAAACTTCTCGTGGAGAAGGACATATCGAAACTGAGGTAAAATGGTTGGATTGCTTCCATTCAATTCAAGTCTAAATGTATAACATTTCCATAGAAACAAAATTATTTGGGGAATCATAAATAGTAAAAGCCACATCTACACAAAAGGTGAATGCGTTTTCCAAGTGTCTTAAAGATATCTCTAATAGTTTTCGAGTTCTGCTCAGGAAATGAAACCCACTGCTTCCATTCAGTTCAGAGTCCAAATTTTGAATATTTATATAAAATAGTTGTAATATCTAGGGGAAACCGAAGTAGCAAATGTATATGTGCATATCAAATGTTTACATTCAAAGTAACTTAACTTATCAACTTATCGCGCTTATTAATGTCCTGTCCCTTAATGTCTTGCCCGAACCTGGGATGGCCTGGGAATTTATTCAATTGGATAGTGAATTGGAATTGTGAACCTTGGATAATGAATCTGCTTATATAATTTGTATAAGCATGTTCACTATCCAAGGTTCACAAGTAACTGGAAAGTTAAGAATTGTTAGGATGTTCTCGTTTCTTGCAGTCAGTCTCGCCTCTTTGAGCGATATATGGGTAAAATGATTTACTCTGTTCTACGTGCCGAGTAATTATCCAGACTAACCATCACAAGTAGGAATATGTTCTATCTTTCTGGATTCGCCACCTTGGCTGGTTAATCTATAGTATCAACACAATGTATATGTTACTACGTAAGCTGCCAAAGCGACATCTGGCCTCACATACATGTACATGTACGCAGATGGGAAATTTGACATACAATGTAACTGTGAACCATTTTTTAACACTCATTAGGACAACGACTTCCACAACACTATTTGACTGATGGGTAGGTTGAGATGAAATATCCTCTGACAAAATTGATATACATGTATGTGGATTACATGTGTTGGCGAGCATGACATGATACACCAGACAATAAGTTTGTAATAAGTTTGGGTTCATTTGACCTCATGACGATTCTATTGCCATTTTTCCAAGGCTCTTGGTTATTAGCATGTTATTTCCACTTGGTTAAGAAACAGACGGTTCGATACAAAATCCGTATTATTAAAGTGTAGAAAGCCCATTAATGAAGTGTTTGTAAATATCTCTCGTTTTCATGATATTCCGTCACTTCACTCTCGTGGAAGTAAAACGTTGTAAATTAATACCGTCTCAAGATTGTTTATGAATGACAAAATATATACTCTGTAAAAGAAGAAACGCAAAAGTGATTCTAGACGTTTATTTTATACATCACATAAATAATCAACAGATGGTAATCGAGTGTTTACAATTTGCACACATCATTATCATTGACCCAGCTGGCACACACGGAAAAGTAGATTTTCAAGGTGGAGGGACACCATTAGATTCCAAAACTTACTGCCATCGTCGTCCCATATATAGAAGCAGCCAGATCCCGAATTGTGGCCCTGGGGATTGTTCACCCACATTGCCTCCAGTGCTTCTTGTGTCAACTGTCGGAGATTCTATGGTTGTTGCTGACGTGCTTGCAGTCATTGATCCAGTGCATCCCAAAAATGTTCGATTGGATTTAAATCATAATACATAACAATACATACTTGAAGTCATGCACCGAATGACATTTACAGTGACCCTAACGTTTGAGTGAATTCAATAACGCATTGGGAAGTAACTTGTAATAAGGTGAAATTAAATTAATTATTTCTAAGATTGAACACTGTATAATAAAGTGTACACTTAGTTATGCCTGGAATCTTCACTTAAACCAGAACCTTGTTTCTTACACACCTGTGGGTGAGAAACCCATTTGAGATAACTGGTATCTGTGTGAGATCGAATTCCAAACCCGTGATTGGCTACTCCTTGGTGATGACCTGAGGTCAGATGATGACAGACTACTCTCCTGAGTGTAAGTCATTCATAAGTTTCAGTCGAATGTTCACCTACTTTTGTATAGAACAACAGGCCCGTGATGTAATTAGTAATACAAATAAAAAACCCGTCCTCGTCATTATCTGTTATGTCAACGTTATCGGTTTTCTGAGTGTCAACCCCCTGGATGCCACAGCGACACATATGTCCTTCCTCTTCAACCCTCACTTCGAAATCGAATAAAATTCAAAACTCATCACGCAAACTAATACACCTTACAGTTTTAATTCGCCCTTCTGTTTACTGTCATTTAGGCAAAATAAAACTACTGATCATGACTTCTGAAAATTAGGTACATTGCTAATCTCGCCAAATCGCAATTAACGACGTTATTTACTGTCTGTTTTGAAATCTAAATATCGGATATTTACTCGAATATTTAAAGGAGAAATGAGTGAGTGAGTGAGTAAATGTTGCTTTAAGCCGCTTAAAGGAGAAAATTAACATATTTGTTATCACTGGCATCACATCACTAATGCTACGTCTGCAACGTCGCTGATAAGCCTAGAATCGTTCAGAATGTTTTGGAAAATACGCATACACGTACGTTCCGCCATATTGGATTGTGTGTACAAAATGCCGGTGGTGAGACGCCTATTCGATCAAACCTGAATTCCTCATATATTTTAGAAACAAATGACAAATGGTCTTTGTCACCAATGCAAATTATCTTGATGAAATCATGCGAAATAAGTTAGGCATGGAAACGAAAACTGTGCTCGGAAAACTGTACTTGCTGAAATGTTAACAAAGCAAAATGTTTAGAGGTACTTTCGTCTAATTGTTATATACACTGGCTCGATTACGCATTTAAGAATATTCATGGGAAGAGTATCGTTGCACTTATTATGGAATTACACATATATACATTACAATGATGTGGTAAATTCATCAGAAGCCGTAAAAGTTTCCGTCCTGTTTGACGCCATGACTGACGCTAAATCACATGACGAATAGTGACGGTAGTTATCTGCATTTCTGACTAATTCTCTTTGTTACATTGGAAAACATGGTTAACAAAAAACAGTACGCAGATTGTCAGGATGTTTCTGATTACTTACGTGACGCATTTATGTATATACGATCCCTCAATCAACGAAAATCCTCCTCTGGAAATCTCGCGTACTGTTGTCAGTGAACACGCCATTTTGTAAAAGTCGGTCACTGGTACTGATGTCATACGGAAGTTAACATTGTTGTATATCTTTTGTAAACTTTTAATTTGACACCAAGCGTGTTTTTTGTTTTTGTAATGTTTTCATTATTATCATCGCCTTGATAATCTACAGATATCGCGGAAACCCTTTTGTGTAGGGTCACATTATTTATAGTAGTAGGCAGTACATAGGATGACGTCACGTACTGGTGTTATGTTTTAATGCGCTGCTGCAATCATGAGAATAGACAAAATGCATCGGTTCGATGCTAAAAGGTGCGATGGTAGGGAAAGTAAAAAACATATTACTGCACCCGTGCATATCAGATACCATTGATCTTACAACTCGTCGTTACAAAGCGTTTCTAATGAGCTTTCACTCATTAAATACGTTTTGAAACAACTCGTTGTGAGATAAGTGCTCTCTGACAGACACTCGTGTAGTAATCTCTATTTCTCAGGCAAACTTCACATATGGAACATGATGCGAGAACTCTACAGGGAAATTTCCTTTTGTGGAAACAGCGTCAACAGAATTAAACGCAAGAAGTAGTACATTTTCTGCACTGTAAAACAGACACAGCCACACGGTTATCAATGTGAAAAAAGAGCTGAGACTAACACAAAGACGCTTTTTGTTCTCGGATTGTCAAACGTAAGTTGTATTGGTGAGATATCAGGTGATAAAAGTCGTTTCCTTTAAGTGTCTGAATGAGTAATCACTCGCACATGTGTTGTACTGGCGATATTCCCTATAGAAATCATATTGACATGGTTCGTGGCCATGTCTCTTAGTTACCAGGCTAAGAACATTCAGTATTCGCTGTCTCTCGGCGTGATGAACTGTTCATTGCCTTGGTTGTGAAACACCCTCGTTCGAGTATGATTATGAGGATCGCCATAATATTGTTAGTAAAGTTCAAATTATTGTTGGCGACTTTATGTACAGAAAGTAATTTCGCCTGGATATATATGCCAACCCATGATGGAATCATTAACTTTGAAAACATCCTCTTGGAATTGAGTGGAGTACCCCGAGCAGAATGTGCTGCAAAGTGTGGGTCACACCCAGCGTGCTGGTCCTTCTTCTACCACGAGGGAAATTTGTCTTGTCAAATTCACTCCATGATATTTGTGGAGCCGACTGGGAATGCCAGTGACGGTACTGCCTACTTCAGGAAACCGACAGGTAACTTGTACTAAGCTTCTCTTGAACTCTTTTTCCGCGTCAATAAAATCTATTGTTGCATCATATAAACGTGTTGATAAAGGACATGCAAGATTACTAGTAATTCCATTGTCGTAGACAGTATTATGAAATCTTCAATGAAACACGCCAAGCCCTCACATATGTGCCTGAACATTATCTGAGAATGTCTCAGACATTAATCTTTGTAAAGAAGGTGACCAATGTATGTCGGAAGTAGCTCAAAGGTGGTAGAAGAGGTTCGCCACAAGAACTAATTAATCTTGAATTGTAGAAATGAAATTGACCATAATTATCTGCGAGCCTCCACAGCAGTGAAAAATATTACACCCCTTTAAAATCGCTTGTTTATCGCAACAACAGTATTATCCCTACCAACAGCATTATCATGTGTTTCTCATGACATATGAACATTAATAAGGATGATTTGCAAGTTCAACACTTTTGACCTTTTGACATTCAATAGAAATATCTTGTACGACTCCAACTATATCATATGCATGTGTTTATGAAGCACAAACAAATAGTGATGATACCAGGTGTTCGCGAAAAGTTATCGACATTTGTATGTTACATTCAGCGCCATTACAGAGTGGATCATAACATACCAGACAATCCCGATAACGCGACATGATACTTGTACTTGTACATTGATTTGTTTACCACTGCCATCGGTCTGTGGCAACACTAAACATATTCAAAGAAATGCACTTTAGGGACCCACCATTTGGCATTCTGGTTTTGTATGGGTTGCTGTAAATAACAACATAATCAATGTAGTACGTTTTAAGTGCAACTACAACCTGTTTAAAGACAATTGCTATCAACAGGATGATTCTATGAGGATGAGCTATGAAAGGACGTTCCATGTCGGGTCAAGGGTAATTAATCACAATTCCTTCAGAAAAGTCGGAATGGTACACATTTCCTGAATAAGTATAAATGGTTACATTTTGGTAAATATCACTCATCGCTGGTGTTTGCATATCATGAATGTCAATTGTGGCCGGTCAACCCTGGGTTGATAATATTTCATTTTGAAGAATATGACAATGTTTTGCATTCACATTCTCTGTCATGTTATACAATGTACATAAGTTCGTGTGTAATAGTATAGATGATCAGATAATATTGACACATTATGTCAGAGCGCATCAATTTATACTGGTTTTGAAATGTTTCAATTTATACATTGTTTCAATATAACGAGCTATCTGTAATAAGATGCTACCGTCATTTGTTATGAGTAAACATACAAACTTATTCAAGGTGGGATATTTATAATAATGCAAGCGCAAATATCTTGACCTTAAGTTGGCAAAGCTGGACATATAAATAGTGCATGGTATTCACCATCTAAGTCTTCTCCACAAAGGTTTTATAAACTGTCAGTAAAACCATGATCAAAAGAAATTCAAAATGTTTGTATTTTAAAACCTTTTGAACCTGTATTTGTTGTAAGAGCTCTTTTTAAATTTCTTCATTGATGGCAGTTCTTGTTCAGGTGTTAATAAGGATTTGTAGGTAAAGTATAATTCTGGCCGTGGTAATCATGAATTAGATTTTCAATCTGACCATTCTTGCATAAACAAATCTATTGTTATAAATCTCATGTTATACAATGTGACCAATGGCGACCTTATATCGAAACATATGCAATGGCATAAAGTAAACTGTCGGGCTCAAGAAGATATACACTTGAAACTGCAACAATACGTGCTTGTATAACAATGCTCAATACAATTAAATAAGTTAATTGTGCAGTGCTCTAGAATACAACATTTTTTTAACAATACGTTTACGTTTGACTGTGAACATTGTAGACAAATATAAGGTACAGCAATTGGAACCCACTTACGCTACGTTTGTTCTGAGATATTTTTGGAAAGAACTCTTGAAACCAAAGTGAGAGAACAGGAAGGACCTTAAGCCGCTGAATACTTTAGAAGAAATTGGCGACGTTTCCTGGAGGATTGTTTTATGCTGTGGCCCTTTGACGACAACGAATTAAATCTGTTTTCTAACATCTGAAATAATTTGAACAAACATCTGGATTTTTACCATGGACTCCAGTTACCCTGAAATTCCATTTTTGGACACTATGGTAAATTTATGTTGACGTGATCTAAAAACAGATGTATACTATAAACCCACAGATACTAAGCAATATCTATATTTTCATCTTGTCGCCCGAGTCATACAAAACAAATCATTCAATGATTGTGTCAAACATATCTTCAAGGAGCATACGACTTGCAGAACTAAAATCATATCTACAATCCCGTGGATGGGATAAAAAATGCAACAGCCACAGACAGAAAGACACTGTTGAAAGTGCGTGATATAAGCAAATTAGTTACACTATCAATCTAGCCTATGTATCTACGCACAATCCCAAAAATCCGGAACCATTCCATAGCGTCAGACAGAATGTTCCAATTTTAAATTTCGATACTAAAATGAAACGCATTTTTTCTTTTGTAACAATGATAGAAAGTAATCGCCAAAGCCGTAACTTAAGAAAGATATTAACACGCGCCAACTTTGACTCATGTATTATGTCTATAGAATTCAGTGTCTCAAAATGTAAACGGGCAAATTGTGAAACTTGTGAATATACAGTTGAAACTTAAAATTTTAAGTTCAAAAACAGGAAAACAACCATTCCATGTACGCTCTAACCTTGACTGCTCCGACAAACATATAATTTATGTAGTTATGTGCCAAGAGTGTCACGAGGAATACATTTGACAAACAGAGTGCTTAAGGAACAGAATGCGCGTCCATAAACAACTGATAAAGGACCCCAAAACTAGGTACATCCCCTTAAATGCCCACATCGACAAATGCGCAGCAGGGACGGATATGTAATTTAAGAAATTCCCTTTCCCCTTTGAATACTGCTGATGCCATGCAACGTGAAGCTAATTTAAGAAAACCCTTTCATTAAAACGTTGTGTCCGTCGTTACATAGGTAACGCAATATATATGAATAATATTTGTTTGTATTAATATCAAATTTTCGTTGTTCATTTTAATTCCTGCATTCTGATTAGCTGAATTGGTCACGTGTTATTGCATTCATTTTCCAATTAAGCTAAGCCACGCTCACCGAAGCGGGCTACTTTTATTTCAATAGAATGTCGGGGAATCCCAATATTACAGTCGAGGGAATTCCCTTTCTGCTCACATGTATCGTCATGCATTTAGCTAAACTCATGCATATTCATTGTCCAAACTAAGATTTAATGGTTATGGTTATGATATGATTATCAATAATTTTACATTCAAGATTTAAATTTCGCAAAAGCATTATGTACGGTATAAATGTTTCCCATACGTCATACTCTTCTTTTCAGAATGTTCTGTAGGCCCCACGGTTGAACACAGCGTGAAGTTGTTCGATCCGACACAAGAACCTCATATTGCCGGCGAGGTGGTGACATATGACTGTGATACAGGTCGGTTACCAGACACAGAGGATGATGTTACCTGTCTCATCAGTGGAAATTGGACATCTATGATTTGCAAACGTGAGCGCCTCAGCATTAATGGTCTTCAGTGATGTCTTGTAGTTTGATAGTATATTAAGTACTGGAAAAGAGATTTTTTTCTAGAAAAAGAGCAGGCTTTTTTTTACCAACCCAAGCGTTTCCCTCCACTGTGCTGTTACATTTAAAGCAATAAGTGTTTTTCGAGATACATGGAATATCAAAATCAGACATAATGAGATTGAGAGTAATCAGGATGTTCCTCAGTAGCAATAGTCTTCATTAATGCCTAGGCTTGTAGTTTGGAAAAAGAGTTACTTTCAAAAAATTTCCAGGCTTAGAAAAAGAGCAGACTTCTTGTTCAAAATATAGATAATCAATAAAAAAATGAATTTGAACAGAAGAAGAAAAGAAGTGTTTTTGTTTCAACCTAACAACCCTGACTTTTTAGGCCCACGATTTGTTTCATGTTTTTAATCTTAGTCACACTTTGACTATATTTAGTGTATAACATGCATATGCGTTCATAGGTCCTTCCACATGTGCAGAGGTAAAGCGCTGTGAGAGCGGTCGCACTGATGGAGAATACTGGCTCTATCCTCCTACGTTTAATGGCCAAAAGGCCAGGATTTATTGCCATGGAATGTCGGGTAACGCCCCGGCCGAGTATGTGTCACTCGGGACTTCCAACAGTGGACACTATCCGAACACGAAGAGAGCAAACTGTGGGTCAACGGGAACGTGGCCAGGTAAAGGCGGTGATACAACGTTTACCAAGATAAAGGTCAACACTGAAGTAAGTGAACATGCCGTCCTTCAGTGAATGTGAAGTGAATAGCTTGTGGCAGTCTGAAATATACCTGAATGTGCTGACCTAAACAAGAGAAGGGACATTGTGTCATCTCTCCCAGGTCATAAAGTAACCTTTTTCAACATTTTGTTCAACCATTTGCTTTTTAGTCCAGTTTTCCAGACAGATTATTCGGCAGGACCATTATAATTTAGGTGATACACATATTGTTGTCCAGAATGAAGTAATCCATGCATGACGTATGAATTCAGTTCCATTGAATAAGGTATATATGTCAACAATATGAATACAAAACTTTCTCAGTACTTTTCTGTAGCACCTCTTTTATGCCATGAGAAATCCAATTGGTTATCTGGAAAGTAAAGATGTCGGCAAAAGAATAATTGGGTTCATTTCCGTACTTTTCACTGCGTACTTTTCTTAATGGGTATCTTTTTGTCTCAATCCCAAACTTGAAAACGAACCGTACCATTCGGGTTGGCAAAATGTATACCGGACTGATACAATAATAAGTTTGATCAACATATGTCAGAAGAACCTCGAACCTTAAATTGTTTTTTGTCCATATTCTGCTAAACAAGCGGAAACAGTTATCACGGATGAATAAGACGTGAATTTAAAAACAATATACATATATGAAATCGAAGTTCATAACCTCTGCATTTAAATCATAGTTGTTTTGTATATATGCTATCTTGACACAGTCAGAAAAACTACGTGAACTTTTTGGTAGTAGTGGAAATAATCAGTGAATACGATCGTTTTTACAAGCAACGGTGACGTCTTCGATTTGGATTATTGCTCTGCCACGAAAATAGAAGACGAGGTAATTCTTCACACCGATCTTGTTAATTGCCGCTTTGAACAGTATTTCAGATTACCACGGCATTTCAGTTTAATGCGGAAAGTGATGCATGTCTCACCACTTACGTTAGGTTTTGAAATTACTAAATTCAAGGCTTTGTGTGGGTGGCAAGCTTTGGTATTAGGTTTCAAATAGGTTGCCAGGATCTCTTCGGACAATCATATACATATATAGTCATTGTTTTGTCGCACAATTGCATATTTTCTTGACGTATCCATGAAGATGAAACACAATCAGACATGTCACAAAGCCCGATCCCAACGATTTTCGGTTATTTTTCAACTTTACAAAGTACATATTGCTGGAAATACCACATAAACGATTTGTTTCTTCTGCTACTGTGTGGTACATGGTTATCAAATTGAAAGGCACAAATACAATATTCCAGCTGAGCAATAAGAAAAATAATATATTGCGATTTGGCATCACAACTGTTTCAATCTACCATATCCGTCCCGTGTGATATGCCATCAAAAAGTGTTTAAACAAAGCTAGTAAATTATTTCACATATTCCTACAGACAATGGAGATTGTGTCTGATGATCATCAGTTCGCTACATCAACGAATAACCTGTTCCCCTATGGGGAGGCCCACGATTGTTACACAAACCACGGGTCCATCAACAATTGTGGACCTCTTGGGACGTTCACTATCGACACCACAGGCACTGGGATGAGAGTTGATCTTCAGGTGAGTTCTTAGGACCCTGTTTTATTCATGATAGCGTGTTTGAATCGATTATCATGAGACATTAGTTCTCATGAACATTTACCTGAATACAAGCATTTGTCAGGCATGTTGAATTAAACATCAAGCGTGATGCCAGACACCAATGCCAACAGAAGTGTCGTCGAGGACATTCATTACTAAGAGGTTTAAGTGATTTTAACTTTATACATGTACCATTAGAGAGGAAATACAATAATCGGCCTACCTTTAGAATACAGAAGCACAAACTGTTCAAACACCTGACAATACTTTTTGACGTAATTTGTAGTATTTTGTTGCCATTCACACCGGCGAAACAATGCCCTGTGACGTCAGGGCTCATCGAGTGTGAATAAGCTCCTACCAGTGATCTATCATCTCTACTCGAAATGTCATTGAATACGCCAAGCGGTGTGGAGAGTTTTGAATATTTGTTTACTAAATATAGGCTGCGCATTTTATAGCAAGCGCTAGTTTACGAAAGCACTTTTATTTTTTATATATCTTTTATTTCCTTTTTGTCGTAATTCAAGTGGCTAAAATGGTTGTAAATGGGAACTAAAATATATATATTATTTTTTCGGTTCATTAATTTTCATTATTATGCACAAGAATGCAGTTGATTAAGGATGTTATATTGGCTCCAAATCATTAGATCATTAGGGTAAGGTACCCGTTTAGTGGCTATTAGATTACCCTAACTCTGTCCTTAGCCCTTGGATCCCCTTTACGATCAATCTTCCCTTTACGATCATTACGGTAAGATAAATCTACCCGTTTAATGGCTACTATAGATTCTATAGCGGCTCCTAATATTCTTCACACAAAAACGTCGAGTAAAAAGGATGAAACAGATTTGTGTCGAATACTTCGGCTACTGGAAACTGTCCTGGAACATTCACACAAGCCACTTTCACCGGCTCCATTTTTTCAGTACTGATTCAAAAGCGAACTCACCGTTGTGTCTCACTAGCAATGCACATGCCTCCCTCGTTCCTTACTATTATCCACATCATCCTTACAGCGTTCCCTACCACAATTTTGTGTCACAAAATCCACCCGACGAAGTATTAAATACCATGTCATTTATGTGTACTCGCGAGTTCGACGTCTGACGCCTGGGGCCGTTTTCAGAGACATAGGTGCTTTTGGTTCAAGGTAAAATACAGTTTTGACCCCGCACACCCTCTTGATAATTCAACTCGGAAGGGTGTTAAGGTTTCGCGAACATTTCTGGGTTTGAAAATTGGTCCTTGGGCTCAAAACGGTAGAATTTAGACATTTATCGGGGCTCCAAGCCAATATCTTATCCTCTGATGCTTCAACCTAAAATACTTCATACTGCATGGCGCACTTATTGCAAACTAAATTTGGAGTCAAAAGCGACAGAATTCTTTCCATAATCAGTAGAAAAATGTCCATTCTATGATTTCGACTATATGATATCACTAACAAATAGTGCTGATACAAGGTGCTCACGAAAAGGTGATCGTTTCCGGAGGTATACGTTTCAAACTCAAGCTAATGCAAATTTATTATACACCTGAGATAAGGGAACATATGGTTCAAGTACAGAATTGCATCAGACCTAAGTTCTGTCACACTTATATATACTGAGTCAAATTAAAAACTTCACATTTTTAAAAGTACAACGGACAAATGTATCAGATATGGTAATTTTTAATCATTAATGTCCAAAGAAGGATTTTAATTAACGGTGGTAACCATAATGTGTTCCAAGCACCTACGGTTTTCGGTAATAACATCAACAGTTTAAATGATAAGTCCCAAGCACGAGAATCTGATGGCACACAAGTTCAGTAGCGTGTATGGCCACCATGTGCGTTGACAACCACCACACAACGCCTCCGCATGGACCTTGAGATGCTTGTGAACACATGATTGGGAAGACGACGCCATTGTTGCTGCAAAATGGTGCCAAGATCTTGCAAATTCTGTGGTTGCTTCTGGAGAGTGCACAGACTTCTGCCAAGAGCATCCCAGACGTGTTCGATGGGATTGAGGTCGGGAGACCTTGTCGGCCAGTCCATGACGTTGACTCCCGCATTCTGAAGGAAATTTCTTGTCAAAATTGCTGTGTGGGATCTGGCATTGTCGTGTTGGAAGATCAAACCGGGTCCATGCATGTGCTGCCATAAAAGGCAGAAGTTTTGGTGCCAGTACCTGGTTGCGGTAAGCAGCAGCGTTGAGGTTGCCATGGATGGCAAGAAGCCTTGAACGTGCATTGCCACAGAAAGCACCCCACACCATGACACTTCCGCCTCGAAATCTGTCAACTTCCTGTACACAACACTGGGCGTAACGTTCATGACGGCGCCTCCACACCCTCGCCCTACCATCAGCAAATCGAAGATTAAATCGAGATTCATCACTGAAGACGACTTGATTCCAATTGCTCTGAGTCCATCGTAAGTGTCGCTGTGCCCACAATTGACGTTGACGTCTGTGTAATTGAGTCAGAATCGGCCCGCAGTATGGCCGTCATGCTTGAAGGTGAGCAGTTCTCAGACGGTTTCGAACAGTTTGCGCACTCAGTCTACCCCTAAACAGTTCATTTCTGGTTGATGTAGCCGTCAAAAATCGGTTACGGAGGTAAGACAATCTGACGATCCTCTGCATGTGACGTCACACGTGGTCGACCTGGCCGAGGGCGATCAGCGGTGGTACCCGTTTGCTGTAGACGCGTCTGTAAATCATGAACAGTCCGTCGACTACAACCCATCGTCCTTGCGACTTCAGCTACGGACGTTCCCGTCTGCAACATGCCGATGGCACGTTCACGTTGCACATTTGAAAGGCGTGGCATGACAAATGGCCGTAAAGACTTTTGTTTTTCTTTTTTGTTTAATGACTGCTAACAAGTATGGCTGAAAACACGTGCGGTATTATGGCCACGTGACCAGTTGCACGTGAAAAAACACTTTTGCCACTATAGTGCTGTGCACATGATTCAATTCACCTGCAAAAAACCGGGTGCTATCTGAAGAAAATACGTGGCCATAACTGTTTAAATACACATTAAGGGCCCACAGTCAAAATTTTAGGATTGTGAAGTCTTTAATTTGGTTTAGTATATCTTCCATGTGTCGGAAATGTCCTCCACATGTCCACCATAAAACATTTTGAATGTTTGACTATCACCTTGAATGTTGTTGCCTGATCAAACAACCTTGGAGCAAGCGTACATATGTCGCTCTTTAAAATTGATCTCCGGTGCTGCTGGAATATATGGCTCGACACAATGGAAATCTGACTATTTGAAAACTGAAGTCATCCCTCTTGTCTTGGCTAGTCACTCTGAATCTTTATTCGTAGATATTCAATATTAAATATTAATCTTATGAAGCGCTTTCACTGGTATTTTATATTTCTAGCTCAGGCGGGTAAATCAGTGGAAGAAAATTGGCTATTGGAACATTAATGAACAATATGAGTCATCGCTTATCTGGAGCATAAGTTAAACTTCTTGGACAATTTCCCTTGTTTCGCCAAACCGAAAAGCTATTCTGACCCGTATGCATAAAGGAGGGGAGTGCAGCTGGTGCCCATATGGATGTCTACTTCTTGCACAATGTCTTGTACAGATTCATCGGACGAGGCTGAATTCCTGTTGCATTACGTGTTTCCGAAACATGATGCGACGAGGCATTGAATTAACAGAACTCATTTCAAAATAACCAAATGTTATCAGGCGTTACCTGGCGCAATCTGTCAACAAATTTCAAAATTATCCATGAATATAATACGATATGGATCCGTGTTGAATGTGCCATAAAACTGTCAAAAGTGTTGTATTTGGCTTGTGGGAGCATATATGAAAAGGTGGTGATGAGGTTGTGTCTGACTTGTGACACCACCATTTTTCTAGTGCCCGTGTGGACAGAATAGGTCCCCAATCCTATTCCTGTGATGCACGTCGACTTGGCCTTGTTGATCACGGTGCAATAGTTAGCAGACGGCGTGGACCCCGTCTAGCTCGTTTAAGTACAGCCCGACATAGTACCTGAAGACTAAGTACTGTATGTAAACCATCATTCACTCAGTTGCCATATTCTGTATCCCCAGGTTAACTGGGTTGGACGTGGATGGATGCCGTGGGCGATATTTAGTCGCTCTAACGATGGACTTGTCATCAACTTGAACTGTGGAGGTTTCTGCGGTCGCTGTGAAGCCGACAGACCATTTGTTCTACAACCATATCCGTCCCAAGGTATGTCTACTGATTACTAATATAAGTTAATCCTTGCAAAAATAGATCTTTACAATAAATAACTGGTCTATTTCAGCGTCACAGCGATAGAATCGTCAACAAAACGTCGCTATTACAATATTCCTATTTAAGAAGATAACCGTCTGTATTATGTTGTTATTAGTTTTAAATGTATGCTATTTTGTCGGCCTCTCACCGGTGAATGAATCATCACAATATTACTTTATTTATCTATCATATATTATGCATTGTATTCGTCTAAATGGCGTTTTCTTGCCAATAAAATACACAAAACATGACAAAGTATATTTCCATCAATGCATGTTTTCGACAAATATTTAACATTGGTTTTTAATCAATATAACGGGGAGATTATACGTCAACATGCTTAACGAAATAACTTTGGTAGTAGCATCGTTCCATCATGTGTGCTTTCGGAAATTATTGCATTCCTTTTAACATTAGTTTTCTGTCAATATATCAAGGTGAATAACATGAGTGTTTTATATTGTTTGCAGAGCCTGACATCGCCACGGCCACCAGTTTGACATGTGACTAAACTAGACATTCACTGGCTTCTGGGACAACAACAATACGTATACGGATAATTTCAGATGGATTTTGGACCCCCAATGTGTTATAGGAATTCTTCGTAGATATTATGATCCCCATATTGAGAAAAGGAATGTAGACACTAAGTTTAATGATGCTTCAATTCTCTGAATGATAGTTTCTGCTATCAACACACAACACTAAACAAGAATAATTGTGTTTACATGCAGTGCAATTCATGACGGTGAATGGCATCATTAGTGCATGACAGAAAACAGTATAATTAGCCATAAATTGTCAATAGACTTCCTTGACACTGTTTCCGATAGAAAGTGACAAATCGCGTCAAGAATCGTTCTTCTGGGTCTGTGCCATAGAACAAGGATCATTGATCAAGTTTATGCCAGGATATCTGAGGATTGCAAGACCAACCTCTTCAAATGAGCATACGACAGAGCGCTCGTTAAAAGTTCGACAAAACATGAAAGGAACCACATTTAGATTGGGCTGTTTATTTATCAATATAAACATTTACTTTGAATCTATAACCGTAGCCAGATATACCTTTCAGAGCTATATACCGCTCTCAGCTTCAATGAGTCAAATATGTAATCATTTTTAACTAAGAAACTTAGTAGCCTTCAATCGATTTGTTAGTGTTAGTGTCAGAGAGGTTTTCTGTGACAGTTAATGTTAAAGTAAAGTGGGTACAAGCAGGACACCACGCCTTCTCAGATGTATTTGTTGTAAATCGTGTTTATTTTCTTAAAAATTGTTTCCCGGATGTAATGAAAACATAATGCCATATGTCTATAAAATGAATTGTATGTCGTTTCATTTCAGAGTAAAACAATGTGTGTTGAAGCAGTAATAAATATATTGAATAAAAGCGGCAAAGCTCTTTCCATATTTAATAGAAATCAGAGTCAATTGTACAATTCCGACTATATTATGAGCATGCGTTTATGGATTACTATCAAATACCAGGTGTTTCCGAAAAGGGGAGCATATCCTTCCCCACCAGTGGCACAAACACATACAAAGGCAAGTCAAGTGTTCACCTTAAAAAACACGGCAAAATGGGGAACAAGTCAAAGTGGGGACATCATTTTTGTCACTGATGCGTCAAATTGGAAATGTCTGCCATTAAAATATTTAAAGATTTACTGAGGCCTTGAATGTTGTAACCTTGATCAAACAACTTCTGAACAAGTGTCGTGTGATGCTCTTTGAAATCGTTGTAGAAAGAGCATGCTCGATTGTATCTCAAAAGTTGTTAAATGTAAACCCCAAAGGCTGGAGCTGCTGGAATTTTGCTCGACATGAAGGGAAAGTAGACTACTGGAAAGTTGAAGTCATCCCTCTTGTCATACAGTCTTTCGGTAAGTGTTCTGTCACTCTGAATCGTTATGCATAGATCTAAATATAAACAGATAAGGTGGTCTCTCTGCTATTCTTTATGTCTAGTTCAGGTGGGTAGATCAGTTGAACGGATTTGGCTATTTGATGGTTATTGAACGATATTAGATAATAGAACTTAAGTTAAACCTCTTGGCCAAATTACCGTTTTGTCTTTGCCATTCTAAGCAGAAACGCCGATTCATATGCACAAAGAAACAGATCAAGAAACAGGAAGAAGGGGATCACAATTGGTACCCATGGTGATGTCTTCTTTTTTCCTAAATCATTTACACCCACATTTTACATGTTATCAGTGAGGAAGTGCAGCATTTCAGATATTGTTTTCACTGTACAATTCAGATGACATTTGCTTTCATGTTTGACAAATTGCCGACTAGCTCATGCATTACAAACAAACGCCATGAGGGGCAATATCATGCATTATGGATGACCTGTGTCTACATGGAATAAGGACACGAGATTCATGAGTACTCGCGTATTCTATATAAATCTCCTTGGTACATTGACACCTATTCCAGTTTACACAAAAGTTGTTTGTTTGTCTTATTTCCCGACCGAAGCAACGGAAATGCTACAGAATGGCAGAAAATGTATGACATAGAGTTTATTTTTAGCAATTATTTCAGGCTGTCCGCACATGTATTATACTGGAGCATTAAGGGTGTCTGATATATATATACAATGATTTTAACAGCATTCCAGTTATATCAGGGCGTGTCAGCTTAAACATGGGAGGAAAGCCCGAAGTAATGCAGTTATCAGACGTTTACCACTTCGGTGAAATCCACGAGCACGGGTATGGTGATGACAACCTAGAAACATAATCGGGGCGAACCCACAATCATAGGTTAGGTTGTCGTTATGAATTATATAGGTACAACCATCCATCCTGGATTTTCTCGAACTATCAACCTTGCCATGTTTGTTGTTTACGGAAAGTTGAAAATTACTCCCTCCGGTAAACCGCCAAAATCGGGCCCCGTCAGCGCTCAACATTTTACCACAGCTTCAATTAACTGTTTGCAATGTCTGAGATAAGGTATTTGCATGTGTGGCGCGCATGAGGTCCTAACATCCCATTCTCCCACACTTTTAGCTGTCTTGGAAATCTACCGGTTGGATGCCGTTGATCACCTTTCTCGTGCCAGCAATGGCAGGTGCAGACGTCACAATGAAATAGCGTTGCAGATATAGAAGTTCGTTGCAGCATCATTACACTGTCGAAGGACAATGTAGCATATAATAATATACGTATAAAGTTGCCATTGTGGCATTAATGTGTGGAATGTCGGTGCAGCATTTTAATGAATAGATGCCTTGTTCGTTTATTGTTGAACGCATATTCCATCAATATTTTGTAAGAACGTCCTGGTGGCGTTGTCCGTAGTCCATGCTGTCAATCATTGGCGTGACAAGTCATAAATGTATCATGTACAGGTCGATTGCTATTACTGTGTTAATGCTACCTGTGGCCTACGGCACTAATGTTTTGTTTCTCTATAGCCACCTGTTTCAGAGGCAGCAGTAAGTCCTATCATAGTTTGGAGACCTGTAAGCTGCTCACAGGAAATACAATATATTACAATACATATGAATATTCTTCTGCAGTAATATTATCTTGAATGTTAGATTTGCTTTGTTTGAAGTGAAATCAATATTTGTTATAAGCCTACCATACTTTTGTAGATATCTCAGAATACACAATTACAAGTAAGTAAGATCGAAGTTTGTATGTGTGAGTAATAAACTGATGATATTCTTGAACGAAATGCTTCGATGAATTTGTCCACGTTAGTATACATTTCGAGAAACCCCTACAAGCTTCGAGGAATTAAGGCCTTTCTGGAGCTGTAAATAGGTTTTGTTGGTACATATAGTGAGCATGGTTTAAGAGGTAAATATTTTAAACAATCACTAATATACCGCAACATATGAGTTGCACAACACAACAAACTAAACGAATACCAAATGACATTACATTCTATACAAATAAGTACTTTTTGATTTCAATATGGCTATTGTGGTGGCTATTTTTAAGGTTAGATAATGACGTCTTGTCCAAATGTAGGTGTTACCACTGGTGGGAAGAATGTGACGTTTCGGCATCATTGGTCTCCTGGGGGATGTTTACAGTACAAAGAATTTAGGAGAATAATTCCAATGTAAGGCAAAAACACGGTCAAAATAACAAATATGGCTATAAAAAGACTAAATATGCGTCTGGTTGAGTCCCACTATTAACAAGGTTCACACCAAATTTAACAAGACGACGAAGTAATCTATATCCCCGCCCATTATCCAATCTTAAAGACAATGACACGTGAAATGAAATGTGACACTGTATGTTATCAGTTTGTCCACCTGCCTGTGGAAGAGGTTAAATACAAATGCTACTGTATAACATCTCCATAAAACTTTGTACAGATATCTGCTTTGGTATGACTGAAGTGATAAACAAAGGTTATAATCATCTTCTAGTATGTGAAGGCAAAGAATAGTTTGTATCTTTGAGCTCTGCACAATTCACAATTGTATTGTAGAGCATTATGTACAGGCAGGTATTGATGCAGCCCTAATGTTGTTGGTACATGTAGGTACCAGATTAATGTACCCGGTACAGATAAGGTACAAAGGTTGTGTCCTCAAAACCTGGTGAATTTTTTAATACATATACTGTGAATCATTTTATATCTTGGTTTGTTGCAGTGTCTACTGGTGTGCCATTTAATTGAAATAAGAAAATAAAACATTGTTTTCAAATATTTAAGAACTAAGAATCTGTAATGGCCTTGAATATTGTACAAAGCTTCGTGGATACGTACACAAATACAATTGAGGTAAAATTGTTAAGATTCCTTCCATTCAATTCAAGTCTCAATTTATAAAAGTTACATCAAAACATGAATGGGGGAATGATAAATAGCAAAATGCACATCTTCACTATATGGTGAATGTGTTTACAAAGTCTTTTGAAAATATCTCTCAAATAGTTTTCCTGTTCAGCTCTGGAAATGAAACCCGCTGCTTTCATTCAGTTAAGTCAGTTCAGGCCACTTTTATATATATTATATATATATATATATGAAAGTGAAGAAAAATCATAAGGAATCATAAATCTGCGCTATTAATGGTGAATGTGTGTACTAAGCTTCATTAACACAGTAGAGATAATTTATGGATACCACATTCTGTATTTACTGTTCTCAAGTAAGTAATGCCTAAAGTATCAAACAATTCATAAGGTTTATAAATATACTGAACCGCAAAAGAAACGTCACAATGCATGAAAGGTTGTCATTTAAATATCTGGGTCATTTTTGTCAAATTTTAAAAAATTAACATTACTTTGTCCGGAAAAAATTGACGACAAAAAAACATCAAAGCAGATGACAATAAAACCGATCGCCCAAACGCATCACCGCAACGGCCATGGTAACCCGATGCACGTGAGTACAGTGCGAATTGAAATGCACATGCGTTACCCCATTTCTTGCCCTATATAAATCCACCCAGATCGGATAACATTCATTTGTTATTGAATTGCTACAACATGCCAAGATTGACAAGAAATCAGCGACACCAAGCCCTTGGACGATTGCAAACTGGACAAACCCCCCAGCAAGTAGCCAATGCATTTCAAGTCCACGTAAGGACCATATACAGGCTCCAGAAACGGTACCAGACCACTAACACTACAGATGTCGAAGACCAAGGGTCACCACCCGACGTCAAGATCGTCAGATTGTGCGACAGCAGGCCACACCGAGGACCCATTCTGACAGCACGTCATCACCGGGACCGGTTCTTCAGTGGGCAACACAGCACCAGCATTGGCGCCACCAGCAGTGGAGAAGAGTCCCCTTCTTAGACGAGAGCCGTTACTGTATCTCAACAGCAGATGGCAGAGAGAGAGAGAGAGAGAGAGAGAGAGAGAGAGAGAGAGAGAGAGAGAGTGCCCAACACCGCGAGAGCAACAGGAGACTTCCTCCAGCAGAATGGCATCAGAACCATGCTGTGGCCTGCCCTTAGTCCCTATTTAATTCCCATTGAGCACCTGTGGGATGAGATTCAAAGACGGCTGAATGACGTCCGACCAAGGCCGACAACTGCGCAGAACTGCGTCAGGCGTTCCTCAGAGTGTGGGATCAAGTGCCTATGGCCTTCATCAACCGCCTTATCCATTCCATATATCGACGCTGCACGGCAGTCATCAATGCACATGGCGGACACAGGAGATACTGACTTGTGATGCTATGTTCTCATAGACAAGTGTTGTGTTTCACTTTAAGAGCAATTGACACTTTAAGTTCAACCTTGATGATCAGTTTTGCCAAGTTTCATCTTTTTGATATGTCTCAAAGTATGTTTATCGTGATTTGAGAAATAAGGTTTCTCATATATCTATCCATGGTGACGTTTCGTTTGCGGTTCAGTGTATATCAGTTCAGGGAAGAGGTCAAAATTTATAAAATTCACATAAAACAAAATGTAACTTTGGAGGAGTCATAAGTCACAAAAAGGCATATCTACACCATATGGTAAATGTGTGTATCAAGTTTTATAAAGTTATCCCTTGTGGTTTCCGAGTTCTGCTCCAGAAACGAAAAGCGACGGACGCACGTTGGGACTAGCGATAATTGAATTTAAACATGGCAATGTTATGGCCATAAGAAGTTTGAACTTCCAGTGTGTTTGAAGTGCAAAGGTCCAATGTATTTAACCCGTCCCTTGATAAGCACACTGTTGGTTGTAATCAGGCACGTTAACACCGTACCATCAATCTTCATCAGACTGACCATGCCAAAGATCTTTTCAAATTTGAGGTACATCCGGAATGGGACGGAACCAAACCTTGTCTGACCTGTCGATATATAGGATCTTTGGTTGTTGCTGACGTGCTCGCAGTCGTTGATCCAATGCATCCCAAAAAATGTACGGTTGGGTTAAATCTGGAGACCTTGGGGGCCATGGCAGGACCTGGAGGTTGTGTTTCCTGAAAAAAAGGCTGTTCGCTTTTTGCATGATGTGGAGGGACGTGAAGGTCGAGGAATCTCATCCTTGTTACATTGTACCCCAGAACTTGCATCAAGTCTCTTCTACCAGGTTAGGAGATAGTTGCCAACATCATCGCACTACAATCACAACATGTGTCCACTACATGTTTCGTGCATAACGTTCCCCGCGATGCGTGTAAACACCACGTTTACACGCCGTATGGCGAAGCATAAAACGTGACTTGTCACTAATTCAAACTCCAGCTGTGGCCATACTTTGTGACATTGACACTATTGGCGTCGCAGCCGACGATGCAGGTCCGTTAAACAGACAACTTCGAACTTGTCGTCAAGCGCAAATACCAAGTAGTGATACATGGTCGAACCGATCTGGGGAGGTCCCAACGTGTGTCTGATAACGGTTCCACGGTCTCCAATGATGGTGCTTGGTGCTTCGTGACATAGCATGGTTACAGCTGAAAATGATTCTCCTGTTTGAAGTCGGCCGATGGGGTTGTTGCATTGGTTGTGGCATGTTTTCGCTGTTCACTTGCTGTAAGATTGTCATGGCATGCAAATGAAAACCCAACGTTTATATAGCCTAATAAGTGATGTTGCGCGTGCATGTCATGTGTTGTTTCGGCTCCAGGCTCTTGCGCTGTTGTGTTTTTGCGATTTTATTGTATTTGCAATTCATTTTGTGGATTTAATTGTATATGGATGTCGGCAACACTAGGTCAGATATTTACGATTTTACTACTTTTGCGGGGTTTGATTTTCAGAGTATATTTCCCATGTGACCGAGGGATAGTGTTTCTTTATGACTCGTGCAGGTTTTCAGTGAAGATTTTCACTTTATTCCTAATGAACCACTTATTTCTTTTTCTACTGTTCTATATGTTGGATCCTGTACAGGACGTCTGATAGTTGTGATAGCACTTCGTGTGGGCCTTCCCGCCACTTGTATAGTTTCTTGCACTCATCTCGGCGAGAAATAGGCTTATGTGGCCGAACCTTATCCCCTTCTTTTAAAAGTCCACTCTGTGCTGTCTGGTTGTGGGTGTTTCTCTGTGTTTGAGAAGATACTTTAAATTCTCTAGTACCTCCTTAAACGCTGCTTCCATTTTTGTCCTTATGTTATCTGTATGTTTGGCAGCATCTACACTTATTTCTTCTGGACTGCCATACACAATGTCTGGAGGCAATCAAATTTCACGACCAAATGTGAGCAAATTTGGGGTGAATTCAGTTGAACTGTGTTTGCTGGACCTGTATGCCATTATCATGAAGGGTTATTTGTCATACCAATCTGTGCCGTAAAAGGCGACTATGCTTGTCGTAAAAGGCGACTAACGGGATCGGGTGGTCAGGCTCGCTGACTTGGTTGATACATGTCATCGGTCCCAATTGCGTGGATCTATGCTCATGATATTAATCACTGGATTGTCTGGTCCAGACTCGATTATTTACAGACCGACGTCTGATAGCTGGAATATTGCTAAGTGAGGCGTTAAACAACAAACCAACCAACCAACATACCAATCTGTTTGCTGATTGTTTACAAATTTACTCAGCAGATCTCCTAGTGTCCTATTCAGTCTTTCCACTAATCTGTTTGACTGAAGATGGTAGGGAGTAGTGCGCGTCTTTTGTATTCTAAGAGTATTACACAGTGATTTGAAAACAGGCGATTCACAATTTCTTCCTTGACCAGAGTGGAGTGATTCTGGTACGCCATGTCTACACACAAATTCAGAAACCAGTTTATTGCCTACTGTTTCTGCTTTCTGGTCTGGAATTTGATATACGTCGGCCCACTTTGTGAAGTAATCCACAACCACAATGATGTATCGGTTCTTTTCTGATGTGGTCCTGTTATATCTATAGCTCGTCTCTCAGTTGGTGTTGATGAAAATATCACTAACAAGTTGGGCTATTGGTTTCCGATACATACCCTTGTTGACCCATCAGATTTCTTAATCAGCACTACTGGAGATGCTGGACTTGGTGAAGGCTGAATCACACCTCGATCCAACATATCTACCACCATTTTTTTTTTCACTTCTTGTCTCATAGGAATAGGAACTCCCCATAGTGCATGATGAACAGGTCGATGATTTCCAGTATTAGTTTTGCGCTTTATGATGTTAGTTCTGCCTAAATCTTTTCCGTCTTCGAAAATACTTTATGATATTTGCTCAAGATATCATAGGTTTTCTTCTTCTGTGATTTGGAACGATTGCTGTTAATATTTCTATCTTGCCTTACCAGGATTTTTCAATATTGTTTTTATTCCTGATGGTTCCTTCTGTATTCCTAGCTATTATAAACAGCATACTTCCTCTTCTACCTGATCCATATCATCCATTAAAGGTATGAACATCCCAATATTGGTATTCTTGTAGACTGTAATGGGTCGATCACCTTCTAATAGTCCCTTCAAATCATTTGTGCACCCCTTTAATTTCTCCAAATAAGTTAAAATCCTCAAACCAATCATTAAAACTCCTTTCACCTGTGTAAGAATCCGGCAAAACAATTGGTCTTGAAATCCTTGTATTTCCATCTCGTTGTTTTCCATTTTCCACATTCGCATTGCCAGAGGCATTTTCCATCTTGAATAGTTGCCAACTTTGTAGGCATTACATCGAGAACACAGGATGAAACAATCTGTACATTTATTCGACGTATATATAAGTCAGTGGTGAAATCAATGGACATTGTTTTTTTGGACCCTAATTACTTAATGACGGTTGGGCTCTTTGTGTCAGTTCCTATTCCATGACGCTGGGAAAGAGCAGCATATATTTAATGAGAGTAGGTTATATCATGGAAGATCCATTTGAGTGATAGACCTTTACTATTTACCCTACCACAGGAAGAGACCTGTAGACGTGAGCTCGGCGTTATGTAAAGGATGGCTGTTGCATAAAACATTGAGCTTTGACTGCGTCATTTAAAAGAGATGAAGCAGTATTGTCTTCACGGGTCTGTTGAAAAAAACAACCCAGCGCTACTTTCAATATACCTTCTACTTTAGCCTTGATACATCATTTTGGCATTGACAATATATATTTTATCAACGTACATTAATATTTTACATGCATGTGTTTCAGAGTATTTGGAAATTAGTAAGTAAGATGGTAAATAAATAATATTTAAATCGCATAAAAAATACAATGAGAACAAAATATATATGTACTCCTAAAGTATGTGTTCCACATGCAGAGCAAGGAGGATAAAAAAAACTGATTAAAAGGGAAAAAGCTTGCCCTTACATATATGTTGAGACATTATCATAATATGACTATTCATGTAATGTTACGATACTGTACCCATCTACACAAACTATTAAAAAAATGGGCATAAGGTCATGAAGACAAAGGCTATAGATATAATACGATCAGGAACAATTTATGTGGTCATTATGTGATCGAGACGGATCCCTGGGAAAAACACTGAACTAATAATTAGTAAACGTTGAGTGAGTAGCAAACACTCAACCAGTAGTTATGCAACATAAATAATACATCTCTTACATTAATACCCACTGTTTGTCTTCTTGTTGAATACAAAATGATCCAGTCCATTCTCCATAAAGGCTAGACGTGTGACTATCAGACCATAACTTATTGTTATAAGACTGTAGGCAGGAGTGGAGTGTAGGCAATATGATACCAATCCATAAATATTTCATACATGCTGAAGACCGCCTCCGTGGTCTTGTGGTAGAGCGTCCGCCCGGAGAGCGGAAGGTCCAGGGTTCGATCCCGGGCCGCGTCATACAAAAAGACGTTAAAAGATTGTACTTGTTGTTACCCTGTCTGGCGCTCGGCATTAAGGGGCTAAAACAAGGACTGGTCGGCTCGGAGTCAGTATACTGTGTCTGAGTGGGGTATTCATGTTAAACTGCGGCATGGTATCTCAGTGAGCTAGCACTATAAATCGGCATCAGTCCGGACTAGTACAAGCAGCCACACACACACATACACGTGCATGCACGTCGCTATATAAGTGCAATAATCTTGGACGCGACGTTAAACCCAATTTCACCTCACCTCATACATGCTGACTGACACTCTTGATGGGTGAGTGATTAAAACAAATCAATACACACGCATGTGTGTGTGTGTGTGTGTGTGTGTGTGTGTGTGTGTGTGTGTGTGTGTGAGTGTGTGTGCAAAATAACTAGTAAAGTTGAGTAAGCTGGGTGATTATCGGCTGTGAAAACAATGCTTCAGAATGGTCGACGGCATGTCTCTGTGAACAAACACCTATAGATTACGGATAGGTCTGTTGGGTTTCTTAATGCTTTATTACATTTGCTGGATAATATATTTCTTGTACATCAGAATATGTGAATGTTAAGGCTTTACTACCGTTTTTCTTTATTTAGCAGGCCCATCGTACCAAAAACAGCCTAACTGTTTACTTACTATATCCCGCTATGTTTTTCATCTAAACTGTACATTACTATTTTATCAGGCCTTAATCTTATCTTTATTTAAAACTTTCTCCTTCTTTAACACAAGCCATTGGTTTCAGTATTATTAGTAATATATCCGTATTTACATATAAACATACATCATTTATAATTTAAAGTCGACATATTTCAGAAATAAACGACACATGGTCGTTGTTTATCGTACAATAAAACACTGCAAGAAGAATAGACCACTTGGGGCTGCGTTTGTCTGAGCTTGGCTGTCGTAGGGTGCAGACGTGTTTGGGGATAGCTCTGTAGCATGGGCCTTGCATAAAGATACAAAATATGCACATCTGAACATTTATATAGTCTCTGACAGCGATGGCGCAACCTTCTGACAATGAGTCCGTCTCTACTGCCATGGCGTCCCAGGTCAAAGCGACCAGTGTTGACATTGATCATCCATCAACACCTATGAAATCTAAAATGTGAATAAACTCAGTTCACTGAAACTTAAATAATTAAGGCACTTGCAGTGACCAGTTAACAAGTAATCAGTGAGATAGTATATAAATACCGGGAACGCCTAACAACTTCATCGTAAATAGACACATGCACCTTTGAATGTGGAGATCACCCCCAAAAGTCGTGGTGGCCGTAACCTTGCATATCAAGGTTTTAAATACCGAGTGAAACAATGACGAGATCCCGCCTACACTGGAAATGTTGTATGCTGAATGTCCAACAACCGCCAACACCTCTTATGATCTTATGGCGAACCAGAGCCTTGCGCATAACTAATGTCATGACATTGTCCCTGAACTGGTTGAGTGACTTCCTTCCATCAACATGAAAGGAATAGCCATAGAGAAAGAAAGGATTAAAATCTAAAGATAACCTATCTACACAGTACAAGTAGTCACAACTATTTTTCTCTATTAATAAACTGTTACCTGTGGTATTCCCTGCAAAACTCACTCAAATGCAAAAATCAAAACCCCAAATGAGATTCTGTCTACATACTCACAAAAGGTGATTGTAATGATCTCAAATTCTATCAACAGTTAAACCCCATGGCTGCTCATATTCATTTCCAATATCCTCTTACAATTTGTGGCGAACATTGAACAACCCGTGGAATGGTTCATGCCATATAAGTCCAGCAACCGAACATTAATTAAGCGTAGCCGACCTTGTGTTTATGGTCAATAGGACAATAGCCGCTCATTAACTCAAGATTTACATATCATTGTTTTGATTAATCTCACCATTCATTTGATCTGTTTGTCACTTTCAACCGAAACCTATTCCCGTGATACACGCATGACACAGGCGTGTGCAACGATTGACCCACGCGTGCTTAACGGGTTGCGCACCCGTGTCACATTAGTGTTACACCCGTTCTCAACGCGTGTAAGGGGTATGAACTCCCAGGCAGTAGTGTATATGCTTTGCCAGAAAGCAAAGTGTATGATGAGAGAGATGTTATGTTACTTCGAATGTATGTTTTTGCAAAACACAGGTCCTCGAACACACGAGGAACTCAGTCTTCATTCAGGAGATACCTTAAATTTGAAAGGGCCCTAGGCATTTCCAGTCTGATGAAGACTGATGATGTGGTGCTAACTTACTAGGGATCATAATCAAACATAATATAGGTTTGGAACCAGCAGTTTGTTGATCCTGGCAAAGCTTACACACGAATCTTTGAATAATAGCACCTTTGACAACTGGATACATAATGTGATTATCTTCGTTGTATTTAAACATACATACATGGAGTGATGCCAAGAATGACCTTTACTGTACGTGTGACCTTAACGTTTGAGTGAATTCAATAACGCATGAAGAAGTTTGTTCACCAACTCATCATTTCGTTCGGAAATAAGAACTAATTTATTAAGTATTGGTGAGAACTCACGTTTTACATGTTGTTTCCATTCAGGAATGATGAATGTGTAATCATACGTCAATGTGTTGTACTGGCGACATTACCTATGGTAATCACTTTGACATGGTTCGTGGCCAAGCCTCTCAGATTCCAGGCTAAGAGCATTCAGTATTCGCTGTCTCTCAGCATGATTAACTGTTTACTGCCTTGTTTGTGAAACACCCTTGCCCGACTATGATTATGAGGATCGCCATAATATTGGTAGTAAAGTTTAAAATATTGTTGGCGACACTATGTACAGAAAGTAATTTCGGCTGGATATATATGCCAACCCACGATGGAATCATTAACTATGAGAATATCCTCATGGAATGGAGCGGAATTTCCCGAGCAGAATGTGCTGCAAACTGTGGGTCACATCCAGGGTGCTGGTCTTTCTTCTACCACGAGGGAAATTTGTCTTGTCAAATTCACTCCATGATATTTGTGGAGCCGACTGGAAATGTCAGTGACGGTACTGCCTACTTCAGGAAACCGACAGGTAATTTGTGTAAAATTTAATAACGTCATATCACTAACTGAATTGGAAATACGATATGGAAAGGGCATATGTGTATCTACTGTTGCATCATGTAAACCTATTGAAAAAGGACGCGTATGTTAACGTTACATCTTTAAAATCGCTTATTTACCTTGCCCAACAGTATTATCCCTGCCAACAACATTAGCATGTGTTTCATTCCAAATATGACATATGGACCTGTTTAACACTTTGGAATTTTTTGTCTGTTAAAAGCAATAGATGTTTGTATGTTACATTCAGCGCCATGACTGACTGGTACCTTCCTTGTTTTGACTACCACTCACATCGGCCTGTGACACCTGTGACAACGCGAAGCATATTCAAAGAAATGCACTTGAGGGCCCGACTATTTGATACGCTGGTTTAGTAGCTGAAAATGGAAAAAACATATCTAATGTCGAAACAATACAGAGTTGTAGAGTAATACAGTATTCCGTCAAAACATATTTCGGATTGCATAGAATGACACAAAACATTAGGCTTGGAAACAAACATTGTCACATTTCAAACCGAAAAAGTTGCAACACACAATCAGACTCAAACATAATAGGTATCAACTGAGAGCTAAGAATCAAATGCTGTGAACAAAAGTGACCTTTGTTTTAAAAGTTATTTTTGTCATCCCTTTTTAAAGCAATAATTTCTCGATTGAATATATGTTTCTTTAAGTAGTTTTAATAAGTATATTTTTTTCAGTTTGATTCCTTTGATACCCCATGCATAAATATGCCTTTTCCCCAATAAAAGTATATGACTGATTAAAGTATGTGTTTCCTTGCATTCCCAAAAGGCATGGGTGATGTTCCCATTGACAGCATTACAAAAGCTGTCTCAAATATTGTTTATAATTAAACTCACAGTCAAACATAAAAATAATGATTGATTGCCATTTATTACTAACTTGTTATATCATATTCATTTAATATTAATTTATCATAAAAAATTCTAGCGCCTTTAACAGGTTTCATCAGATCACTTAAGCAACTGTTCATATACACATTCTGTAAAATTATTTTTGTCACGTTTTCTTGATTGTTGTTTTCCATGAGTCTGGTGTATTGAACATTAAATATCTAAAGTCTAATATTGTACTTTTTATCGGATATTTTAGTTTCAGTTCTTCAAATGACATCAATCCGCTATCATTGCATACATCTTTAATAGAGTAAATTTCATTATTTGCCTATTTCTGTATGTTGTACGTTGCTTGTTTGAAGTTGTGATTAAGCCATAATGACTGGAACACAATTTCTTCTATATTATCAACATTTATAATATTTTTAATACAAAAATTGTTCCAAGCTTTCAATACATCTTTCCAGTTGGGGGTTATAACATGAGATTGCTTGTCAACATTAGCACCCACAGAGAGTACATGTATATCTCTAATTGGCTCTAATGTTAATCATGCGTTATCCACCTTTCTCATATAAAAAGAGCTTAGAGCGAAAAGGGGCCAAAATGCACTTTGGCCCTTTTTGCATAGTATTGCATAAATAACATCTATGAGTTCTTGTCTGCCTTAAGAAATATTGTATGTTTTCATTGATGCGTTTTTGAAATATAGCTACTTACAATTCTATAAAAGGGCCAAAGTCACTTTGGTAGATTTTGGCTGTTTTAGCTCTTATTTCCGTGTATGGTTGAGACTGAATATCTGAGAGACATTTTGAAAGTTTGAACACCTTTTATTTATATTTCAACCATTTCAACAAAGTTAGCATTAGTTTCAATCATTTAAAAGTACTTCAATGGTATGTATTTGTACTTTTAGTAGTAGTTTATCAATCTCACATGTTAAATCCCATGCAAATGCCTGAGGGTCAAAAAGGGCCAAAATACAGACATTGGCCCTTTCCACCCTTACACAAATTAAAAACGTAAGTTTATTCCTTTTGAATGTTTTTTATAACAACATTTATATCTCTGCTGTCAGAATGCGTTTATGTCTAGGAATTTATCGGTAAAACAAATGTTCATTAACATGCATAATATTATGTGTTTTCATCACTTTTCTCAAAACAGACTCCACATGACATTGGCCCTAAGCTCTTCAATTATTTTCTTGTCAAAGTGGTCGTTTTGCTTTTGTCTTTTTTATTGTTTCGGAGAAAATTGTGAAATATTTTGTCAAGTGATGAGACAAAGTCCTCAGGAGGGTGTGGTAGCGTCGAAAATATGTGAAACAGTTTTGACAATGCTAAAGGTTTAATGACTGTAATTTTTCCTGTTATAGTTAGATTTCCTTTTCTCCAATTTGCAAGCAATATATTTATTTCTTCTGTCTTTCCTTCTGTATTGATTATCCAGAGTTCACTTAAGTTTAGAAGAAAAATAATTCCTAATACTTCATAATTCCTTATTTTGCCATTCTATTTGTAAATCTTGACATAATCGTTCATTGCCACCCGCTTTTGAGCCTATCTGTATTGCTTTTCTCTTGTCTACATTAATGTTTAAGCCAGACATTCTTTAGAATATGTTAAGGGTTGCTCGTCTTTTAATTTACAGACTTCATTGATGACATATCTTGTTAAGGTGGTAATAAGGATGTGCAGTTACATTATAATTCTAGCCCTGGTGATCATGAATTAGATATACAGTCTGACTATTCTTGCATAAACAAATCTGTTGTTATACAATGTCACCTAGGGCGAACTTTATAACAAAGCATATACAATGGCATGAAGCAAACTGTCGGGCTAAGGCAAATATACACTTCTAGAAACCTTTGTCAAATTCATGATCAGTGATGCTGATACAAAAATCATATATCACAATGTCAGTAATGGGCATTGAATATGTAACTTTGGTCAGTTAATGGAACAGTTCGATCAAGTCTCAAGTCAAGTCAAGTAATTTAATTCTCAAAACCATCAATGGTGGTACAAGAGCTGATTTTACAGAATATTTACAATTATGGACATAATTACACGTAATGAAAGACAGACACATTAGTTCGGGTTCAATATACAGCATTATTATATACATTATTTTTTTAATATATTTTAGTCTTGCAGGACAAAACACACGTTTATATTTAAAAACACTTGGCAATGTAAAATCTTTTCCCTGTAAATGCATATATCTATGAGAGCTAAAATTGAAATAGATAGAGAGTGAGTGAGTAAGTGAGTATTGCTTTACGCCGCCTTTAGCAATATTCCAGCAATATCACAGCGGGGGACACCATAAATGGTCTTCACACATTGTGCCCATGTGGGGAATCAAACCCGGGTCTTCAGCATGACGAGCGAACGTTTTAACCACAAGGCTACCCCACCGCCCCCAAAATAGATGGAGAAGCACACAGATCTAGACGGCATGTTCTGTCCCCACGGTCAATTATAATCAGAGGTTCTGTCTTTAGTAAGTAAAGGCATTGACATGTTGTGGGAAAGTAATAAATATTTTTCGAAAGGAGGAGATTCTTTAAACGAAGAATACAATAATCCCTTGTAACTATAGGATGTATAATTTCTCCATAATGGTATAAAATGATCTCGTAGTACAGAGGTGAGGTGAAATTGGGTATAACGTCGCGTCCAAGATTATTGTACTTATATAGCGACGTGCATGCACGTGTGTGTGTGGCTGCTTGTACTAGTCTGGACTTATGCCGATTTATAGTGCTAGCCCACTGAGATACCATGCCGCAGTTTAACATGAATACCCCACGCAGACACAGTATACTGACCCCGAGCCGACCAGTCCTTGTTTTAAGCCCCTCAACAAGTACCATCTTTTAACGTCTTTTGGTGTGACGCGGCCGGTGATCGAACCCCGGCCTTCCGTCGTAGTACAGATTCAACTGAGATTTTGGTAAAGGTATTAGAATTTTGGAATACTTCACAAAGTCCAAAGTGATCCAAAATTGTCATTACATTAGATAACCAATACTTTTTGTTTTTATTTATACCATTATCAAGTTTAAGAAACTTCAAGATCGTAGAGGAGACTGGAATCCTTTTTCGGTCATCTTCTCGAGGCAAGGGCATGAACCGACTACAAAAGTCTTGCCGAACTAGGCTAGAATTTCAAGGTTCGGTCGTAGCGCTATTACGAGTAACGCCCTTTTTATGTCCCTCCTATTGACCAATTAGATTCCATCACTCATATTACTTGCATTTGCTTCAAGCAAAATGGCGGCGCCTACTCCAAAAGATCTGATCGATAATCAAGATCTATATTGTAAAAAAACGGATCTTACGCAGGAAAGTGCATCAAACCACTTGAGCACCTTTATTAAAAACATAAAAAGATTTGAAATCAATGTAGTTCGTTACGCGATTTTGATTGGACTATGCAGACTCGTTAGTCCAGCCAAAATGTAACTCTGGAATACCAACCTAGTTCGGCAAGGGTGTGAACTAAACGTTTATAGGCAATTAACGTCATTGGAAGATGTTTTCAGTTGATATTTCATACCGATAAGTAATAATTTATTTTGAAATTTGGATTGTTATGTGTTATCTTCGCCGTTTGCCATATACTAGCAAATTTAGAGTAGAGTTCCTAAAAGCAGTTATTATATTCTTATATTAAACTTCTAGGTTTTCATATCCACAGATTTCACAATACAGCAGTATTAGCAGTATCATTATCCCAACAGCCTTAATTGTTCAGTCTATTGGTAGACTGTTTTTGTTGTTGCTCTTTTCAGAAGAAAATAATTAATAGTTGTAATTGTCTGTTCCTATATAATTTCAAACCTAAATAATTATAAACATCTTTAATTTCAATTTATTCTTCTCCGAAGCAAAAAGTCAATCGACAGTTTTTGGCTGGCTTGCCGTCAAACTACTTTCATCTTTGATGGATTAACAAATAATTTCCATTTGGAGCAGTATCATGCAAATGCAGCTAACGACTTTGTAAAGATTTGGGTTTATCGCCAAATATAACTGTTTCCTCTGACATAAAGGAGAATTAACATTTTAACATTAATAATAACTTATCATCTTTAGAGCATTCACTATGTACACTATTACATTCGTGAGTTAACGGGTATGTTTTCATGTTTTTTACGTACAATGAAAATAATAATGGTGACAGCTTTTCACTTTTGTCTCACGCCCGAAAAACTGTGGAAATATTCTGCGGATGTATTATTTACAAGAACACACGACTTTATATTATCATACAGACATCTTTATATCAACTTGTTATTTTTGTGGATCGTTGCTCATAATTTACTCAATGGGTTGACTGCTCCAGACTCGATTACTTACAAACCGCCGCCATGTACATGGACTATTGCTGAGAGTGGCGTTAAACACACACTCGCATGCACGCACACACGCACCCACAACTCTTTCATAAACGTATAAACTGTGCCTATTCATCATGTCAAAGCCATTTGGGGATTCCAGAATAAGTCCAGACATTTCATGTTTGACGACGGATCAAATCAAAATGGACATCGGGAAGCCAGTCTTTATGTTGATTCCGGTGACTTGGATCAATGCTCATGATCATGCTACCCATGACTGGTTTCCCTGGTCTAGACTCTATTATGAAGCGGCCGTCGTGACACAGATATATATATATATAAAATGCAGGCTATGGCGTTGAACAACATGCCCTTACTCAATAATGCTTAATGCTAACCCAAACATTTTTTAGGATATGATGAAAAAGCTATAACAGTGGTAACTTCAAAAATCAGTTACCATAATCTTTATATTCAGGATTTAAACTTCGCAAAAGCATTATGTACGGTATAAATGTTTCCCATACGTCATACTCTTCTTTTCAGAATGTTCTGTAGGCCCCACGGTTGAACACAGCGTGAAGTTGTTCGATCCGACACAAGAACCTTCTATTGCCGGCGAGGTGGTGACCTATGACTGTGATACAGGTCGGTTACCAGACACAGAGGATGATGTTACCTGTCTCATCAGTGGAAATTGGACATCTATGATTTGCAAACGTGAGCGAAAAGTTTAATTGGCACAGAATAGTGTTAACCTCCACTGCACTGTTAAATTTAAAGCAATGAGTGTTTTTCGAGATATGTGAAATATCCAAATTAGGATTAATCAGGATGTTCCTCAGCATTGACAGTCTTTAGTGATGTCTTGTAGTTTTATAGTATATTAGGTACTGGAAAAGAGAGTTTTTTCCCTGGCTTAGAAAAAGGGCAGGCTTTTTTTCGAAACTTGGTTTACCAATCCAACAAATTGTAATGATAAAAGAAGAAGAAAACTAGTGTGTTATTTTTCCACCAAACACCCACGATTTGTACACAGCAATTACAATCCTTCAATGTGTTACGGTGCCCCGTACTTTTCACAATAATATTCTTGTCACGACTATTTAGTATTTCAGTTGTAGACTGCTTTTGATTTCTTTTGCCTGTGTCATCTGAGTTGGTATCATGTCTTTGTTGATATATGTGGAAAGATGGCAACTGCGTTATAAAAGAGCATAATTCAAGGAGGGAAAACAAGTGTTTCCTGTATGAAAAAGACCAGACGTTTTGTTCAAAATATGGATGACCAATAAAAAAAGGAATTTGAACAGAAGAAGAAAAGCAGTTTTTTATTTCAACCTAACAACCCTGACTTTTTAGGCCCACGATTTGTTTCATGGGTTTAATCTTAGTCACACTTTGACTATATTTACAACATGTATCTGCGTTCATAGGTCCTTCCACATGTGCAGAGGTAAAGCGCTGTGAGAGCGGTCGCACTGATGGAGAATACTGGCTCTACCCTCCTACGTTTAATGGCCAAAAGGCCAGGATTTATTGCCATGGAATGTCGGGTAACTCCCCGGCCGAGTATGTGTCACTCGGGACTCCCAACAGTGGACACTATCCGAACACGAAGAGAGCAGACTGTGGGTCAACGGGAACGTGGCCAGATAAAGGCGGTGATACAACGTTTACCAAGATAAAGGTCAACACTGAAGTAAGTGAACATGACGTCCTTCAGTGATTTGCTTGTTTGTTGTTTAACGCCGCGTTCAGCACTATTCCAACTATATTACGGGCGGTCTGTAAATAATCGAGTCTGGACCAGACAATCAAGTGATTGAAATCATGAGCATCGATCCGCGAAATTGGGATACGATGACATGCATTAACCAAATCAGCGAGCCTGACCTTCCGATCCCGTTAGTCGCCTCTTACGATACCATAGTCGCCTCGAGCTCCTTCAGTGAATGTGAAGTGAATAGCTTATGACGGTCTGCTGAGCAAAACGAAAGAACGAACATATCTTGTCTTCTCTACAGGGTTATAAAGTAACCTATTTTAACATTGTGTTCAACCTTTTGCTTTTTAGTCTAGTTTCAAGGAGAGTTTTATTCCGAAGGATCATTATAATGTAGGTGATAAACACATCGTTGTCCAGAATGGTCGGCGTAATGAAGTAATCCATGCACGACTTTTATATTCAATTCGACTGTAAAGGTATGTATGTATGTATAACAACATGAATACAAAACTTTCTCGGTACTTTTCTGCAGGACCTCTTTTATACCGTGAAAAAAACAAACGGTAATCAGGAATGTAATGATGTCTGCAAGAAATCAACTGGGTTCATTTCCGGACTTTTAACTGCGTATGAATACATTTTTTGATGGGTATCTATTCGTCTCAATTCCAAATTTGAAAACGAACTTTGGCATTCGGTTTGGCAAAATGTAACACTGATACAATATTAAGTTTGATCAACCAGAAGAACCTCGATTCAGTTGTTTTTGTCCATATTCTGCTAAACAAATGGAAGCAGTTATCAAGGAAGAATAAGACGTGAATTTGAAAAATATACATATATGAAATCGAAGTTAAAAACCTCTATATTTAAATCATAGTTGGTTTATAAGCATGCTCTCTTGTCACAATCAGAAAGGGGGCACGGGTGGCCCAGTCGTCTAATGCGCCGCGATTCGCTGTGCAGAGTTGCGTCCCTTGGGCACGCAAGAAACCTATAATTGTGGGTTCGAATCCCGGTTCGCCCCGATAATCGGTCTAGGTTTGTCAACACCATACCCGTGCTCGTAGGTTTCACCGAAGCGGTTAACGTCTGGGACCTCCATCACTTCGGGCTTTCCTCCCACATTAAGCTGACACGCTGCGATATAACTGGAATACTTTTAAAAACGGCGTTAAACCCAACTCACTCACTCACTCACTCACTCACTCACTCACTCACTCACTCACTCACAATCAGAAAACAAACCTGAAGGCTTTGGTTGCAGTGACATAGGTTGAGACTGATATTTTCAGTATATGTAAAGGGCGAATTTAGGAATCAGTAAATCTTGTTTCATCTGCTCACATGTGCCTGCTTCATGTACCCAAACCATGATGTTCACCATCATATTTGAACCACTTCAACATACATTCCTAGAGATAATGAAGCGACCTTTATGATGATGTGTACACACCACTTCTATGATGGTTGGAAGTCTTAGCACTGTGACGCGATAGCGATGGTGTGGCAGTACGTAGCGCCGAAAGTCAACTTGACTAAATTGTACACTTTCTACATATTAGTTCGTCAAGCATATATTTGTTTTGTCAGGCGATTGTTCAGTGTTATGACCTATAATTTTGTGGCCTTGACACAGTAGTCACCATGTATTTTACTCCTTTTTGTGCATTCTGAAATAGATTTCATTATATTTGAGAAGGCGCCGTATACGCGCTAATGTGTTAACGGTGGCCATTGGCATATGCGTTGATGACCAGACTACCGACAGATTGTTGTACTCATAAGCAAGGCTTTTGTGTATATTTTAAGGCATATTAATTTTGAGTTATCGAATGAGATTATATACCTGATTTAAATCTTATTTTGCTTAATGAAGCAAGCATTCCTCACTGTCATGGTAGATGGTATCATGACGTTATGACATTCAAGTGTGACAGTCTCAAAACTGTGAGAGTGCTAAGAGCATTACTGTAAACTTTTGTATTTTACAATATCGATGAACATTAATTTTGCCCCGTAATTTGAAAATACATGTTCTACAATTTCAGAAGATTTCCGGGTTTAAATTCAACAACCTTTTTTATTTGATCAGATTGCCGCCACATGCGTTACGCGGTGTTTTTAGTGGACTCCCAGACACACAGAAAACAAAAATGTTATTCTTCATTCTGAGCTTGTTAAACCCTGCTTTGAACAGTATTGCATATTATCACGACACGTTAGCCTTATGCCAAAAGCCCCAACAGATGTCTTACCACATACGGATGATTTTTAAAATGCGTATTTTAAGTTTGGTGTGGTTGGCAAGTTTAATTTTGGTATTAGGTTTAAAATAGATTGCCAAGATCTCTTCCGAAAATCACATACATATATAGTCGTTGTTTTGTCGCACATTTGCACATTTTCTTAACATATACATGAAGATGAAACACAGTCAGACATGACACAGAGCCCCCTATACCAATGATGTTCTGTTATTTTCAGCTTTACATTGTATATATTGCTAGCAATACCACATAAACAATTTTTTTCTAATAATGATTGGGGTACATTGCCATTAAAGTAAATGGTACATAGTGAATATTCCAGTAATCAGAAGAAAATACAGCGATTGGGCATCACAACTGTATCAATGTACCAATGATAAACGTGTGATATGCAATCAAAGAGTGTTCAAACAAAGCTGGTAAATTATTTCACATATTCCTACAGACAATGGAGATTGTGTCTGGTGACCATCAGTTCGCTACATCAACGAAGATCCTGTACCCTTATGGGGAGGCCCACGATTGTTACACAAACCACGGGTCCAACAACAATTGTGGACCTCTTGGGACGTTCACTATCGACACCACAGGCACTGGGATGAGAGTTGATCTTCAGGTGAGTTCTTAGGGGACCCATTTTATTCATGATAGCGTGTTTGAATCGATTATCATGACACATCAGTTCTCATTAACATTGACCTGAATACAAGCATTTGTCAGGTGTAATAAAATGAATATTCATGCGTGATAAATACCAGATACCAATGTCACAAGCAGTGTCGATGCCATTTATTCCCAGGAGGTTTGTTAAGTAATTCTAACTTGATACATGTATCATTAGTCAGGAAACACAATTATCTACCTCTAGGTTAGCTAGAAACATTGGTCATTTTGGTTCAATCTTGTCGTGTCACCCTGGGCAAGTGACTTTGTTCAAATGTGCCTATGTTCACCCAGCAGGGAATGGGTACCCGATATGTGAGGTGGGTGTAGAACCTTCTAGCGCCCCAAGGCACCCTGGGTTGTATACTCGGCAGGGAGTTGAGAATGATAACTGGAATATGAACGGATCCACTTGGCGGGGAACATATAAAACCGCATTTGATTAGATACCAGTACCTGGATACCTGCGCTATTTACATGTATAATATTATAATGATAATAACATAGACATGTGTTTCCCAAAACCGTAATGACAATACATGTAAGGTATTTATTCAATCGTTAGAATACATGTGTTTTCTGTATTCAGGCCATCATGTCACAGTGGCCAAGAGACATATTGTTATTGTACAATCTATTATTGTCATTATCTTTTATCATTCCGCCGTTTTTTTACCAGCTATATTTCAAGAACCAGTCGTCCGATCCTGTCACCAGCAGGAGGACCAGTGCATATCAAGATCAAAACTCGGGACTAAAGGCAGAAAATTAATCCATTTAAGATGACATTGTTTATGATCCCCAACAGCCCAGTCAGCTGTCAAACATGGCAAGCTTTGCAGCATCAAATGCCCCTTTTTTGTCTTTGACTTATCTGAATAATTGCGTTGTTTGGCAGACATATTGGATTTAATGTTTTCAAATTTCATTTTGAACTCTTTTGGGGTAATTGTCTTCTAAAATGTCATCCTCTAGTACATACTAGTCAAATGCTTTACAAATGGTCACTGTACTTCCTACAAAAAAACACTGTAAAATATTTTTGAAAAAACGTCTCATTGAGTCGGCCATATTAGACTCGACTTCCCTTCTCATGTTCTAATTTGTTATGCGTTAGTTTGCCATGGAAGGGGTTGGATTTAATCACATTGATAGGCACTATCGATGGGATGATTCGTGCAAAGATGCAGAATTGCGCGCAAAACGGCGTATGAGTAAATGGCAAAACAAGATATAGATGTACTGAGCGAAACGGATGATGGAGAGCTATTTTGACAAGGGGGCTACAGTACTTTTTCTCGTGACGAACACTTTTTTTAAAAGCACATTACCCCGCTCACCCTCTTGACCTTTCACCTCGGAAGGGTGTTGAGATTTTGCGAACCGCCCTGGGCCACAAAATGGGTCTTGGGCTCCAAACGGTTCAAAGCCAACATCTTCTTCCTTAAATACTTCCAGAGCATGTGTTAATTAGTCACTATTAAATAGTGCTGAAACAAGGAATGTACGAAAAAGTGATCTTATCCGGAGGCATTCGTCAAAAACACATGCAAAGGCAAATGGATTGTACACCCGAAACACGGGAACAAATGGTACAAGTCAAAATAGAGGCATCGGAAATCATATGTGTCACACACACACATATGTACGTCAGATATGTCCTCCAAAGCGTTACTAAGACATTGAATGTTGTAACCTTGTTCAAACAAACTTTGGGCATGTGTCAAATGTCGCTCTTTGAAACTATCTCCGTAAAAAGTCGTGAAATGTTGACATCAAAGGCTAGATCTGCTGGAATCTATAGCTCGTTATAAGGGAATGCTAACTATTGGAATATTAAAGTCATCTCTCCTGTCTTTCAGTCTGAATCTCAATTCGTACATATTTACTATTAAACATAAATAAGATGATGCGGTTTCACTGGTCCGTCTTATCTCTAGCTCATGAGGGTCAATCAGTGGATGGAAATTGGCTTTTGGAACATTTATGAAGGATATCATCGATTTACCTGAAGCTGAAGATGAACTTCTTAGACAATTGCCTTCGTTTGTTTTTTGTTAATCCGAGAATCTATTCTAACTCGTATGCATAAAGAAAGGAGGGGAGCCCAATTGGTGCCTACTTCTTGCCTAAATGTCTTCTACCCCAATTTCACATCAATATGGAAGTCCATTTTTATAGCAACTGTTTTCTCAGGAAACTTTTGATGACATTTACGTTCTTTGTTGACAATTGCGTGTATCCTAAATGTTTGAAGATAGCTCATTGTGTCTGAACGTACATCAAGCTTGAAGGGAATTCACCTGATTAAGCTAAAATCCTGTTGCATTACGTAAGTGTTTCCGAAACATGATACGACGAGGCATTGAATAAGCAGAAGTCATTTCAAAATAACAAGTCGCAATCTGTTATCAAATTTAAGATATGGATGCGTGTTGAATCTACCATAAAACAATCAAAATGTCAAAACTGTTGTACTTGGATTGTTGGTAGTTGGGGGGCATTTATGAAAAGGTAGTGATGAGGTTGTGTCTGTCTTGTGACACCACCGTTTTCTAGTGTCCGTGTGGACAGAATAGGTCCCCAACACCCCATTCCTGTGATGCGCGCCGACTTGGCCTTGTTGGTCACTGTGCAATCGTTGACCTTGGCCCCTTGCTGCTGCTAATACAGCAGGTTTGCCTGGCTCGTTTAATTGCAGGCGGTCAGAATCTCTGAAGACAAAGTACTGTTTGTAAAATATCATTCACTCAGTTGTCATATTCTGTATCTTCAGGTTAAATGGGTTGCACATGGATGGAAGCCATGGGCGATATTTAGTCGCTCTAACGATGGACTTGTCATTAACTTGAACTGTGGAGGTTTCTGCGGCTGGTGTAGGGCCGACAGACCATTTGTTTTGCAACCATATCCGCTCCAAGGTACGTCTACTGAATGCTAATTAATTCTTGCAAAAATGGATCTTTAAAAGAAATAACTGGTATATTTCAGCGTCATAGCGATGAAATCTTCAACAAAATGTCGTGATTACAATATTCCATAAACAAGAACATTGCTGTCTCTATTATGTTGTTATTAGTTTTAAATGTATTCTATGGCATCGACCTCTCACCAATGAATGAAGAATCACAATATAACTTCATTTGTCTGGCACATATTATGCTTTGTATACGTGTAAATGGCTTTGGTGCGGTCGGGTAGCGTAGTGGTTGAAGTGCCGAAGACCAGGGTTCGAATCCCGACATGGGTACAATGTGTGAAGCCCATTTCTGGTGTCCCCTCCCGTGATATTGCTGGAATATTGCTAACAGCAGCGTAAAACCATACTCACTCATTCATTCACTCACTCACTCACTCACTCACCCAAATGGCTTTATCATGCCAGTAAAATACACACCTCATGAATAGCTTATACATGTTATCTGAAAATATTTCCTTCGTTTTAACATTTTATTTTAATCAAAATACAGATGGAGAATATACATCAACATACTTAACGAAATAACTTTGCTAGTAGCATCGTTCCATCAATGTATGCTTTCGGAAAATATTACCTTCCTTTTAGCATTAATTTTCTATCAATATATCAAGGTGATTAACATGAGTATTATTGTAGAAATACATACATGGGGTGTTTTATACTGTTTGCAGAGCCTGACATCGCCACAGCCACCAGTTTGACATGTGACTGAACTGGACTTTCACTGGCTTCGAGGTCAACAACAATAATTATCACCCGCATCTTTTTATAGGAATTATTCGTAGATATTATGATCCTCAAATTGAGAAAATGAGACAAGGAATACAGACACTTAGTAAAATGAAGCTCCATGTATTGGAGTGATAGTTTTGGTAATAAACACACAACCCTTAGCATGCGTAATTTGTTTTACGTTTACATGCAGTGTATTTCATGGCGGTATACAGTAGAACATGGTATAGTACAATATAACGAAGCCATAAATTATCAAGCGACTTGCTTGACACTGTTTCTAATAGAAACTGACGAATCGCGTTGTTAACAAACGTCCTTCAGCAAAACTGGGGCTGTGCCATAGAAAAAGGATCATCGATCAAATTTATGCCAGGAGGATGTAACAAAACCTGAAAGGAACCACATTTCGATGGGGCTGTTTATTTATCAGTTGAAACATTTATCTTTAGTCTATGACCATATACAGAGGTATATATCCTTATGTTACTTAAAGCCACACCCAGCTATAATCCAGTTAGAATTATGACGGCGGCCTGAAAATATTCGGGTTTGATCCAGCCAAATATTTAATCATTTGCAACGTCCCACGCAATTGTCTCGTTGTGTATGCCAGCACTTCCAAGTGGTTTATTTGTTTGTTTGTTGTTTAACGCCACACTCAGAAACATTCAAGCTGTATGATGGAGGTCTGTAAATAACCGAGACTGGACCAAAAAAAAAAGTCCAGGGATTGACACCATGAGCATCGATCTACGAAATTGGGATTAAGACAGTTCTAACCCTTATTGGGGCGGTCGGGTAGCCTAGTGGTTAAAGCGTTCGCTCGTCACGCCGAAGCCCCGGGTTCGATTCCCGACATAGGTACAATGTGTGAAGCCATTTCTGGTGTCCCCCGCCGTGATATTGCTGGAATATTGCTAAAAGCGGGGTGAAACCATACTCACTCACTCACTCTAACCCGTATGTTCATGGGTTGGAACTGGTACAAAGCTTGGTGACCAGCTGTTGATAACGTTCTGTGTGATGATTAGCTGAATGTGTAGGTTACGCAAGATAACACAAACGGGAAATTAAATTGGAATAAGTAATTATAAAAAGGTTCAGAGACGGGCCATGAAATGTAAACCAAATACTCACAGGTCAAAAGACAGGTGCAGACCTTTTATGTCTATTTCCGACACTACTTTGGTACAAATATTTCAATAACGTCGAACATGTTCCAGAGATTGAAATAAAAGAAAAACATAACACTAACGTCACATATGACATGTCGGGAATATCTTATTAATTATATCGTAGGTCTATTCTTAATCTTTGTAACTTTATGACAAAAACATTGACGCTAAATGAATCATACTAACGATGTCGCCATCCCGAAACAAATGAAATATATTTTCATTGGCGTACCCAAGCATTGATTAATGAAAACTTCATCTGACAAAAGGTGAAGAATAGATGATGTATTTGAACCACGGCCAAGGAACGTCCACTGGTTTATCTGATCCCATCTATCAAACATTGATGATCAGACGTGCAGCCAACCGAAACACGACATTCTCATGAGAATAACCGTCAATAGAATAGCCCCAGCAGTTTTCTACCAGTCACCAGAACTCGTAGTCACACTATGAGTAGACAAATACCATTTACATATTTAACACATTGCCAATGAAATCAATAGTAGAAGGACGTGATGAAAAAAAATGTTAGTAGCCTTCAATGAGTTTAATTTGTTAGTGTTAGTGTTAGTGTTAAGGGGTGTTTTGTGACACTTCATGTTGAGGTAAAGCGTGTAGGAGCTGCACATAGGACGCTTCGCCTTCTCAGATGTCTTTATTATACATCGTATTTTTTAAAATAATCGTTTACTGGATGTCTTAAAAACATAACACTATATGTATCTAAAATGAATTGTATGTGTTTTCATTTCAGAGTAAAACAAGGTGTGTTGAATCAGTAAAATATATTGAATAAAATATTCTGTCTCAAATAATATTAGTTGGAAGAGTCTATATACGTTTGGTAAAGCCCAGGAGAAGTGACATAGGTTTACATACCATGTTCTATTCCCTTGTTGATGAAAGTGTAAAGTCCATCGATAGTGTACTTGCCGTGACCTGACTGGGATATAATCAAATATATCTTTTGATATCAACCGTTTGAACCGTTTTCGTATATCAAATATCCTTAGAAATTTGTGGATGAATTACATGCACGGCTTGTGGCCAACAGCCATATGTACTTGCACTTCTTTAAGCTTTATGGTGACTCGCTTATGCATTACAAACGTCATGAGGAGAAACAGCATGCATAATGGATGACCTGTGTCCCCATGGAATAATGGAATAAGGACACAAGATCTGATTCTTCTATTCAGAGTAATTCATTATGCATGAGTACTTGCGTATTCTACATAAATCTCCTTGGTACATCGACACTTATTCGAGTTTATATTTTTTTAATTTTATTATTTGTATGTCTATCCCCAACGAAGGAACCCCATTATCACGAGTATACTCGAATCTTTCGATATATAAAGATGTAAAAATTCAACCTGTGTATTGAATAATAAACACATCAGATGGTATACATGTATATATCGTTAGAGGATGTGTCCACTATTGTACAATGATACTACAGTTCGGAGATTAACCTCAAATTTGAGGTAGACGAATTACAGATAAAATGCTTGGTTCCAATTTATAATGAGAGGAATCTAATCTCTAGTTAGACTACCTCAAGCAGCAGGTTTATGTTCAGTCTACCATGAGGACAAGAACTCTTTGACAACAATGCTCTATGAAAAGGCATACTTACACATAGTGCAATAGGCCATCTATCTTAAATTCTGCCGAAATGGGTCATAGGCTGTGACAAACATAAACAATATTACTAAAGTTCAAGGTAAATTATGGGGGCATGGGCGACACAATTTGTTGTGCACATTTGCGCCCCTTGATCATGTGATCGTGGGAATCCCGTTTAGCCAAGAGTATGTTTCCTGGTTTGTCATCATCATACCTGTACTCGTACTCTTATATTCAAAGTGGTACAACCTGCATCACTTCGAGATTTCCTCCCACTTGAAACTGACATGCTGTGATATAGATGGAATACTTTTCAAAGCAGCGTCAAACCAAACCCACTCACGTAAGATTAATTCCTTATATTTGTGACTACTTCAACACAATGGTTACAATACATAGTTTTACAAAAGGAATTGATGAAATAACCATCATAGATGTATATTTATACCATTGCCATCTGTTGCATATTTGCACTGGTTGGACTCATTTCTTGAACATCAGCATGACATCTTCCATTGTGGAGGTCAAAGGTTATAGAAATGGTGATAAAGAAATGCTCAACTAATTTTCTTTTACAAATCATTAGGAAGTTGTAATAATGTACTAGTTGGTGTGAAGTAATTTCCCAGTAACAGAAATACATATTCAGGTTGACTAGCTCTCCAAACCAAACTTCGACATGGCTGAACTTGAACTACCCCTGTTACTCTTCACCTGGCATGGATGCCGAGATAGTTGTTCAAGGTGACCGTGCTATATACAAATTGCATAAATCCTCGGGATCAATGCAATTTGTATATAGAACCGAATTATGTTCACAACTCACATGATGATTCACTGATGAGCCTGTTGGCACAACCTAAATGCAAACGGCACCGCCCTGAAGTGTGTCTGAAAACCGCAGTTTTTTACTGCAAGCGAGTCGGCAATGTGCCACACGAGAGAATGCTCATTTTGGGGACCGATGATCGAATGGAATTAGATACATGACATGATTTGACCAATCCGAGACCAACATTCTTCAGTGTCAATTTATGCACTATAGTCCACTATTATAAACCTCTTCTTTCGTGTGATGTTTCTATGTAATCGTCATGCAACACTTGAATAATGGATTCTGTCAACAAAACTGTTCACGACATAAGCACATTTTTAAAATAAAAATAAAATAATTTCTGTCTTTCTGTATTTGGGATTTACCGGCAGAATACGGACATAAAATATTCGCGAGGAAATATCTTTAAAACTTAAATAATTATTCACATGTTTGATGCACATCTGAGAGCCAATCGTAGAGCGGTAATGCCAGTGGCTTTGCAATCAGATTGCAATGAGTTTGAAAATCCACCTAGATCGGATAACATTCATTCGTTATTGAATTGCTACCACATGCCAAGATTGACAAGAAATCAGCGACACCAAGCCCTTGGACGATTGCAAACTGGACAAACCACCCGGCAAGTAGCCAATGCATTTCATGTCCACATAAGGACAATATACAGGCTCCAGCAACGGTACCAGACCACAAACACTACAGATGACCGACCACGTAGTGGAAGACCAAGGGGACACACCAGCGACACATTAAGGCGGACACCGCGCGTCGACGATTGACGAGTAGACACCTCCACTGTCACAGGCCAGACCGAGGTCCCATTCTGACACCACGTCATCACCGGGACCGGGTCTTCAGTGGGCAACACAGCACCAGCATTTGCGCCACCAGCAGTGGAGAAGAGTCCCCTTCTCAGACGAAAGCCGTTACTGTATCTCAACAGCAGATGGCAGAGAGAGAGAGAGAGAGTCTGTCGACGCCGTTGGAAACGTTATTCGGATGCTCGTACTGTTGAGAGAGGCTCGTGGGGTGGTCCGAGCATCATGGTGTGGGGTGGAATTGGTCTTGCACAGAGGGTTTGCCCTGTGGTCTTCTGGAACAACGATCAAGGGAGAGGCAATGGTGTCACAGCAGCTCGGTACATTGATCAACTCTTGAGACCACACGCCATACCTCATATGGCACGTCGCCGCAACCACGAGTTAACGCCCGTGCCCACACTGCAACAAGAGACTTCCTCCAGCAGAATGACATCAGAACCATGCAGTGGCCTGCCCTCAGTCCCGATTTAATTCCCATTGAGCACCTGTGGGACGAGATTCAAAGACGGCTGAATGACCTCAGACCAAGGCCGACAACTGCAGCTGAACTGCGTCAGGCGTTCCTCAGAGTGTGGGATCAAGTGCATATGACCTTCATCAACCGCCTCATCCATTCCATATATCGACGCTGCACGGCAGTCATCAATGCACATGGCGGACACACGAGATACTGACTTGTGATGCCATGTTCTCAGAGACTAGTGTTGTGTTTCACTTTAAGAACATTTGACACTTTAATTTCAACCTTGACGATCAGTTTTGCCAAGTTTCATCTTTTTTATATGTCTCAAAGTATGTTTACAGTGTTTGGACAAATAAGGTGTCTCATGTATCTATCCATGATGACGTTTCTTTTGCGGTTCATTGTATGATACTTCTTCTGTGGGACATGACAAGAAGAGGTATACATATATCTAGCCACATTGCCACGGTTATAAGAGTATCCATGGAAACGAGACCAACGTTATAAAGGCTTTTGTTATATTGAATATTCTGAAAAATGACCGCATTCGCTGTGCAAACTTGCGTCTCACAGTATTGACAGAATCTGCTTGACATGTGTTTGAATACCCGATTCGCCTTCCTTGTAATCGTTGGGTTGTCAGTACCATACCCGTGCTCGTAGTTGGTTTACGACGTTTACAACCTGTGCGACCTCGACCTTTCATGACACCGTTGTGAACTGAAATACTTTTCAAAAGCGGCGTAAAGTCAAACTCACTCACTCACACAAGATGGACAGACACAGCAAACACAGATGCAAACTATGGAATGATGCGCCGTTAGACGCAAGAAAAATACCGACACGAAAGAGGATTTCTGGTTTTAATGCTGAAACGAACACACTACAATGATATGCATCACCCACGATTATAATCCATATGACCGCCTCTGTGGACGTGTGACTGCAGCGTCTTCTCGGTGAGCGAAAGGTTGGTGGTTCGATGCCAAATACGTTAAAAGATGGTATTTGTTGTTAGCCTGCCTGGTGTTCGGCATTAAGGCTAAAACACAAGGACTGGACAACTCGTGGTCTGTATACAGTGTCTGAATGGGGTATACATATCAAACTGCGGCATGGTATCTCAGTGTGCTAGTACTATAAAAGCAGCATTAGTTCGGACTTATACACGCAGCATATACATGCATAGTGCGTCTGTCCGGAGAGCATAAAGTCGTGGTTTCGGCATTCAGGGACTAAAACAAGGACTGGTCAGCTCGGAGTCAGTATAAGGTGTTTGAGTTGGGTATTCATTTTAATCTGTGGCATGGTATCTCAGCACTATTAAGTGACTCGGCATTAGTCCAGACGAGTACAACAGCAACACACACACACACAAACACACACGTGCATGCACATCGCCATATGCATGCAATATTCTTGAAGGCGACGTTAAACCCCATTTCACCTCACCTCACGTAGGTATGTAAGTGCAATGATCCCCCTTTCACCTCACCTATTTAATCCACGGAGAGTTCTCAGTCATAGCCAGGAAGGGTCCTTGTTTCAAATTTGCTGTAGGAACATTATGTACAACAACTCTTGAGAAAGTGTCGAACCAATGCAGAAGCTACGCTCGGTGATAACTTCCTCTGTAAATACATCAGTAACAGCTGGCCACGATTACAAAATACATTTCCATTTTCACTCTCCGAAAGCTTGGGCGCCCTCTGTGTCTGTCAATACAAGAGTGAGTTGTTAGTGTGTATATATGCTACAAGTATGTCGGGCACAGTTGTGTACGTAAAAGCATTGTATTTTGATTGCAAGATATATGTTTCCTTCGTGAATATATTTGTATTAGACGTGTACATATGTTCTCTTTGAAAACTGATGATGCGCGTCCCTTGTTTGTTTCAAACAAAAAGATTGTTTCTGAAAAATATCTGGAAAAAACAGGTTGCCCTTAGGTTTTACTGGACACGTGATGTGAATAGTGATATTTTCGGCTTCTCATCAGGGTACAAATGCATGTTGTTTGTGATGGGTGTGCGTCTGTGGAACAGGAAGGTATTCACAGACACATGTTCACAAACACATGCTTGATAGAGTCGCAAACACATGCTCATGATAGAGTCGAAAACGCTCTTAGCAATGATTCCGTATTAGACGAAAACATAAAACGCAGAGCAACCACCACCCCCAACCCACACCATCACCCCCCCCACCCCCCCCCCAAAAAAAAAAAAGAAATAAAAAAAGAAAAAAAAAGAAGAAGAACAACAAACAAACAAACCAAAAACAAAAAACAACAAACAAACAATAACAAAACACGCACACTCACACACACACATACACACACACAATCACACACACTCAATCGCTCACTCACACTCACTCACACACACACACATACACTCACTCACACACACACACACGCACACACACACACACACACCACGTTAGGAGTACACAAAGCATATATTGAGGTCGCAAGAATTTGTAAGGGTATAAGGGGTTAATACAGTCTGATTGAGTGATTGAAAGTCAAACATGGAAATGCAATTTTAAATCGGTTCTACATTGCATATTAGATTAACTCATTTGTTTAAAACAATTCATGCGTAATGTGCCTTTTCGGTGCTTTGAAAGGTATTGTCCTTGTCACTTGAAGGAGAACGATGAAATATCGCAATCATTAATCAACAAAGACAGCTAAATGCATACTGATACTTTTAAAGTGAAAAAACAGGCCATTACGCCAATAAAAAATATAAGTAATACTTACAAAATAACAAAAGAGGCAGAGTGGGAAACATTATCGTTGAGTTTTGATCACGTGGTTACAATCCGACTGCGAGTGACTATATTTAGCATCTCGTGCACCGTAGGTACATTATCTGCACGAACTGAAGGAAAAACACGCGTAGATGTAGTATTTAAAGCGCATGTGCCCAAGGTCATCTCTCGCAGTCATCTGATTTGGGATTGATTTTCGACCACCATTTGACGTTTTTGCCACATATTAAATATTTAAAGACTACATGCCTGAAGGCCCTTGATTTGTTGAAAGTCGTCTCGAATTCTGACTGCCGATTCGTACCCGGATTGAAACCATGTGAAACTCAATGATAATCGTGATCGCTGAGAAAATTGACCTTTCTTGAAAAGCGCACTTTGCAATGTCTGTCATTTCTTTATATAGTATCTCTTGTCGGCGGAATGACTTTTTTGAATTTAGCGCACATGCAGCCATCTTCGTTAAGTGATAATCGCGATATTTCGTGATTTTATTTCAAGTGGCAAGGACTATAGTAACGGAAGCAATCACAACTTTAAACCATACTTACAAAAATCCCGGGCCATGGCAGCATGCATCCTGTTTTCATCCCCCGCATCCAAAGAGTTCCGGAGAATACCGGACACCCATCAAAAGAATCCATTTCGACATCAAACCTCTTCTGCATCAATGCATTAAATCGAAATGCTTGAACGGCGAACCCTGAAGATTCATCTTTAATATGTATGACACTTTCGTCAGAGTCACAGCTTTCATCAGTTACAACCAGGTACCAGATGTCATCGACTTCGACCTTTCCTCTGGGGACCTCAAACCTCATCCTAATCCTGTGTCCAAGAGAGGTTAAGCGCTGTCCTTCATCTACTGGGTAAAGGATCACCATGCTACCATCTATGTTGTTGTTGGGTAGCTCGTAATAACCCCAGTTATTGATTAGAACTGTTACGAGGACTTTGCTCTGAGAAATAACAGTATACATCTCATGGGAAGTAAGCTTAACTACCTTGGCCTGTCCTCTGGACAGAGAGTATGTATAATTGTTGATGCGAACGGTATTGTTGGATTCGATACTTAGTATTTTAGCTTGGTAGGTTCGTGGTAAGTCGGGAATGATCGGAACGACGTAAAGGGTGCCAAGAGCTTGAATTGGAGGCATTTGCTCAATTATGTTATCCTCTCCTATCGTATGTGTGAAATAATCAATTGTTGTGACATCAGAACCGGAGAAAACAGCGACACGTTTATTGGATCGTACCAACGTTCCGGAAAGGTCTGCAGAACACTGAAGTTGCAATGTATCATACTTATCAAGAAACATATTTAACGATGATCCTGAAGTGTATTTAACGCTTTGGAACTTCACAACACAAAAGACTTCCATATGAAAATATACTGTCAGGTATGTCTCGTCTTCAGTAGCAACAATCATCACCAGGCACACGTTCGTTTCACAGAGGGTGACCACCATGTACTCTGTACCGAGTTGGGCGACAGGGAGGACGAGAAAGCCGCCTACAGAAAACCGGCCAGTGTTAAACCCCTGAACATAGATGTCCCGTTGGCTAGTTACTAATATCGCAAGTTTGCGTTTCGATGTGTAAGTTTGTATGAGACTTTCAGGAAGTTCTATTGTGAGGGAGGTATTTACGACTGCCCGGATTGGTGATAGGTATTGTAGCGTGTGTGGCATTGAGATCAAAACGGGTGTAGGGTCACTGCCCTTGTTAATGATAGTCAGCACAGGTTGTGACCTGCCAGTTTTATGTTCGCAAAATGCCAAAATGAACTCTGTCCCTGAGAAATCCAAACTGTTTCCATCTAAAACGTGAATAAATTTGTTATCAGTAACCATATTTCATCGTTTGAGAGCAAGTGAGTTGTGTTTAACGCCGCTTTGAACAGTATTTCAGTTATATCAAGGCGTGTCAGCTTGATGTGGGATAAAGCCCGACGTAATGTAGGTCCAAGACATTTACCACTTGAAACCAAAAGGTATGGTGCTAGCAAACCTTGAAACATAATCGGGCTAACCGGGATTCGAACCCACGATCATATGTTTCTGGCGTGAAGGAGAGACGCAACTCTGCACAGCGAATTGCGGCCCCCTACACGACAGGACCACCTGTGACATCTTCATCACCTGTAGCGACACTGGTGTGCGTGAGTCGAGTGCATATCTATGAATTACATCAACGAGGTGTTATAAGTAAGACATTTACTACTTTGGTGACACTTTGGTATGATGCTGACTAATCATACTCACGGAGAATGTATATGAGACTATAAATCCAAGCATCATCGTATTCTGGCACTACTAAGGGGCGCTACTCTGCACAGCGAATACGACGCTTTTGACGACTGGAACACCAGTTTCCCGGCAATATTTGAACATATCAAAACATGTTGCTATGGTCTTGTAATATTCGGAATTGATGGTCTGCTTTTATCGAATCTTTGTCGTTTCACCCAGAGTGACAAGGTAGTTTCAAGCATTACGATTATTCAAATCTATTGTTACATGCACGGAGACAGGTTGCAATTTGGTTATCATGTGTTGTTGCGTCAAATGTAACGCATATACTGTCATAATCACAGCCTCTCAGAATACTATATAATTACACCATCTTAAAACACATCTGTGACTTCGTTCTATGGTTTAAACACTCCATTATGCTTCATGAATGGACAGTTAGTTGACAATATTACATTATCTGGAACAAAATTTTCAATTAATTTACCTTTGGAATACTCAGAACTATTTGGTTTCATATTTTGACAAGAGAATGATTTCATATATTGTCCGAGTTCGAACCTGCATCGTTTCGCCCATTGGGGTCTAGGCTCTATGACTTTGATTTGGTTGGTTTGTTGTTTAACGCCGCACTCTAGCAATATTGCAGCTATATGACGGCGGTCTGTATATAATCGAGTGTGGACAAGACATTCCAGTGATTAATATCATGAGCATCGATCCACGCAATTGGGATCGATGACATGCATCAACCAAGTCAGCGAGCCTGACCTTCCGATCCCGTTAGTCGCCTTTTACGACAAGCATAGTCGCCTTTTACGGCAAGCATGGGTTGCTGAAGACCTATTCTACCCCGGAATTTTCACGGGTCCCATGACTTTGAGGAAAGCAGAGTTCCTCGAACATTGCCCTCTTATCATATTTATAATTTTAACGACATAAAATGCTTTCAAAGTTAGGTCATTTTCATTATGTTAAAGAAGTAAATTGTGAACTCGAGGTTCCCAAGTCCGAGTAAAGATTTATTTATTAATTACTACCAACCGTTTTCAAAGGCCATCGCCCAAAGTGAGTGAGTGAATCAAAATGCAATGTTGCATCGGCATAATTTCAGCCATATAGCGACGAGAACAAGTTTATATATTCACAAGTGGGTCATTTCTGCAAAGTTATATTTAAAACAAATTTCATCCAATACATTTGCTTAACACTATCAATCATACAGTTTAGAAACACGGGCTTCAGGCCACCAATAACCAAAGCTAGGCGACCTCCCTGGGGACCGTTGGGACATACGGTACCTCAGCTTCCTTGCACGATATCCCAGCAGGATTTACGTCATCACTTTAGCTTTTGGAGGTAGGTGCACAATATTAGCCCAAATTAAAATATATTCAACAATGAGTTGGCTTAAAGCACTTGTTGATGATAGTTACATCGATTATGATAGGATTACGTGTCACACAGGGGGGACAATCATTTACGGTACTTTAGCCTCGTGGACAACCATGTTAGTTAGTTAGTAAGATCATCACACCAGATTTCTAAACAAGCAATTCATTATTGACATACATATTCAAAATTTATTATACAGACTAATTTCTTACATTTAGCTGAAAATGAGATGTCCGCTTACACGGGAAGAGAGATCTTTCAGATTTACTGTTTGATAATGTGAAACCCTTGCGATTGCAAGGTCCACACAGACAGGCAATACATCCTTGAAGGTGAACCTAACATCGCAAGGGATACACTATCGCCCAAAGAGTGTGCGGGAAATCGCTTGAGGTCTCGCTTGTTTGTTTCGTCATAAGTGAAATTAAAAGTTTCCGAGATCTGGAAGTGTTGGCTGTAAAACCGTTAACGTTTTTTGGTTGGGATCGATTTTCAATAATCACTAATAATTGGATGCCAAAAACGATGATCTTTGTGTACAATAGAGACATGTTTCTCCACCAAATACATTCAGGGTGTAGATCTAGAGGATATAAGTTTTGCCTATGCTTATGTTTTAGGTATAAGGTCTGCGAGATCATATTACATAAATACACATGATAAAATATATAATAAAACATCTTGACACAAAAGATCATGGTACTTACACAATAGGTAGCACAACTGTGTACATAAGATGGCTCTTAATACTCGATTCCCCATCTGCAAGCGTTTAATATTCCCTTGAAAACAAAGCATGGACATTAAATGACTTTTTTTTCAAACTAATCCTTTTTTGGAGGTATTAGTATATGAAAATAACGAGCATTTTAGTACGTTTAGATATTTAGTCAATGTGTACCAAATGTTTCACTCTAAGGTGTTCAAATATACTTTGTTTCAACGATATGAAATCAACATTTCAAACGTTCAGTCAGTAACAAAACAACATATTACATTGTTAGCTTCACAAAATAGTTTTTAAGCGGTAAAACTCACGTTACCGTTGTATGTCCAGTGACGAAATGGTAGCCGAGGATCTGAATATAAAAACGACAACACACATTCATTTAAAGGTCATACAAAGCAGAAGCTCGAGCTATTCTGTTCATAGATACATATCATATGTCTTTAGTATTTATTTATAAAGTTCATCTCTGATGACTACTGATGATACGAGTTCGACTGAAGGTTGACATTCTTTAAAAGGACAGGAAATAAGACATTAATACCTGTGGGTGATGACAAAACCTGATAACACAATAACAGTAGATGTCCTGGATGCCCTGTGCGTGTATACGGACGTTTCCTTCGTGAAATATTCACCGATACTGCCTGATCAATATCTTCAATATGTTTTCTTCCAGGCGATACTGAATGGCACAAAGGCTGTTAAGTTGACCATAATTCCCTCGTGATAGAAATCACATTTCACAGAACGTCGTTTGATAACGCATTGTAACTGGTTGAAAGGGCGAACCAGTCGTCTCAGGAGCCCAAGTTCCGTTTGGGTGTTTGAGTCACTTAGGTGAGGTGAGGTGAGGTGAAATTGGGTTTAACGTCGCGTCCAAGATTATTGCACTTATATAGCGACGTGCATGCACGTGTATGTGTGTGTGTGGATGCTTGTACTAGTCCGGACTGATGCCGATTTATAGTGCTAGCTCACTGAGATACCATGCCGCAGTTTAACATGAATACCCCACTCAGACACAGTATACTGACTCCGAGCCGACCAGTCCTTGTTTTAGCCCCTTAATGCCGAGCGCCAGAGAGGGTAACAACAAGTACAATCTATTAACGTCTTTTTGTATGACGCGGCCGGGGATCGAACCCCGGACCTTCCGCTCTCCGGGCGGACGCTCTACCACTAGACCACGGAGGCGGTCGAGTCACTAAGGCGTACCGATACCAATTGGTCGCGCATTGGAATGACGAAATCGCCCTAATTATGATAACTGTTGTGTCCACACGACTTCCGTTTCACCAAAGTTGTAAACGGCATTTAAAAAAGACGTGCATCACTTTCACCAAAACCGAACGATACCCTTGGAGTAGAACCGTACGCCGGATGTGGGTTCGAATCCCGGTTCGCCCCGATTATGTTTCTAGACTTGTCAGCAAACCCCCCCCCCCCCCCCCCCCCCCACCCCCCCACCCCCCACCCCAATCCCCCGTGGGTTCAACGTCTGAGACCTGTATCACTTCCCACATTATGGTGACACGCCGCGATGTAACTGTAATACTGTTAAAAGCGGCGTTAAACCCAACTCTCTCACCCAGGTACGCCGGAAGATTGAGAATTTGCATTGCGAGTTTCGGTACCGATGGGGCAGGCTACGCTCACGTTTCGTGAACACCTTGCACCATTACGTGTTAATGGTGATGCATGAACACATGCTGATGGTATTGTCGGAATCGCACAACATACTCTTATTTATTCTCATTATGTCTTAAAATTATGGAATTGTTTTTCTTTAGAATGTAGTCAGACTGCGAGATCAATATTTTTGTAAATTCATTGAAGATATGGGTGTATGTGAATCTTCTATTTCAGTTTTTCTGCTCAATTGGAAATTCTTTCTGCATTTCTGCACTGGTAATGTACTATTGCAATACAATTAAATAATATAAACTTATATCAGAGAATTATAAAAACGAGAAAGGTTATTTTAGTTGTGACATACTATTATACCTTCTGAATATTGTTATTATTCAATTTCAACGCAGAATATGTTTTCCATCACCATAGTTGTTAAACGACAGACATACACAAGTCAATATCCAAAGCTAGAAAAGACGCATTTATAGAAGGGGAGATGGGTTATTCGTCTCACATGATTCGAAGCAATTAAAATGAAATTTGTTCATAGGTAAATGTTTGATTTTAAAAGTAAAGATCACACAAAAACAAATGTCACTCTATTAAGGAAATCATTGCTAAATCTAATGTATCACTGAAGTATACATTTATTTCTGTGGTTAATAAGATATAGGCCGTACAAAACACCCACCCTAAAAAAATATGTTTCTTAATGTTTCCATGGAAACGGCAAAAATTTAAAAATTCAGAATCTTCAAACCAGCAAAAGGCACAAGTACTCATTGTGGTAAATGTGTGTAGCAAGTTTGGTGAAGCTAGAGTGCATGGTTAAAATGTTATGGACAGGACAAAAGCTCGGACGGAAGGAAGGACGGACGGACGGACAGACGGAACGCTATATACCCCCGATTTACTTCGTATACGGGGGTATAAAATGTGTAATTGTCTTGAGCTCTGATCAGGCAAAAATCGGACGGACATGCTGCTAGCTAAATCCCCCGCATTATATGCCAGGGGATCAAAAACTGTTAAATATTCATGTTCGTTTGCCGTGATAGCCTTGAAGGAACAGTAAGCCTGTTTATATTAAGAAGATGTTACTGAATCAAAAACGTAACACAAAGTGAGTTGGTAGTACGATATATTTTATTGAATAAATATGGAGGAAAACTACAAGTAACATCAAAATTGAAAATTTTAATGGTAATCATCCAAGATATGCACCACTTCAGGCTGCCAATAAACATTAAGCTGATATGATGTTATGTAACTGAAATATCAAGGTAATTTTAAATCGATAACACGTACCAGCATAAAAAGAAATTGATTATTGGCAAGGTTCAACTAATACTAGTATAATGATAAAATAAACGTGCTGAATACCGTTAATCGATAAACCTCTATGTTGGATTCAATATGTAAAGCTTCCCACCGTCATTAATAACGAAATTCATTGCCTTTACTTAAACTGACATTTTCATTCAGAGTTTCTCTTTTGAAACAAACGTAAGAAAAGTGTTTAGCTGACTTACCCATATAAGTGTTAGGTTGTCGCATGTCTTCCTATATAGATGTACTGACGAACTGTCATTGACAAACCCTAAAAATAGAAGGTCGTTATCGCAACGTGTAAATGCATAGACTCGTGTTGTCGTCATGAACTCCTCTCTGAACACCTTCTTCACGATTTCAAAATAACTGACAATGCTTCTGTGTTGTAGGGACGTCAACATTATCACATGATTATCGTCGAGAGACATCGACATAAATACGTTTGGTAATTCCCATAACCTTGGCATTCGGGATACCTCAGCTGTAGTATAATTATAAACACTTAGGGTACCTGCATTATTTTTCTTAATTGACACTTCCAACCAAATAATTAACGTGTGCTTGACAATTTGACGACATTCAACCGAAGCGTACCGCCTACAACATCCCTTTACTAAAACTGTACTTTCCGAGACACAATAACGTTTACCTCTCTTTGGCGAGAGCCAGTCTCTGAGGATCTTTGATGTTTCCTCATAAACATTAAGACTGCTGTATATGTCGCAGGAGCCAGTGTGTAGGAAAGAAATGTATTTTCCTCCTTTTACGCCACGTACATGAGGAATGTTGAACTTGTGAATCTCTCCTGTTCCAGCTGTGAGATAGAATAGCCTCCGGGTCTTTCTTTTCACGGATAACTGTTTGAACAAAACTGTGGAATAGGAACAGTAAGGCACTTTCAGTCTAGATGGTTGCAGAACTTGTTTGTCAGTTTTGTTGGCGACATTCTTTTCAGGTCCCGTGTCACGTGCTTTCGTATCCTGAATCCAAACTTGGCACAAACACCCTGACAGTTGTGTTCTGGTCCTAATTCTGTGCACTCTAGTTCCATAACTGTTAAGATGAGGGACTCTTTATTAGACACATCCAAAATACAGGATATTGATAGACACATTTCAATGTTAAAACAATGACGACTACGTTTTGTATTATAACATCCATCACGTATATGTTGAGACGGGAGTCGAGACGATGACATTTCGATTGTGTCTGATATGTATCCAAGGAAGTGAACTCAAGTAAATCTATCTTTGTCATTCAAGCAGAATATCATACACCACGTTCGGCGCAACCGAATCTTTAATATGATTGACAATGTCTAAACATTTAGGTATATACTCTCTCATTCACCAGAGGAACAAATGGGATATTTGACAAGACAGAATGGGTTTCCTCACCGTAGTCGATCAATCAGATACCAGTGTATCGTACGCGTTACCCTTAAAATCCACAACTTATATAGCTACTGAATTGGAACGGAGATCACCGAATGGCATTTATTGATCTAAGGATGGAGGCGCTGTTGCCAGCGCCACCATAATTGGATCCAGGACAATATCTTTAAGACTTCCAGATAACTGTTCCATTTTTACGGCTGAAACCAAGGCCATATTAACAGCATTAGAATACATAAATAACCAATCAAAACATAAGCAATATATTATATTTTCAGACTCACTTTCGTGTCTTCAGGCAATTAAAAATCAATCTTGTAAATATCCACTTTTACTTGAAATTATTGAATTATTAACTGTTCATGCTACTGGCCAATGCGACATCGTTTTTTGTTGGTTACCAAGCCATGTTGGTATCAATGGTAACACAATGGCCGATGCTGCAGCCAAAGCAGCTCTCAACAAATCTATGACAACACTTCGTATTCCATACAGCGATTATAAACCAGTGATCAGATGTTACATCCGAGATCTGATTCAAGAGAAGTGGGACACCCAAGCAGGTATCAATAAATTACATGGAATTAAACCAACTATTGGCTACACCCACGTGGGTTGTCAGTCCAGATTTGAAGAGGTCGTAATACGACGATGTCGTTTTGGCCATAGCAGGTATACAAATGAGTACTTATTGAAAGGTGAGGATCCTACATTTTGTATCCCTTGTGATGAGAGAATTACAGTCAAGCATGTTCTGTTTGACTATATTGATTTTTCCATCACAAGGGATAAATATTTCAAAGCGTCATCAATTAATGTTCTTTTTAAAAGCATCAATTCTCGTTTAATCTTTGATTTTTTAAAAGAAATAGAGTTGTTTGAGAAGTTTTGATTGACACGTGTTATATGATATGAAAGTTTAAAAATTGGTAGATTAAATTAGAAACTGAGATTGTTAGTGGCAGTATCCTTGAAGGGGTTTAAGGTACTGTAAAATTGTTGTCCCCCTCAGAGGATACGTAAGTTCCACATCATTCAATTAAATTTAGTACTACCACGATTGTTATCTTAGTATATCTGTTGGGTTTAATTGATGGCTCAACTGGCATACAATCGCCAGCGGCTGAAGATATGGTGTAAATCCTGCTAGGGCCCATGCAGGTAGCAAAAGTACTGTAAGTCCCCATGGTCCCTAGTGTGGTGATCTACCTTCAGTGGTTGGCGATCAATAGTCCGTTTTTATCATGTATTGTGTATTGTTACATCTTTTTATTGTTCCATGCTGGTTTTATATTCACATCTGTGATATCCTAGTTTGTTTTACTGTCCTTCGTTGACAGGTTTTTATATTGTCAAAATGTATTTAGTTTTATAGATAAATTGATCTCGTCACTATATGGCTGAAATATTGCCGATGTGATGATAAATCTTAACTCACTCACTTAACTCACTGATATAGTCACTCTGGGGAGTGTTGTCATGGAACATAATTATATTGCCACCGGTCTTCAAGGTTGTTGGCATTATATGCAGGAACAGTTTTATTTTCGTGTTAAGTGAAAGAGTGACCCGCGTATGTCAGTTATTTTATTCCCTAACAGTTTAAGTTTTTAGTAAAATATACAACGTCAACGCAAGAGAATAATCTGTCTCGATTTTGTGCCGAATTCACTAAAATTCACTAAAATATAAAGAAAAAAACGAATAAAGTTATAACTGCATTATCAATTGGGACCTTCAGAAGATGACATATCCCCAGTTCCTCAAGTTTTAAATATTAGCCTAATCGCCAACTAAGTATCGAACAAAAAGGGGATGGACTAATTTTCAAATTGAAGGAATTCAAATTTTAGTAATTTTTAGATATTGGAGTAAGCATATGCTGAGAGAGTGGAGTGACCATATGCTGAGGGACTGGCTTATACACATATGCTGTGGTATGTCGCATTGGTGTTAGAATAGTTTATTTGACATTTGAAAAATGTAATAAGTGTCAAAAGTGTTAAAAGTGTAATGTCAAAAGTGTTAGACATGTAGAAAACTCCAGGCTACTCATTCGGTGATAGATGAATGTATATGAAAACACAAATGACACAACCCGTACCAAAAATCTGGATTTTCCTCGAAACACATTTTCAAGCTGACGGAAGTGCAGGCGGGCAGACAGACAGACGAGACGTCGACTATATTCCCATCCTTTATGTAAGGGGTATATGAAAAGTAACAATAATGTTCTACTACAATTGTACTATAGGTCATATATTGAATAAATTCTCTGCTTCTTTGTAACATTTTATGTCTCAAAATTATAACTATCATGGCACCAGTTTTTAAGCGTTTGTCGAAACCGGTGGCCAGTATAAAGAAACGAAAAATAATTTTATATCTTTTTTAATGATTTTACAATGAAACTCACAGGAAGGTGACATAAAACAGATTTATTCAAAATTCAAAATTTGGTGATATAAATATAACTAAACATCCATGATTTATTGCCAAAAGTACATGAAGTAGGTGTACAGACGAATAATTGACGAGTGAAATCGGCGTAGTCGTAAGTATCATCACTGAGTTTTAGTGGCATCAGTTTTCTTTTGTGTGGAGAAAGGCCGACGACAAACAGGGCGTAGATCTGACAGGATTTAATTCATCCTAAATTGTCCAATGTATATATTTCCTTTCTAAAACGATTAATACCCTGGACACATTTCCTACCATAGCTTTAGGTGGGAACGACACGAGGAAAAAATCTAGACATTGAATCAAGTCGCACTGTTATAAGTGTTGAAAAAACGTCGATATCACCATTACCCGGCATTGCCTCGTTGCATACTGTCTCAAGGAATTCATCCTTCCTTGATTATTATGCATTGAAAACAAGGCGCAATGATCATTGAGGATCTATGTCCAACTCTCGCTCAGGAGAGTCAAGTCGATATTTTGTGGATTCCATGCTCACGAGCACGAGAGCTACCTTAGTGCTATGGAAGATGAAACTAGCGAGGTAACTTCCGAGTGCGTGCGTGTGTTTTTTGTTGTTCTTTTTTGTTGTTGTTTTTTGTGTGTGTGCGTGTGTGTGTGTGTGTGCGCGCGCGTGCGTATGTGGGTGGATATACAGGAATGGGGACGTTTGTACCGAAATGAATGCATTTTTTCCCTAAAAGCCAACCTGCTAATTGTTTTCCGTAGAGGTGTGCTTGATACCTCTACAATCATTTTATACCCGGCTACAATGTTGGTATACGGTAATTATCATGGTCTTATTATTTTTGGTGTATCATAGTGTATATTGTAGTGGTTAATTATTGTTCGTCTAATTAACGTTCCATTTATTATATCTCGCGTCTCACAATAGACGGCACTTAACATACAGGCATTAGCTATCGTGAGTGACTGAGTCTGGTTTGACGCTACTTTGAGCAGTGTTTTAGCTATACCACAGTGCGTCATCTTAATGTGGGAGGAAAGTAAAACAGATCTTAACAGGGAAGTGTACACGCAAAAATCACTTTCTTTCTAATTTCGAACTAAACGCAATTTTAGAATTAGTAAGGATTAGTGTTTGAAAATATACACTAATTTTTCTCACAGTGAAAGTGGGAAGCTCACAATAAGTGTGAAAATGTTATGTTGTTATGAGACCTTCGTTTTACCAGCTAAACAGGCCTGAGTTATCCCCCTTAGATTATGACGTAATTGGTACCGACTTAACTCGGTCCCTGTCTTGTCACAACGCAAAAGATATTAAGTACCAGTTTGTTGTGAGACAACATGGAATCTGATAACATTGCCTGATGCGAAGACGTTCCCTTGACCCATGAAGAAATCGCAAAACCATACGCTTATGAACCAACACGAGCAAGTTTCGCAATATGGATACGATGAAAATCAAGTGGAAACAAGAGAAGACCCACATCACCTGATGTGTCACCCGATCCCGAATCGACATGTACACAGTTACCAACGTGGTAAGAATAACACTTTTAATACCTAAATTACCTATATGCTTATTACATTTTCAGAAGCGGAAACGTAATATTCTAAGAGATATTTGTCACGCCTGGTGACCAGCATGTTTCGTCAGCTGGGCTATTCATCCTGTCCCACCATGTTACGACCCTATCGCCGGTATCGGCATTGTCGTCATTCTAAGTTGCCTATTTAAGGTACACCTATTCCCACCACCTATAGGGGCGGTCGGGTAGCCTAGTGGTTAAAGCGTTCGCTCGTCACGCCGAAGACCCTGGTTCGATTCCCGACATAGGTACAATGTGTGAAGCCCATTTATGGTTTCTGGCAATTCGAAGAGATACGACTGTGTCACACGTGCCCTTCACAAACATAGTTCTGCAAAGATGCTATGTTGTTCATGTGTAAGATTGATTTGGTTGGGACATACTATTTGAATAGTTCGATATATGACATAAATATATATATATATATATATATATATATATATATCATTGTAGATTACCAAGTTTGTTGTTATTATCGACGCATGTAGCAATTTATTAGTGTTCATGTAACGCACTACTTATTATCTATGGTTCTGTCCTATTACACTCACATACGTGTTGTGGTCCACGAGTATTTCGCTGACTCAGTGTGAGAATTATGATCACCTGCGAAACCCTCTTGAAATAGACCGCCTCCGTGGTCTAGTGGCAGAGCGTCCGCCCGGAGAGCGGAAGGTCCGGGGTTCGATCCCCGGCCGCGTCATACCAAAAGACGTTAAAAGATGGTTCTTGTTGTTACCCTGTCTGGCGCTCGGCAAAAAGGGGCTAAAACAAGGACTGGTCGGCTCGGAGTCAGTATGCTGTGTCTGAGTGGGGTATTCCTGTTAAACTGCGGCATGATATCTCAGTGAGCTAGCACTATAAATCGGCATTAGTCCGGACTAGTAACAAGCAGCCTCACACATACATACACATGCATGCACGTCGCTATATAAGTGCAATAATCTTGGACGCGACGTTAAACCCCATTTCACCTCACCTCTTGAAATATGTTTGTGGTATTACGCTGTCGGATTGTACGTGGCATCGTGTGCAGAAGTTACAAATATACTGATTACACATGCATGAGGTGTAATTTAAATTTGTGACATAAACTTTTTCCCATGACAACGAATACAAATCAATACATACAGTGGGCGTACAACCATCCGGTGTTCAGTATCGAAGGAAAATACTCATTAATTAAAGATGTGTGCGAGTCAACCATGCGATATATTTTGCTTTAAAACGTTTCCCCTGTATATGTTAACAGACTGAGGGGTAAAGGAAGGAATACCGAGTAATCGAAATCTGAGTGAGTGATTGAGTGAGTGAGTATGGTTTAACGCCGCTTTTAACAGTATTCTAGTTATATCACTGGGTGTCAGCTTAATGTGGGGGGAAAGCCCGAAGTGATGCAGGTTTCAGACGTTTACCATTTCGGTGAAACCAACGAGCATGGGTATGGTGCTGACAAATCTAGAAATATATTCGGGGCGAACCGGGATTCGAACCAACAATGACAGGTTTCTGGCGTGCCCAAGAGATGCAACTCTGCACAGCGAATCGCGGCGCCTGAGACGACTAGGACACCTGTGTCCCCAATGGAAAACTGAAAGAACTGTAGTTACATTTAATTGTGTTATCTATTTAACCACCAATCATTCCGGCAAGAATTTGATTGATATTTCTTTATTCATTTCGCACTGTAGGGCATCGGCCCATTGTACATTTAGATAGTCAAGTCCACAATGGACATTAACTAGCTTCTGATATTCATGGCAAGAATTTGTAAAAAGCAAACTGTTGCTGGGTACTTTTATGTAAGAATAGATTGGTTCTATGACGACTGGGGTAAGAAATGACCCCTACCATGTTCGAAATGAAAATTTGTGCCATAAAAGTAAATTCCTTGATTTTTAAAGAGATAACCCATACGATGTTGGATATTGTGCGAAATCTTATGTTTTAATTTTTAAATTTTCTAAACAAAATTTCATATTAAAAATATAACCTTGGATAGGGTGTTGAGTAAGTTTCTTCTTTGAAAGTAGTATCGCTGACATAAGATAATTTCAAATGAAAATCAAACATGTTGATACAATCATCTGAGTCGTTTCTTTTGCCTGAGGCTCTCAGCCTTTATAAATAACATGGAAGTTATACCATATGTTCTTGTCTGTAGACGTTATTGTTATTGACATTTTAAACATGAACAAACAAGCAAGCAGAAGGAAAGATCACTAATCGTAGGCAGTTTTAGATATGCTTGTACATGACATATACTCTTACAATCAATAGATGCATTACCTTGTATATTTCACGGCTTTAAACACATTGAAACTGCATGCATTATTAATGGACAAATTCGACGTGTAAATATGTTCTAATGAACCACTTAAATTTCCCATTTTCGGGTCGTTGCCATGGGCACATATAAACATATTGATACGAAAGGTGTACATGCATGGCCTAAGCAATAGACATACATTGAAGAGAGCCTCAAAGCACTATGCCACGTCTAATTGTGAACTGGATTCGTAGAACACTATTTCTATATACAATTGTTGACTTTGTTGGTGCCATCGAGAAGACCTGTTCCCCTATTATTCAACTACCTGTACAAGAGAATTCAAGATTAACAGGAGCTGTGATTGACACTGTTATATCTTCAGGTGTTGTTACTTGCGCCAAAGAATGCCTGTCAAGACATGCGTGCAAGTCCTACAACTTTCATCTTGATGACGGGACATGCGAGCTCAATAGTGAGGATATCGCAAGTATTGATGGAGCAGTGTCAGCTACAGGGGTGAAACGCTTTGTGTTCTCTGTGTCACAAAATTGGCCGCAGGTGAGTTTACCTAAATTGTTAAAATTTATTCAAATATTTATTTCATCACAGTTATTTATACATACATATATAGGTCAGGCAGATCACACAGTAACCGGACTTAATAATGGTATTTATGATTTTTTTGTGTTTATAGAAACCTATACGCTGAATGAAAAATAGTAATGTTGACAAATACAGAGAAATGGTAGAAGAACAATCATATCTTGATGTTAATCTATTAATGTTTCGAAAGATGTCATCATAACAAGATTCTTGTATTTTGCTTTTAACATTGATTCGTTCTTTTAGACACTGGTTTGCCTGACCCAGGCTCGATTATTTACATGACATGATATGGCTGGAATATGCTGATTGTGGCGTAAAGCAACATTTACTCCATTGTCGATCTTTAAAATTATGTTTACAGTTCATAGAATCAGTTACAAATGTCATAGTGTATATACTATATTTTCATTATATATTGACAATTGATTCTGATAAAACTCAATCTCCCACCAGAGAATACTTGGTGCATGTAAAGACCACAACTGTCCTTTAAACACACGGTGTGTGGAAGTAAGGAGCAATACCTCGCTGTGTGTTATAACATGTAAGTATGTTGTACTAAAATACTGAACCGTAAAAGAAACGTCACTATGGATAGATATATGAGAAACCTTATTCGTCCAAACACTGTCAACATACTTTGAGACATATTAAAAAGATGAAACTTGGCAAAACTGATCATTAAGGTTGAAATTAAAGTGTCAAATATTCTTAAAGTGAAACACAACACTAGTCTCTGTAAAATGGCATCACAAGTTAGTATCTCGTGTGTCCGCCATGTGCATTGATGACTGCCTCGCAACGTCGATACATGGAATGGATGAGGCGGTTGATGAAGGCCATAGGCACTTGAGCCAACACTCCGAGGAACGCCTGACGCAGTTCAGCTGCAGTTGTCGGCCTTTGTCGGACGTCATTCAGCCGTCTTTCCATCTCGTCCCACAGGTTCTCAGTCAGATTTGAATCGGGGCTGAAGGCAGGCCACTGCATGGTTCTGATGCCATTCTGCTGGAGGAAGTCTCTTGTTGCTCTCGCAATGTAGGCACGGGCGTTATAATCCTGAAACTCGTGGTTGCGGCGACGTGCCAAATGAGGTATGGCGTGTGGTCTCAAGACTTGATCAATGTACCGAGCTGCTGTGACACCATTGCCTCTCCCTGGACCGATGTTCTGGAAGACCACAGGGCCGACCATCTGTGCAAGACCAATTCCACCCCACACCATGATGCTGGGACCACCACTCTCTAAACAACACAAGCATTCGAATAACGTTCCCCGCGGTGTCGCCAGACTCTCCCTCTGCCATCTGCTTTTGAGACAGTCCCGGCGATCACGTGGTGTCAGAATGGGTCCTCCGTGTGGCCTGTGACAGTGGAGGTGTCTGCTCGCCAATCCTAGACGCACGGTGTCCGCACAAATGTGTCGCTGGTGTGTCCCCATGGTCTGCCGAGCGGTTTCCGCAGCAGTAACAAAGCCATCTTGAAGATGCTGTCGCACAATCTGACGATCCCGACGTCGGGTGGTGACCCTTGGTCTTCCACTACGTGGTCGGTCATCTGTAGTGCTGGCGGTCTGGTACCGTTGCTGGAGCCTGTATATGGTCCTCATGTGGACTTGAAATGCATTTGCTCTTTGCCGGGCGGTTTGTCCATCTTGCAATCGTCCAAGGGCTTGGAGTCGCTGATTTCTTGTCAATCTTGGCATGTTGTAGCAATTCAATAACGAATGAATGTTATCCGATCTGGGTGGATTTTTATAGGGCAAGAAATGGGGGAACGCGTGTGCATTTCAATTTGCACGGAACTCACGTGCATCTGGTTACCATGGCTGTTGTCGTGATGCGTTTTGGCGATCGGTTTTATTGTCATCTGCTTTCATCAAATTTCATTTTTGCGGACAAGGAAATGTTAAATTTTAGAAACTTTGATCAAGATTACCCAGATATCTAAATGACAATTGTTCATGCAATGTTACTTGGGGTGACGTTTTTTTGCGGTTCAGTATATATTGATTGCATCCCTGGCATAATGAAGGCACGTCTGAACCGACGCTATTCGTTGTGCAGAGTTGCGCTCCTTGAGCACGCCAGAAACCTATGAATAGAATCCCGGTGCGCCCCTGTTATGTTTTTTTTATAGTTTTTTTCAGTGCCAAATGCTCTTGGTTTATCCGATGTAGTAAACGTCTGAGACCTGCATTACTTTGGGCCTTCCCTTCCACAATAATCTGACATGTCGTGATAGCACTGGAATACTGTTCGAAACGGCATTAAAGCCAACTCATTCACTAACTCCTGTCCTGAAGTTGTGGTTGTGTGGATGCTTGAAATTAGAATCCATTTTTATTGTTAAAATAGTTGGCCATAATTGAAAACATCACGTCCTGCGTCACCGTGGGATTACAGTTTTGCCTAAAGTTTGGGACACAAAGGTAAACTTCAAAGCCTAAATAAATATATTTTTTCAGATCTTCTTGTTGTAGTAACACAAATACTTCGTCTATGTCTTTAACAAAATTACCAGCACCTCCCCTACTCCCCATTTTTTAACTCTTTCCGAAATAATGTATTGCTTTAATTGTCAGTAATAACGTTCACCGGTCTATTTTACAATGAACAAAATTTACATGCAAATAGCATGAATTCATGAATTATCAACCTACTGCATATTTATAGTGACAAAATACTTGTACACATTCCTGACGTCAAATGGGATATCACTTTGAAGACATGATACAGAACGAATGTCAATCATTCGAAAGATCCTATCGATTCTTTTAATTATTTGGTAGAGAATATTAAACAGTTCTAAACCATAGCTTTCGTTTTACTGTTAACAAAATCGAAACTGTCACACCGGTGCAATTCAGGACGAATCGCTATGTTTAACGTAAACTAAGCTTTGTCAGTAGCATCGCCCTTCACCTAGAGCTGAAACACCTTGTCACCTAGTATATACTGTATATATTCAAGAAATCGCTTTGTACTTCCTGTCTTAACTGAACAGTACATACTCGCAATACCACAGCTACATTGGGTAAATTGAGGTTCATAGAAAACACCAAAGAATGTAGTTGCTCGAATATATAATATCGACATGAATGGAAAGTTGAAGTCACTCCTCTTGTCAATCAAGATCGTTTGATCGTTTTTATCGCCCTGAATCTTTATGAATACATCCACATAAAACAGATCAGCCGGATTCATTGGTCTTTTTCATTTGTAGCTTATTATTCTATGACCACTAATTAACGATATCAGATCAGCAATATACCTGGCGCTACTTCTTGGCTAAATTCCCTTGTTTTGATTTTACCAACCTGAGAAGAAATTCTGATGTGTTTGCATAAAGAATATATCAGCAAGGAAACGAGCACAATGTGTTTGCATAAAGAATATAGCAGTAAGGAGACGTGCACACTGTGTGGTCATTAGAAAGCCTAGTTCTTGCCTAAATGTCCAAATTCCTAAATTCACTTTGATATTATTTATGATTCATTTCACATATTGTTTTCTCGGTATACTTCAGATGACATTTACCTTCATTTTTGAGAACTTGCCCTAAACGTCTGAAAATAGAGATGTATCTATGTGTATGGTCACTGGGTTTTGGAGACATATGCCCCACCTTTTTAGAACCCACATAGTATTTAGGGACCGACCATGTGATATTCAAGGTGTTTGTTATTGAAAACTACGATCCTGAATTCCTTTTATAGACAAACACTTTGCATCATTGTAATTTGTCAAAGGTCTGAAGCAAAATATGTTTTTCAAGACGACAATTTTATTTGTTTTCTATAAAATTGATAAAATGGTCGATCCCTAACTCCACTTGTCTCATTGCTTTCTGTGAATGTAATGAAAGATCTTTCGTGATTGTATCATTAATTAAATGGTTAAGCTTTGAGGCAGGAACTCGGCGGTACACTTGCCGTACCCAGCAATAACTTTCTCTTTGAAAGGAATTTTGGAGCTTTGGATTCCAGTACAAAAGAAAAATGGATATGTCTTCAAGTTTGAGAGTCAAGTCAAAGGTTCATAGTATTGATGCGTGGTTGTGGCAGATTTCTTCCTCAGTTAACATAGTGTCCTTATATTGACATTATTCGATATGTCCTTTATACAAAGTTCTGTCTCTTATACTAATGAATGTTAAATGCGTGTCACGTAAGTCGATTGAACGTACATTGTATCAGATACGGCATAACCAGAAAAGCAAAATTCGATCATGTGGCAAGTCAATAATAGGCGGCGAACTGTGAAACCAAAATCGACCCAACACGAAACATGAAACCCATATGTTTCTTGTTAATTATCATTAATGTTTAACATATGTCGAAAGAAAATATTCCTGTGTTTTCGCTTCGTTGTGCTGTAATACTGACACTGTCAACAAGTTCATTTGTATCAAACGCCAAGCCAAGCGAAACCATGCCTCGTTAAAACCAATTAGTTTCGAATCTTGAGACAGCTTTCTTGTGATGCCAGGAGATGCAGTCATGTGTGTAGATTGGAAGAACAATAAGGGCTCGTCTCAACATTTTATTGCACAAAACTACACATGTTATAATGCATGTTATACAAATTATATTAAGAATTCATACATTGCACAGCAAATAATCTGATGTGTCTACATGTCATTATCATTTATTAATACACTACACAGCACATAATCAAATTACCAATTAAGGTCCAACAAGATGTGAAACAGAATCTGCATATTGTACAGGTGTCTTTACATGGGCCAGAAGCTGGTCCTTTTCGCGTTGGAGAAGGTGTTCTAAATCTCTATACTTCTGTCGGGGAGGCTGACGGCCACCTGACAACAGCTGACTGATGGTTATCTCGGTATGATTCTGCTCTTTCTGGAGGATGCTGATGAACTTGAACAGATTCGGATGTGGATGACAAGTCTTGTTCATTTTGGCATGCCAACCCTCTACATTTGTTGTGGTTCTGGCCCCATCGTTGCTGAAATGGTTCCACATTGTTCTATCAGGTTTTTCTACCCACTGTACTGTCAAATAGTCCGCAAGCTGAAGTAGTGAAGGGTCGGCGGCTGGGTTTGCAAGGTCGGTGTCTTCAATGCCATGCCAACAGACATTATCCATGTCACCAATCCTCACCAACGGCAAGGCACAAGCACGTCTGACAAACAGTTTCACGACTGGGTCAGTATTGAATCTTGTCTGTAGTCCAATCTGACCATTTCGCCATATGGCCTGTCTGTAGTGAAACATGCAACCACGTAGTCGGCACTGAAACACTTCTGCGGCAGCTTCTTGGTGATGTAGGTTGGTCTCAGGTGAAGATTCAACTCGGCTGTCTTGCACTTGATGATGTTGACTCGGTACTTATGACCCCCATATACAAGCTCATGAGTTAACCGTGGTCACTGTTTGGGACCTATATATAGCGGTTGATTGTCTGAGTGAGATCAGTCCACCTGCCACCTTTGGACATGCTCCCTTTCCTTGTGAAAACACCACCACTGTTAATCCCCACCAGCCTGGTGGCAAAGTGAGGATAATCCCTTGTACGTTCTTAACTGTGTTTATATAAATGTCAACACTGTAATAGATTTTTCTGGGCCGCGTCTCAATCCAACCCCCTAATTCAAAGCCTAATAAACAAAAATATAAGCCCAAAAAACCAAGCCCTAGCTCGAAAACACCCTCTACTTACTCCAATATCCCAAAGAATAACCAATTACTTAAATGGACACCAAATAAACAATCTTCAACAAAACTGTAAAAAATCAAATATCTTCACCCCAAAACTTAAAACACCCAAAATAGACATAACACTAGCTAGCACAATAAATAAACAAACCGACCAAAACATAGCCAAAACCACCACACTAGCATACATACATGAAAATTGGCCAAATTGGTGTCACATTTACACAGACGGATCCTCAGATCCGATCTCCAAACACACAGGTCTCGGAGTCCACATCACACAACCAACTAAAGCCACACAATCCTACCGACTCCCAAACAATCAATCAATATTCACGGCCGAACTAATGGGCATGGCCTCAGCCCTTCATAATCAACAATCTAAAAAACAACAAAAAATCCTAATACTTACCGACTCGCTCAGTGGACTACAAGCCCTCCAAAATAAAAACACCAAAAACCGCCCTGAACTAATAAATCAGATACTAAAAAGCTATACATAATCAAACTAACAAACTTCCATACTCAGGTCCCTTAGTTCGTCCCCCAAACCCTCTTGGCATTTTTTCAAAATTTCAAAATTTTCAAAATTCCATATAAGCAACCACTAAAACATCCCTACTGGATTGCCAAACAACTTTTTCCCCTTTTCGGAAACACATTAAATGGCTTGGCCGGGCCCGTGTGCGAAATACGCTGCAGTCGGAAAGCGCACGTAAAATCTCCAATATAAGTAAGTAAGTAAGATTTTACTGTTAGAAGTATGACATGAGACACTACTAAAGCACACACCATTGTAAATGTGTTAGAGGTACAACGCTATGGTGAGTGAATATTGAATAACAGCTGGCATAACTAAAAGGTTGGTTTGACCTGAATATCCGAAAGGCGCCGTGCCTTATTTGTTATGGGTTTAAGAAAATGACATTGGGATATCGGCCATGGGGATGAATAATCATGGGAAAGATGTAACCAAACTTTTGAAAGAAACTTTATCTTTTATGTGTATAAAGATATGCGAACATACGAAATATATAAAGAATCATTTAAATATTTTTTAAACATCCCTTACAGTTAATTATTACAATCATAACAGGGGGCCACGCCATGTCCTAGACTCGGCTAGCCTGCCCCAGAGCGCTTGAGTTCATCGCCTGCAAGGGTATAACTCAAGCTTTATCCGACCTATTTCCCCATATAGCATATCGCTATGCGGGAAACGTTGACTCAGTTTCATTTAGCGAGATATTAGCACTTTTGGAGAGTGTGAATAATTGAAGTGTCACGCAATAGGAGTAAACATATTGCCATTTGAGAGATAACTCTCATTGAGAAGTAGGGTTCCTGGTTAAAAATAACAAACGCACTCACAACGTTGTTGGTTTCAATTTTGACAATATCTGCTCGTATCCATGTGCAGGTCTACTTCGTTATAAAATAATATTACAACATTGTACTATTACTTTGAAAAGATTAATTTGAAAAGTATTAATTACTTTATGAGTAAATACCACCATGATTGTGTCAACCTAATACCCCATGTTCCTTGAACAAAAATACAAACATTTCAGGATGTCATAATTGTGAGTACAAATTATGAGTTTTGTTTTCTATTTTCTATTTTTATATAACTTAAATCTTTAAACTGAAATGTGCCATATTCTCATTCCTGGTATCACATGCAAATTTTAAAATTTGTTTTAATTTCTGTGTTACACATGTGCGCAGAGGTACTTGCATCAATAGGTAGGTATGCTACAAAACATCTTTGCGCCGTGTCGATCCTCTGGATCAAAGTTCTCTTGTATATGTTGTTGTAGAAGTATAATATTGCTGTTATGACGTACATTAACATATATCTCAATGTGTCTACTTTGCAGACTGCACAGCTCCTCCTGCGGTTAAACATGCCACAGCGTCGTCCCCGGTCAGTCAGGTAACTCCAGTAAATCAGTCATTGCAGCTCGAGTGCACTGCAGGATACGTACCGTGTGGAAACGCCGTCACATGTAAACCGGATGGAACATGGACCGTTATGACTTGCAAGCGTAAGTTGAAACAACGGGGTCAGACCTGCATATATTAGTATGATAAGGAAATGTTGTTTAGAACGTAGCGTGTGAGTGAGTGAATGTAGCTTTACGCCAGTCAGCAATATACTAGCTACATCACGGGGTTTCTTGAAGAATCGGGACTAAGAAGCTGGGGACCGGTGAGATTCAAGGAAACATGGCACAGCTAAAAAGGGGGTGGGGGTCGCCATTTACCATATAAAAGGGGAGGAGTGGCCTTGAACATGTGACACAATTCTATTGTGATTAGAACAGTATTTAGTGAGTGCTACTTTAGTATAGAGATGGTGTGTGTGTGTGTGTGTGTGTGTGTGTGTGTGTGTGTGTGTGTGGAATGTTACTTGTATGGGGGCCTTGCGGAAGGGACGTGATAAAAAATGGGGGCCAATATCTTTCTACTTCTCCCCCACCTTGGTTGCAAGACATTTTACCTCCGCTTCCGTAACTATTGAAGAAATAACAGTTGATGCATGTCATCGTATCCAAATTGCGTGGATCGATGCTCATGATGTCAATCACTGGATTGTCTGTTCAAGACTCGATTATTTACAGACCGTCGTCATATAGCTGGAATATTGCTGAGTGCGGCGTAAAACGACAAACCCAGCAAACAATAAATGGATGTCACATATGTAAGGAAGAGATGCGGAAAAATACGCTATGCAGAAGGCTGCATGAAAATAAATGTTTCCCGGGCACTTTGTTTTATTTAAAATTAAAAACACGAGTGAAAAGGAAGGAAAACTATATTTTGTTTTTCCTCACCAAGCATACTAACAAACAGAGCGGAGCACACATTGAACTCGTCTCTTTAATACAATGAAAGTTGTCAAGCATTGAGAACAGCGTTTGCTTCACATCACGCGGCCAATTTAAAAAAAAGAAGTTGTTATTGGCGATACAGAACGACTGGCATGCGGAATTCAATCCCTCAGATGCCACAGAAACAAATATGTCCATTCTTTGCAACCCTCACTTTGAAACGGATGTCATAGGTTTGAATTCTACAGGGGAATTCTCTGTGCTGTGAAGCCTGTGATCTGTCATGATATCTAAAAGTGTATGGTTTCCGTATTGGCATTTGAGTTTGGTTACTCATGCACAAATCAATACCAAAATGAATTTTAGTGATCTATGGCAAAGTACAAAGGTCTAGTGAAGTAATGATGTTGTTATTAAATTATTTTACTGAACAATTTTTCATTCCCAATTAAAATTTACATTCTTAGATAGGAAACGTACTGTTCGACATCTTTACATAATTTTATAATTAAAAGTAGAACCAGTGCAGCGCGACCGCAATTCTCGCACGACTTTCACTTTGAAGAACTTATGAAAATGTTTACAGCAAAATAACCCCGCATCTAGGGGTTAGTGGTGCACCGATGCCCGGGAAACAATTTCTTTTTAGCCTTATCTAGTTGCATCTATCCCTTTCCTCTTTTCTTATTATTTACGAAATTTCATTTGCAGGTCTGTCAAACTGTGGAGATGTGCTTCAGTTTAGTCCCACGTACACTGATGGAGAATACTGGCTGTATCCACAACCACTGAATGGTGAACGTGTAAAGGTGTACTGTCATGGCATGAATAATACACCCTCAGAGTACATCTCTCTGACCACACCTTACTTCATGGATGCTCCTAGGATATCGAATTTCAATTGTTCAGGAAACGACACACCTGCTGAAAAGGACTGGCTTGGACATCATATTTATTCAAAGTTTGGCTTGGATGTCCAGGTGAGGTTGACTGCAATCAGACGTGACTGGCCGATGCAAGTCCCTATTTTGACTTGTACTATATGGCCCCGTGTTTGTTCATGTGAACACTTGACCTGCCATTACGTGTGTTTGTGACGGGTGTCACCTGTGGGGCAGCATACACTCACCTATCGCGATCACCTGGTCACATCACTATTTGATAGTAATCCATAAATACATTGTTATCCTATTCGACATCGAAGAATGAACTAATTTAGCAGAGATGTCTGACGGATATGGAAAGGATTTTGTCGCTTTTATTTCATACACGTAACTACTGAGTGAGTATGGTTTTACACCGCTTTTAGCAATATTCAAGCAATATTCAAGCAATATCACGGCGGGGGACACCAAACATGGGCTTCACACATTGTACCCATGTCGGGAATCGAACCCCAGTCTTCAGCGTGACGAGCGAACGCTTTGACCAAAAGGCTACCTGACCGCCCCTACACACGTGACTAATGTAGTAAAACTTTTACATGAGAAAGTTTAACGCATCCCGGCTAGAATTATCACTTTCAGTTTGAGCAAACGCCAGTGCCTAATGAAGTTCCCTTGCTGTTTTATTGAGAAAGCTTAATGCGAACATGCGTTTCCAGTCAAATGAATGAGTGAGTGAGTTCAAATGTAACGTCACAATCCTATCCTGGTTGCTGTTTCAAATGTCTTTTGCCGTAAAACTTTAAATCCTAAAATAACACGACCCTTACTGATAAAATTAGCTATATTTTAAACCAGAACGCCCTTTGCCCCGATATTAACATAATAACAAGTGTAATTATTACTATGAGTGTCAGTTTGGTCGCAATGATATCAAGTTAACATGTGAACTATAATTTGAAGGCATATTCCGTAAAGACAGACCTGTGCCAGTGAACATGCCAAACAATTTCTCGTTACAATCATATTGTTCTCCAACAATACATGTATGTAATTATAATTAAGAATAATTATAATTATTAATATATCTTAATTAACATTAATGACTATTATATTGATCATAATTATTACATGTATGTAATACCAAATCACGAGGTTACATTACTTAAAGAGGCACATCTACTTGCGTAAAAACCGAACTACATATTTGAAACTTGACCAGTGTTTCAGCGTCCTACGGTGATGGTATACACGTTATCATTTTATAAACATTTTATCAAGCTTGTCAAGCATAATATGTTCGATCTAATTAGTCATATCCTATCACCTAGCACATTTCAACTTTATAAATTTTCTACAGGATTCTTAAAGTGTCACACGTGATTTATTAATCACCATTTTTGTGTCCTTCATTTTGGTAATTTAAAGGGTTCACAGTCTGCAGGGCCACCTATATGATGGCATGTACTACGCTTCATTGTCCTGCTCTTATTGCTCACATGTTAGCCCTCGTAAAGGTTCGGGTTAGAAATGGCAGCCAACAGCAATGCTTGTCGTAAGGGGCGACAGACGGGATCGCGTAGTCAGTTTCGCCGACTCGTATCCCAATTGCGTATATCGATGGCCATGATGTCAATCACTGGATCGTCTGGTCCAAACAAGATTATTTATAGACCGCCGTCATGTAGCTAGGATACTGCTGTGTAGGGCGTTTAACAACAAACACAAGCTTAAGGTGTAGTCGGGACATGGGAGATGGTGGGTGAGAAATATTAGATAATACCTGAGATATAGTATGCCTATGAACACAAGCTGCATGTAAGAGGCGACTAACGGGATCGGGAGGTCAGGCTCGCAGACTTGGTTTATGCATGTCATCGATCCCAATTGCTGTGATCGATACGCATGATGTCAGTCACTGGATTGTCTGATCCAGACTCGATTATTTACAGAAAGCTGGAATATTGCTGAGTGCGGCGTTACACAACAAACGATAGGTCGTGCTGGCCTGAGAGTGACCGGATTTCCTTTAATTCTAGTGTAGTGGATACAGCATTTACGCGGAAAGCGGAAGGTCGGCGGTATGATCCCCTGGTCGCGTCATACAAAAACACGTACAAATATAAAGATGGTACGCTTTCTTACCCTGACTGGCACTCGGAATTTAGTTGAAGAAAAGTACTGGTTGGATCTGAGTCAGTACAATGTGTCTGACTAGTATGTCCATGTTAAAGTATGACACGGTATATCAGTGGGCTAAAACGGGTCAAAGTCTGTATTTGTACGAGCAGCTGCACACACAGGACATTGTGCATGCACGTATTCATATAAATGAAATTATCTTAAACGCGACGTTAAACCCAAATTTACCTAACCTCATCATACATATGGTAACACATCGCATCTGTCTCAGTGCAGGTACTATATGTTTTTAAAGCATTTGTATAATAAATATGTTTTCAGACCATGGAAATCAGACAATCGGATGACGATTTCTACAGCAAGGAGGGGAACAAATCTGCAAGAGTGGGTGAAGTCCGAGACTGCTACTCTCGTAATTGTGGCCCAGTAGGCCGTGCGGTGATAGATCTGAGAGGGACCGGATTTTCTCTTGATACTGGCGTAAGTTTTCTTCAAATCAGTTAGAATTACTGCCGCTAGTTCTGTGTCAATCCGTTCTGAAACAGTGAACTGCGAAACCATTTTCACTGGAAACTAGAATGGTCGCAGTAGATCATAACTAAACACAGCATCAGGTTCTAGTTTCGGCTCTGTGTTTTTGGCAAAGTTGGTTGTAACATACGTTATATCTTAGTATTATGACCGAATGTAGCTTGCCCATTGCCTCCGTAGGGATGCCAGATAAGAATAATTCCCCAGCAACTTAAGTATTATTATCGCAAGAGGCGACATAATTGGTGGTCAGGATCGGTGTCATCGTAGCCCGTTGAAATGAAAGTAGTTCATGATATCAATCACTGGTTTGTCTGGTAACGATTCGGTTATTTAGGGCTCGCTCATATAGCTATAGCCGTGTGTGGTGCTAGTCAATAAGAAAACTAACAAACTTGTCTATTAATTAATGAAAATGTTTCAGGTAACATGGAAGATGCTTGGTAAATGGGGTCCGAACGTGACGCGATCATCAAATGGCCAATTGATCGAAATTAGGTGTGGAGGATATTGCGGTGTGTGTAAAGTCAACGGTTCTCTGTCCCTCTCATTTGCTGAATCTGATGGTAAGTATATTCATTAAGGTAACAGTAAGTGTGATCATATACATAATGAATTTGGAATCCGACACTGTTGGTTGCATATAATTATGTCGGATTAACGAGTATGTCGGATAAACGAAATTAGGTATTATCAACGTTCGTGATCGAAAATTGGACAACTACACGATAGATAACGATTCAAACATGTTGTAATAAAAAAAGGAAAAAAGGAAATATTCATATATTGTTGTGTTACATTGTTCGCGGAATATGTTTTCTAATTATGCAACCTCTAAAGTTTAACACAAAACACAAAGTTTATCTCTGCAGCCGTTTAAATATGCAGCTACTCGCCGACTCGTCTCGCATCAAAACACGGGGCTATGTACTCGCGGGCAGATGACCATGGAGTACGCTGATCACCGTGTCGGATTAACGAGACTGATTGATGAGTGATTTCAGCAATTCGTTGCAAATTAGGTTTGTCGGAGTCGGAGTGCGAGACTGTCGGATTAACGGGTCTAAACAGCACTGATTTAATCGGTTCCCATCATTTGTGTCGGATAAAGCCGATTGTCGGATTAACGAGTGTCGGATAAACGAGACTTGACTGTTTGTAGATATGAAGGTATATATAGATAGATAAGGTTGGTCTTCTATACATTAATTATTATATACATATTTCATGTATACCACTGGTCAAGACACCAGGACCTCCGGGTAGCTCGATGTCATTATGGGACAAGGAGACATTTACCCTCTTTAAATCCGATGATGGACATGTTTTATTAGGGGATGGGAATATGTAGAGAAGGTTCATTAGTTGTGTACAGAATGCATAACTTTCTTGTTACAATTTGGATTCGCATTTGTGAATTTCGATTACTGTTGAGTAATTTAGGCCTCCAGAAAGCTATACTATATACAATTTCCCTCTCATAAATAAGTCGTCAATAATAAAAGAGACAAAACCCTTTCCATATTCATAAGAAATCCGATTGTACGATTCCGATTATATCATACAGTTATTAATGAATCATGCACAGACCATTCAGATTCATTGATGTTGATGCTACTGCGATTGATGCTGGAGTTGTAACTTTGTTTTCAATATCAGAAACTTGCTTATAAGGAGAGTCTCCTATTGTCGATGACAGATCTGTCTGACGTTGGACTGGTGCTATTTCAATTGTTTTAGCTGTCTTAACTACGGAAGCAATAAGAATCCCTTTTTAGTTTGCAAATGCAACTAATCTTGTTTCCTGACATCGGCGTAGCTGATCATTTGCTCAAATCTGATTCTCTGTACAGTGGATTGACACTTACATTCACTGCAGTCAGTTTTTATGATATATGATCACCTTGAGAGGAAGCGCATTGTGGGATGTTCACAGGCATGGAGGAACAAATAACTTAATTGGTTGGTTGGTTGGTTTGTTGTTTAACGCCGCACTCAGCAATATTCCAGCTATATGACGGCAGTCTGTAAATAATCGAGTCTGAATCAGACAATCCAGTGATTAATATCATGAGCATGGATCCACGCAATTGGGATCGATGACATGCATCAACCAAGTCAGCGAGTCTGACCACCCGATCCTGTTAGTCGCCTCTTACGACAAGCATAGTCACCTTTTACGGCAAGCATGGGTTACTGAAGACCTATTCTACCCCAGATCTTCACGGGTCAAATAATAGCTTGACAAGGACCCGAGGCCAAGTGCCCGTTTCAGAAATCAATAACCCTGCTACTATTTCAGCGTCAGATGAATCAAAGTCAGAATTAGTTTCTGAAAGTTACAAGCCTGTCCCCTGCCCTCCATTTAGCACAAACAGGGGCACCATATGTCAGCTGCATTCCAGCAAACATCATAAGGACACAGTTATGTTATACTCGAACATAGCCAGAGGATCAACCAGACTGTGGCCCATGAGCCAACGCCTTCTGAGTATATTATCTTGGCAAGTTTCTTAAATAACGTTATGAACAGAAGACTATTTGACAATTAGGTTTTTTTTAGTCAAACCATACAGAAAACTTCATACACATGGCTTGACATAATCAGCCAATTGATAGAAACTGGTCCATTGTAGGAAGTGAAGAAGCCCGAAGAGGAGCACAGTTGGTGCCAATGGGCATGCCCCTTCTGCATGACTTAATGTCATAACCCAAGCATTGTCATTTCACATATTGTTTTATAAGTAAACTGCAGATTGCATTTGCTTCCATTTTAACAAATTGATCTAAATCTCTGAATATAGATATGCAACTATATCTATACTCAACAACAAAAGTTCCCGTGACACCAATATTTTAGTGTATTTTTCAAACAAGTAAAGTTTGGTTTTCAATATTGTGGTACATGTTTGGAATCAAGTCACAAAAACGCAACTGCTACAGAAAGATTGGGTATGATACATGTGCGTTAACGGGATTCCATATGCATTGTTTAGCATCGTGCTGACAACGACCACTCAGAAAAAACAAAAAAGTACGCAATTATTCAACATTACGAAATGCCACGTCTGTCCGAAAATGAGCGTCTGCGAGCAATGGGTATGCTTGGAGCGGGCAAATTAAACCATTCGAACACTTACAGGAGTCTTATATCTGTTGCAAACCGAAATTGTTTCAGATTTGGTAAAAAACATAACTTTGCATTAAGTCTTATTCAATGTCCGTGCTCGTGGGTTTCACCGAAGTGGTAAACGTCTAAGACCTGCATCACCTCAGGCTTTCCTCCCACATTAAGCTGACACGCCGTGATATAACTGGAATACTGTTAAAAGCGGCGTTAAACCCAACTCACACACATTATTCAATGTCACAGGAACCTTTGTTGTTCAGTATACATGTATGGTAAACAGATATGTAACAGTATGTATGGTCACCAAGTTTTGTAAAAAAATGCTAGAAATATACCTTCGGTCGCATTTTTTTTTTTTTTTTTATATTTCAGCTCCAGCAGAGAACAGTGCTACGGTCCCTACGTGTGCATGATGAGCAAGTCACCGTCCAATTCTCTTTGTTCATGGTTTGAATTTCCACTATTACCATTAGGGTTGCAAGCCGAGAGGATGGAAGCCCTTTTGTAATCATCGGAATATTTTTATTATCATTATTTACGGATTTAAATAAAAATGGAGCAAAGAGCGTTTGGGTGATCCTGGCACAGTCAGGCTGTTTAGGCCCATCGTCAGGGCCCTTGACCTCTATACTCGCAGCCTCCGACAGCGAAAGGATAGGGTCAGGTTTATTGGCCTGGATAGGTCTGAGGCTGTATACAGGCTTATTCCAAAGAATTTTGTATGACGCCATCTACGTTGTCTATATGAGGCGGTAATAAAAAGATCGAGCCACTTCATACTGTGTGTGTGCCAAAGCTGATCTTGTCCTTTTTGATAAATCCAATACAATAATAATAACATTAGATTTTCTGTCCCTTTTGACACTAATGTGATTGATAAATTCAGGAAAAACATGAAATGTCTCGAAATGCTTGCATCCCAAGACCACATTGTTCTCGGTGTCATAGGTTTGGTACCCCCTAATCTGTAGACGGACGTTGGGAGAGTATCCGGGGTTTACAGCCCTTCTGACAATCTGGGTAATGCTGAAGGATGCAGTGTTGGGGAGTCTTCAAATTCGTCGAACAATTCTGGGTTGGTTCGACTAGGCAGCGCTTCCTGGAAGAAGTCCCATTCGCTGTCTAATAATAATAATAATAATATGTGGTTTTGAGACAGAGGTCCATCCATGGTACGGCCCAGAATATGTAGAGAGCGTCATGGAAAATGATAAATACAAAAGCCTTTGGAATAGGCCCGTATACAGCCTCAGACGTATCCAGGCCAACAAACCTGATCTTGTCCTTTTTGATAAATCCAATGAAATCATTTATATCATTGAACTTTCTGTCCCTTTTGACACTAATGTGATTGACAAGATTCAGGAAAAACATGGAAAATATGTGGACCTCGCTTTCGAAATGTCACGCTTGCGTCCCAAGTACCAAGTTGTCCGACTACCCATTGTTCTCGGTGCCTTAGGTTTGGTACCTCCCATTACCAACTACTTCTGTACTCGAATGAGTACAGTTTGAAACGAAAACCTTGGTTATCAGGAACCACAGTACTGACAGAAATAGTTTGTCAAGTTTACTAATTTAGTTGACCCCTGATTATCCGGGGTAGAATAGATTTTCTGCTACACATGCTTGCCGTAAAAGGCGACTATGCTTGTCGTAAGAGGCGACTAACGGGATCGGAAGTCAGGCTTGCTGACTAAGTTGATGCATGTCATCGTATCCCGATTGCGTGGATCGGTGCTCATGATGTCAGTCACAGGATTGTCTGGTTCAGACTCGATTATTTACAGACCACCGTCTTATAGCTGGAATGTTGCTGAGTGGGGCGTTAAACAACACACAAACAAACAACTAATTTAGTTGGTTAATTTCACTGTCCACTCAGACACTAACCTGTTCGTAGACTTTACTACTCATTAAGTATTTTTTCACTAGGTGGCTTATCGTCACGAGGTCAATGGGATATACCGTCGTTGTCTGCATCCTAAATGAAAGCAATGCTATTAGGCATACAGCAACAACACAAGTATGAACACAACGAATTGTATACTTCGGTGGGATTCGAACCTGCAACCCCTTGATGTGTAGTCCGTCACGTTACTACCTGTGCTACGGAGAATGTTGTACGAATATCAGTTATCCTAGTCACCGTTAGCTTGGTTTATTTATATTCTAAACATATTTGGATTATGTGGATGCTGCGTTTACGTGGTGTTGAAGCTATGGGGCGATAGGTCATTTCATGTGTTTAGACCCTGAACGTGTTGAGATAGAACACACCAAATATGCATACCGTTCGGGATTGAAACACATTCCTAAACTTGTCTTGTATGTGTTTAAATTCTTAACATATTATTGACAGTGTGGTTTAAGTAGTGCATTATACTAATTTCGTGAGTGATATCTACAAATGTTCAGCATCTTCGTACAATCGTTGTTTACTAGCCACCTGGCCGATGTGACTGATTAAGTTGGTACAATTCACTAGATGTTTCTCCCAGTGAGAGGCAGTAAGACAGGAACTTGTATGAAATAATATAACTATGTGAAGGTTGTTTGAAATCTGTTTAAAGCAAGACGGTTCAACATTTAGCGTTTGCCTTGTACATTGGTGTGAAAATACCGTTTCCTACTGTTTGACCTGCTGCAAGGCATGTGCTTAATCATTAATGACGCATTGAGAGTTGGAGTACAAGGTAAGGATAAGATATGTGGATGAACAATTTCTTTATAACAATTAGGAGCGACGTTTTGGTGAAGGTTCTACAGTTATCACTTGCTTGATATCCATATGTTGTTCATCCATAGATCTTTTCCTCAATTAATGACGCGATTGTAATAAAGCTATCACAACTGACGATTGTTTTGTTCAGTCTTTCATATAGACGGAAACAGAATTCAATGAGTTCGATAAAGATGTTTCAGTTTCGGTGCTAGTTTCTTACGTTCCTTTTGTGCCCACGTTAAGGTAGACAACAGCAGCTGAAGTGTCGCAAAACATAGGTGTTGTTGTTCCTGTGCTAAGCAATTTCACATCACAAAACTATGGGAACGTTTTTCTGCCGTTTATGTATATTGGTTATAACACTCTGTCGGCAATGTCATGATGGGAGACACAGAGAATATTTTCTTCACATTTTATCCATGGGAAACCGAATTCGGACGAACGAACGCTTTCCAGTTTGCAAGATGAGTTGGTTTGTTGTTTTACACCGGAGTTTGCAAGAGTTATGAGGATAATGTAGGGATGCAATGTTTGAATAGATGCATATTTTTCTTGACTTAGTTTCAGCCCTAAACCAGTGGTTTGTTTTCGGGCTGCTTTGTAAGTCCGATCCAAATCCCTCCAATGTCCATAAGGAGAAACGAAGGGCCTGGTGGTGTACTTGGCAAAGTCACTGAAAGTTTGATCATGTGATGGGTCCGTATTCCGTGAAAAGCGAGTGAGTGAGTGAGTTTGGTTTAACGCCGCTTTTTTAACAGTATTCCAGTTATATCGCGGCGTGTCAGCTTAATGTGGGAGGAAAGCCCGAAGTGATGTCTCAGACGTTTACCACTTCGGTGAAACCCACGAGCACGGGTGTGGTGCTGACAAGCCTAGAAACATAATCGGGGCGAACCGGGATTCGAACCCACAATCATAGGTGACGCAACTCTGCGTAGCGAATCGCGGCGCCTTAGACGACTGGGCCACCCGTGCCCCCCCCCCCCCCCCCGTCATTCCGTGAAGATGGTTCCGACGTTTTCACCGCGTATGAGGCTGTTAGGAGGTACATGTACATGTATCATCTTATCTCTGTGGTGGGTAACATTAACTGCTCACCTGTCAGTGAATGGGAACCCGGTAGGATGAGATAGTCTTGCGACTGTTAACATTAAAGCACGTCACAGGCAGCTTGGATATAGTCCAGGGAGCTGAGAATGAAAATCAAGTACACACTGATTTATTGATCGGGGTAGTACTAATATAGGACCATGAGCATTCACTTGGTATATGGAACTACTCGCATTATAAATGGACCGATTATATTCTTTTCTGTCACTTTTTTTTAGTAATGCCTTCTAGAATCTGCCAAAGGACATCAACCACTTTGATGTGATGGATTTTCCTGCCGCTCCATCTGATCTCAGTCGCATTTTCTTTGAACAATGCTTCTTGACGCATGGACATAAGTCATGACAGTATACGTATGAAATTAGTTCCACCGGTAGGTTCAAGCAGAGGAGCAGATTATGAATAGCATGTATCCTTAGTAAACACGACATACGGACACATCCATCAACCGCGTCACAGAATCATGTAAGGGTACTATTCCACAGTTATGGTAATTTATGATTTTACACAATAATCATTTTTTTAATTATTTCCCTCAGCTAGGTGATCAAAGAGCTTTAGATTTTGCAGTAACTAGCTCATGGATATACAAACATATGACAATACACATTCTAAAATCCTACGCAGTACATTTTAGGATAGTTTCTGTAATCATCACTACAACAGGGAATATATAGGAATACATATAAAAAAGCACGTCACTTGATTATATCAAGACACTATGTATGCAGTTTATATTAGTTAGCAGTTATAATAAAGTATTCAACTTATACTTCTTTTTCTGTAACTATGGCATCAGGGTTACTTGGTTGATTCATGTCATCATATCCCAAATGCGTGGATCGATGCTAATGATATCAATCACGGGATCGTCTAGTCCACACTCGATTATTTACAGACCGCCGTCGTGTAGCTGGAATATTGCTGGGTTCGACGTAATAGCAATCAAACACGAACGTTTTATGGATCTATCGATAGTAGACTGCGTATGCAAGAAGAATGTGTCCCAGATCGTTTTTCCAAACACTTAAGATACTCTACTCACGTAAATGCACAAACTTCATAGATAACAGACCCGTGAAATCCGAGTTAGAATAGGTCTTCAGCAACCAATGCTTGCCGTAAGAGGCGACTTTGCTTGTAAAAGGCGACTAACGGGAAAAGGTGGTCAGGCTCGCTGAGTTGATTGATACAAAGTGTTGCATAATTTTATTTTGTTATGTCAAAGATAATAAGCAAGTTTGAGAAAGTAGGCATACGTTTAATGTAGATAACATACTTTGTGAGTATGTTCTGATCAAACTATCTACCACATGTCCAGGATTCTTAAATCTCAGATAGTGTGAAGACAAATACAAACAATACAGATGTTGTTTTTTATATAATTAATTGTAGCATTTGCAGCGTTTTCATAATTCGCCACACCGATATTCAGAGATAAACCTCTTTAAAATATGGTATATAACCGTCATGGTATAAAATCTATTAGAATGTCATGGCAGAAAACTTCTTTTCATCAATTACTCAAATAGCATATGATGTCCTGTAGGGCACCGATTCTTAATCTGTGAATCAAATCCTCGATTGCAAATCTTATATCCAATAAATCCTGAGCGTACCGTTATCTATCAAAATTATGATAAAAAAACTAATACAAAAATTTCAACAAGGTAATTAGTTATCTTACTATTATGATAATGTGCCCTCCGGATGTATGAAGGTTATCGCTTTCATTGATCCCTTATATTATTGTTTCCATTTGTCAGGGTTATTCAGGTTTTGAACGTTTTCCGTTATACACATTTATAATTAGTGAATGAGCTATCGATGGTACTTTCGACCATAACTCAATTCAGAAACTAACTGATAAACTAAAAGGTAAAATGTACATATCTGTCGTCACAACAAATCTTCATTTCACTAAGACTGATTATTGTGCTTCATCACTGCTCCAGTGATCTATTGATATAACTTCACCACTAGAAATGTGAATTTAAAATGACTGTCTATCCGGTTCTGTTTATACTATCGATTTCAAATGCCCCATACAATTCCACTGACACCAATGCTAGTGCGTTACCACTGTCTATCAATATTCTGGTGCGTTACCGCATCCTATCAATCGCGGGCAAGAACAGCATTATACCAATGATTCTCTTTCAGATTTCGTTATTTGGTCTCACAATCATCAAATGTCGATGAGACCCTATACGTGTCATGCCTCCATAAGTTTACTGTTCCAAGGGTTATAAGCACCATCCATAAGAAATATACATAAACATATATACTTGAAGGCGCGCTAACTGGAACACGTTACTTTGACGAGGCCTGTGTATTTCTCCCCATATGTTAAAACAAATAAAAGTTGCAAAACCCTTAATCATAACAAATATAAAATCAGAATAATTGTAGGAATCACTATCACATATTGATGATACCAGGTGTTCGCGAAGAGGTGTCCTGCCCAACCCGTCATAAACACATGCAATTGTTCACCTGAAAAACATATACGGGAACACTACCTGTCCTCTTTCGTAAAACGTTTTCAATTTTTTCTTGATTAAATTTGATTTTGCAAGCTTGGGCAAACAACTTTCAAGGATTGTATGACGTTCTTTGTCAAACTAGGGAACTGCATCGGACATCAGATGAGTCACTGATCGAAAGACACGATGAATGTATGATGTTATGCTTCATGTCCTGCTTGTGATCAACTTTTGATGTAAACACCTTCTTGAATGTACCTCAATTTGAAGACATATTCGGTAATGAATGTAGGCTGATAAGGTGATCATGAGGTTTGTAGGTATTTTCACGACATGCTCTTACATGCATATACATGACTAAAAAAATAATCGAATGAAAGCATATATTGTCGGACAATTCCATTGTTTCCCAACAACATTTAAAAAAAAATTTAAGCTGTGTCGTCCTTTGTCACTTTGCAGAATTTAGAAGTGTTGTAGTAGGGTAAAATGATTTTTGATCAGAACAGTGAGCTAATGGATGTAGTAGTTGCAGCTGATGTAGCAGTAGAATTTGCAGTTATGTCTTGTGTAGTTCAAGTATGATCACAGCGTCCTTTGTTTCATATTCACATGTATCCATAAACATTTAGAGTGACAATGCATGTCCACTGTGTGTCTACATTTGATAACGTTTGAGATACAATATCGAGCATGCTCTTTCACTAAGATTTCAAAGAGCGCTATACGACTCTTGCTCAAATGCTGTTTAATTAAGGTTAATAAAGCTTTCACGAATTTTATGGCAGCCATGTGGAGGACATTTTCAAATTTGACTCATCAGTGACCACAATGAGGTCCGATGGAAATCACTATTTTTATTCCCTTAGTAGTTCAGGTGAACACTTTAGCTTGACTTGCCTTTACACGTGTTTGTGTTTAATGGACATAGAAGTACACTGAAATAAAACATCTTCGAGCAAGATGATTATCGTAACAGTTTATTAATAAATAAATGCCACAAAACTCTTTCTATTACCAAAAGAATCTGTTGTACGATTCCGACGATATCATAAGAACATGTTTATGAAACAGCATCGGGTAGGAATGTTCGCGAAATGTAATCGTATCCTTTCCCACAGGTTGTAACCGTAGCAAACACATGTAAAGCAAGTCAAGTAATCACCTCGACAAGCACGGGAACATAATTGCCAACACGACCTACCATTTAGAGACACGGTAGGAACTGAGTTTTTAAAAAATCTAGTTTGAATGTTCTTGCAGAAAATTGCAGGTAAATTTGTGGGACTATTATAAGTCACCTTTGAATGTCTCTTCTTTTACAAACCTAATCACGTAACTGCCATCAGCATGCACTAATTATAATGTCTTGTCACAGTATACTTTCGAATAAGGTACTGTAAGTACTGAAGGTCGTTGAAACGAACACAATAACTTGCCCTTGTGATTGCCCTTGATCACGATACCATGACGCTATAGATCCGATTATAATTCAACCAAATGTATGAGACAGACCATAAGATAGTATTGAAGCAAATGTATACCGACGTAGTTCGTGAGAACAGTCTGATAAGCAAACGTGAAACATCAGTTAGCATACATCACAGACGCTTTTAAGCACACACACGAACGTAAACATTTACACTTACACACTAAGTCACTGCCGTCAGTGAAGAAAGCGACGTTATGTACAAATAATCTTAACAGTCGTGGTGGAAGTAGTAGCAAAACGATAGTTGTGGATCAATGACTTTATTGCGGATAGTTTCAGCAACATTACTAATAGCCGTGGTAATCGTTATACCACTAATATTATTAAATTAGGGGCAATATGTTTGCTATTTCTTCAAACAAATAATGTCTCATTAAAGGCCATCTTTTTTAACTGAGAAATTAATCCCCCCAAACCACGTTAAAACTTTTAACTTGGCTTTAAAACCTGAAGAAATGCCAATACTCTTTTGTACTTGATTCCAAAGCTCCATGATAATCCACACAAAGAGATATATTTATAATATTGCTGGGTTCAGAAAATGTACCAACAAATCCCTGCCTCAATGATAAGCACCATATCCTAAATACAACTAAGGGAGGATTTGTTTAATATTTGCATAAAGCATTGAGACCAGTGGCACTCTCAAAATCTCAAATCAAATTGATTGAATTTGTGCAATCAAATTCTGTCCAAACATTTGAGTTTTCAACTTTGTTCACGGGTATCCCAAATGACAAAACTTGAAATGCCTAAATGCTGGACTTTCTCATTGATAACATCCATGTGACGTTTAGGTAAGAAGTAGGCATCCCAGGGGGAACCAAATGGCCTTCTCTTCTTGCTGATCTGTTTCTTTATGCATAGGAATTTCTGCTTTGATTTGCAAAATCAAACATAGAAATAAGACAAGAAGCGTATCTTAAGCTTCAGGTATATCGATGATCTGATATCCATAAAAAAACGGTCACATATTCACGTCACTTCGACTCATCTACGCTCCTGAACTAGAAATAGAAGAATACTATCCAAAAGACTGTGAGGAGGTAAGACTTTCCAAAGGTCAATTTTCCCTTTACCTCGAGCAATATTTCAGCAGCAACTTACAACTTACAACTTACTTACAGCATATTTACAACTCTTGAGGTACAATCAAGCATCCTTTTTTTACGGATGTTGCAAAGAGCGCCATACGAGTCTTGCTCACAAGTTGTAAAGGTTTTAACAAGTTTTTTGGTGGACATGTGAATGGCATTTCAAAATTTTCACGCATCTGTAACACGAATTATTTTTGATGCAAATCACTATTTTGTTTTGTACCATACATATGTATGTTGCTTCATAAATTGACTTGCATGTGCATGTGTTTGTGAGGGGCGCCGCCGGTTGGGCAGGATACGCTCACCTTTTCGCGAAAAGGTGGTATACTAGGTTTTGTATAGTGATTCATAAACACATGTTCGTAACATATTCTAAATGGTAGCATATATGTCTCATGAATATGGGAATGGTTTTGTCGATTTTATTATTATTATTTACAGATTAAGATAAAACAATGGAACAAAGAGGGATTGGGTGATCCTGGCACGGTCAGACGGTTGCATTACACAGCTTGTCAGAAGGACTGTATTACTGGCAACAAACCTGGGTACGTACTCTCCCAATGTCAGTCAACAGATTGAGAGGTACCAAACCAAAGGCACCGAGAATAATGGGGAATCGGACAACTTGGGACCGGGGATACAAGCGTGACATTTCGAAAGCGAGGTCCGCATATTTACCTTGTTTCCCCTGAATCTTGTCACTCACATAAATGTCAAAAGGGACAGAAAGTTCAATGATATAAATGATGTACTTGGATTTATACAAAAAACACCCAAAAAAACACACGAAAAGATCAGGCTGTATAATGGCTATTTCAAAGAATTTTGTATTTATCATTTTCGATGACGCCCTCTACATATTCTCGGTCGTACCATAGATGGACCTCTGTGTCAGAACCACAAGCATTGCTAAGACGGCAATAAAAGGATCGAGCCACACCATCATGTCGCTTAAGATACTGTGGTTGTGCCAAGGCTGGACATCTACTGACAGTGTGTTGGGCAGTCTCATTAAGTTGATTGCATATTCTTCATTTCATATTTAAAGCTTGATGCAAAATCGGTTTGGATTTGGAAGTGACTAATCTTGAGCAGCAAACACAAAGCTTTCTGTTTCACTTTTCAGTCCAGACGACTTCATCCAAGAGAAGGGCTCTGCAGGGTTGCTGATCTCCTCAACACACTGAACATAAACTCGATGCTGTGGTCGTTCAGATAGCCTCTCCTTAAAACACTGGGCCGATTTGATATGGCACTTCGCTTTGTTCACAATCATTTCTGTACCGTCAAGCAGTACAGATCCATCAACAAAATCAACACTGTCATTGAGATTAGGTCCTAAATCCTTGGCTCGTTTAAGAAAATTGTGGAATGCCTTGTTTCATCTTGAGTCTTGACATGCTTTTCAAGAGGATCATCAGTCAAATAAATGTGTGCAAAACTGCACAAAACAATTCTATCACGAAGAGGCTCCACGTTAATCAAATCACGCCCTCCTATCATGATTGGAAAATATAAGCGATTGAGGGAGGCGCGAGGGTGGTGAGATCTATTGTCTGAGATGATTCTTCGTGTGAGGGTGTAATACCATGAATTTCTTGTTTCTACCAATTAACAACACCAAATGAATATGAAGGGACGGGTACAGCATAAGTATTTGTGGCTTAACCTGTATTAATCTTACTATTATCATTATTATTGTGAGATATGTATGGAGAGAAAATCACTGCACGAATTGCGGAAGTATACATTAGACTGAAACTTCTTCTAACCTGCTGTTTGTTTGAACATTGTTTACAGTCATAATTTATGTATAGAAACGAGAAAGTTCTTTCTTATAGTGGTGGATTTTCTTTTGTCGTTTTCATTAACAATTCGATCCCAAACAGCCCATCTAATCTCTGTTGACCTGCGCCAGGCCACGTTCAAGTTATTACAAGGCGTCTGTATCCTTTGCGGCCATGTGCCATACCACCGTTAACAAATCGACACATTCAGCCAGACGCCAATGGTGTTCAGAGCGTAGAAACTGGGAGAATTGCCGATGATCTCGTGTAATGTTGCAAAAGGAGTGAGAAGACTCTCTCATACTGTCATATTAGAAGATTGATTCGGACCATACCCTCTAAACGAATGTTTGCCCAATCGTGGGTGCATGACCTATTTCTGATCATGTCACTTCAAACGCGCATTTTGTCACTACACAACCCGTCGGCTTTCTTTGTTGTTTGCATCTTTACAATACACTACCAACAAGTTATGGTGATTGTCATGTCACACCCAGTCCTTCCTTGTTCTGATCCATTCCTTACTTTCCGCCGACACCTCTTTGTGTTTTTTTTTATGATCAGTTATTTCTAATACCCCAACGTTTTGTAGAGTATATTAACAACGGCCATGTCCTATGAATAGAGGTTAAGCAGTACGTAGTTGTCGTGTAATGATGCAGTAAGAGAACCGCGGACACGGTAAACATTTGACCAGTTGGACTAATGACAGAACATATACATACTTTGTTTGAGAAAGATAATTATCTGCGATCACAGAACTCGTGATGAACCTTCATAAAAACACACTATACATGAGTTCAAATAACTAGCTGCCATGGAAACATAACTTTTGTATGATATAAAGAACACCAGAACCAGGTTTGCATTCCACGTGTGCGGCTTCCAATCAGCAATGATGGGTGCACTGCGTGTGTTGCTGCTGCTGCTGCTTCGACAGGGTATGTGATCATTTAGTAGTATTTCCTCTTTGACCAGCACTCTTGCTATTTCCTTTCTTGAGCAGTGCTCGTGCTATTTCCTAATTATAAATGAGTGCGTTTTAACTCTCACCATCATGCATATATATTCTCGTCATATATCTGATGTTCGTATATTGAATTGTCCCAACACAATGTCCGTATCAAATCAAATTCCCTTCCTTAAGTAGCATTCTTGCATAACTATCTCCCGCCACAAAGTGGAAGGGGGATATAGGAATGGGCCCTGTCCGTCCGTCCGTCAGGTTTGGTTTCCGGAGCAGAACTAAAAACACATGACATATATCTTTATGAAACTTGGCACAAAGATACATGTAGGCTTAGAGATGAACTGATAGTTTGGGCTTTTTTGAAAACATAATTTTCATATGTCGGTGGCAACGACTTTGACTTAGACTAAAAATGGCGGTAGTGTTCGTTTCCGGAGCAGATCCTGAAAACCGTACAATATTTCTTGCCTTACCAGGTGTTTCTTGTTTAACGCCACACTCAGCAACTTTCGAGTTATATGTCGGCGGTCTGTAAATAAATCGAATCTGGGCCAGACAATCCAGTATCTTCCAAAGGCAAGGGACTGTAGAATAAAAGTTACAAAACCCTTCCCATGATCGTAAGAAATCTCTGCCAAAAGCAGTCGATTGTACAATTCCGACTTTTCAATGAACATGTGTTTATGAATCACTATCAAAAAGTGTTGATACCAGGGTGTTCGCGAAAAGGTGAAAAGCAGGACAACATTTGGCACAAGTCAAAATACGGAATTGCATCGGACATATAGTAAACTACGGTTATAACGAACTCAAAGGGACCACTAATTTTAGTTCGTTGTAGCCGTGGTTCGTTATATGCATATATACAGCATAACTACAGCAAATAGTCGGGACGAAAACGTAAGTTCGTTATATCCGGCAGTTCGTTGTTAGCGTGTTCGTTATAACCGTAGTTTACTGTACTTGTTACCTTGATCAAATAGCTTCTGAGGTAGAGCCGTGTGACGCTCTTTGCAATCTTGTTAGAAAGAGTATGCTTATGGTGGCCGAGAACATTCATTGCTTTCTCGCCTACAATTACTGCCGCGAGAAAGTAATGAAACGATAACACGAGTCAAGAAAGCGATAACACGAGACGAGAAAGCGATATCTCACGGTAAAGCTATTTTATCTCTTGGCCACTATAGGGTTATGTGTTCTATACGGTACAAAGTTCATTCGTAAAACAACAGTAATGCCTTGTTTACAAAAGCGACAAAAATCCTTTCCATATTAATTAGTAATCTCTGCCAAAAGCAGAGTCGATTGTACGATTCCGACTATATCATGAGCATGTGTTTATGAAACACTGTCAACAAGAGATGATACCAGGTGTTCGTTAAAAGGTGAACGTATGCTGCACCACCGGTAGCACCCGTCACAAACCCATGCAAAGGCAAGTCAATTGTTCACCTGCAAACACACGGGAACATATGGTACAAGTCAAAATAAGGAATTGCCTCAGACATTATTTTTGTCACTGATGCGTCAAATTTTGAAATGCCCTCTACATGTCTGCCATAAAACTCTTTGATAGCTCTACTGAGGCCTTGAATATTGTAAGCATGATCAAACAACTTCTGAGCAAGACTCGTATGACGCTCTTTGAAATCTTGGTGGAAAGTGCATGCTCGATTGTAACTCAAAAGTGAAGGTGAGATGGTCACGTGAAATGGGGTTTAACGTCGCGTCCAAGATTATTGCACTTATACTGAGACGTGCATGCACGACCAAGCCACAGTTGAACATGAATGCCCCTCTCAGACACAGTATACTGACTCCGAGCCGACCAGTCCTTGATTTAGCCCCTTATATTATTATTAATGCCGAGCGCCAGACAGGGTAACAACAAGTATCATCTTTTATGACGCGGCCGGTTGTCACAACGGTTGTCACGGGGGGCGGCTGAAAAGTTTTTTTCTTCATAAAAGCGAGCAGGGATTTTTCGAAACGTATTTCAAATTATACCATAGAGAGACTGTTAAAATTGTCTCACTATTCACTAACCATAATAACTGTACAGACGTTTTAAAACAATGCACGGATTTCTGCGAAGACTAATTGATTATTTAATGGCCCTCAATAGATGTTTTAAGGGCCCATTACGCCGTCACATAATCCGAGTTTTTCGAAATAAAAAAACAATTAAGAACGTTTCCTTTAGCGTGTATGTGAATCTTGCTAATTTACTACAATACAAGAAGGTAAACAAATGCGTGTACATATGCAAACGAAACAAGATTGGATTCTGTATCAGACAAATGTATCTCTACTACAAAATGTTGAAACGTTCTTGGTAACTATAAAAGGCAAAATAGCGGTGAACATTATAGAAATGGATCATTGAATATCAGCAAAAACTTTTTTAATGTACGACATTATTGGAAATATCGATTTCCCGCTCTATTGCTTTCTCGTTTTCTCGTTCAATCGCTTTCTCGCTTTATCGCATCATTCTTTCGCTTTCTCACGTCACTGCTTTCTCGCCTAGTTCTATCGCTTATACCTTATATAATGTACGGCATGTCCCCCCTGAAAGCGGTGCCCTGCCAAGACGATCAGATTGATATGTATTGTAATGAAGTGCTCTTACTTCGCAAAGAGCATCCAATGACTTGAATACGTTGATTAAAAAGATGAAAAGATTTGGAAAATATCCCAGTTGACGGTAGATTAAAATCTAGTCTCTGAAATGAACATATTTTAAGAAAAAAAACAGTTTATAGTAATATATGAAATATAATGAAAAGAAGCCAAGAGACTTTCCTCATTTTCTGACGGTAATCTAAATTTTCCAATATTATAGACTTGCATGGGCCTTATTGGATATATTTGTTTCAGGGACTGTGTGACCGACTGAGTTGATGGTTGAAATCTTCACGGCAGTAGTCATGTTATTAATGTTATATTTGAGATAACACTTTTTTTAGTAAATTATAGATTCTATTACTTTGGGGTTTGAGTCCCATCCGGTAATCGAACCCACACTCCCAGAGTGAGGCAACCAATCGCCAGCACACAAAGTCAGCGATCTGACCCACTCTAACCCATTCTTCGCTGTCTCTGTGTGCTGGCGAATTCAAGCCCAGTCCGGCGAGGGTGAAAACTGGACTTCTGTAGTCAGCTGACTCCCTTTCCTCGGGAAGATGAACCAGACAATCCAGTTATTGAAATAATGAGCATCGATCTACGCACTTGTGATACGATGACATCAACCAAATCAGCGAGCCTGGCCACCCGTTCCTGTTAGTCATCTTTTACGACAAGCATGGGTTACTGAAGACCGATTTTAACCCGGGTTAATAACTGTCAACAAAATGTCCAAACATGATTAGAATCAGCGGGTACTTGGACGGTTAACACGCACGTGAGGTCATAGATGTCATCCAACATTGTTAAAAAGGAAGGTGCGCTCTATTCCCATCAGACAAAGAAATGGACATGATTGGGTGACAAAAGGGCCCGCCCGCGTGTACCACTGTTTGAATATTTATAATGCTCGTTTTCAAACGCGATGTGATACTAATTTTAAAACTTGTATTGTACTGCCTCTTATGTCTTGACATTAACTGAATATACCACTATTTTCCTTATTAGAGCTCCTGGTGGAGTCCAAGGAGATTCGAACCAATGAGTCTGGTAACTGGGATTACATTACCAAACTCAGCAACAAAGGCATAAATGTTGCTGGGATGACCACCTTGACATTTAGCCACAAGGGCTGCGGCAAAGCCACTGTGGAACTATACCAACAAGGCTTTGCTGAAGACTCACTGGCACTGAAGTTCTCGCTCATGATAAAAGATAAAAAGTCTGGACACCGGTTTGGCAACATGAGGAAATGCATTCTCACTAAGACGAAAAACATGAACTGTAGTGACAAAATTAGAGCAACAATGACCTCCTCATGTGACGACTTTAAACCCTTCTGGATCAGCATGGCAGAATCAGGCATTTTCATGGTTGGAGAAGGATGCAAGCCTGGGAACAACACCTTGTGGAAACTATCCGACATTGGTTCCTTCAATCTTGGTGAAATTGGTTTAGGCTCTGATGATACCACTGAATGGAAATTCGGTAAGCAGATCTATTTCTCATTTACATTATTTATTGAAGGAGTTTGTACGTTTTCCTTTTCTAACATACATTATAACTATTTAAAAAAAAATCTTTACTATGGCTACATATGAAAAGAACATGTCTGTTGCCTTAAGATCATTTACCTTCCGGCCCAAATTCGCATGTAAAGGGAATCAAAGGAAGTGAAGGCAATCAAAGGAACTACTACAACTAGTTTAACCTCACATGTTTATATAATTATTCTTTATGAAAGGATAATCATTAGATATGTCAGTGTGATAAGTGTTTTAGGAAATGACTTCCATATACAATTTCTAATGTACGGCGACGTTCAATTTTGCAGTAACGTTCAAGTTTGAAACGTTGTAGGGCTACTCACATTCCCTTTTTAAGCTATAACCATAACATGTCAAAACATGAGTTGTGCTTGTTTGAGTGAGTGATTGAGTGAGTTTGGTTTAACGCCGCTTTTAACAGTATTCCAGTTATCACGGCGTGTCAGCTTAATGTGGGAGGAAAGCCCGAAGTGATGTAGGTCTCAGACGTTTACCACTTCGATGAAACCCACGAGCACGGGTATGGTGCTGACAAACCTAGAAACATAATCGGGGCGAACCGGGATTCGAACCCACAATCAAAGGTACCTGGCGTGCCCAAGGGACGCAACTCTGCACAGCGAATCGCGGCGCCTTAGGCGACTGCGCCACCCGTGCCCCCAGCCTGTTTGATAACAACTTACTATATGATATATCTTTAGTAGTAACAATGTATATGTAACTCTTATATATAATAACAGGTTTATCATGTGTATCGTGAGTACTCCCGCTTTTGGAGGATTGTGGCGTCACACATACATTGAAAATACTCCGATGATGGCTTAATTATGACATGGAGTTGTCTTTTATCAGTGAGTTAGATGTTTTACGATTGTTCTTGTGATTAGTGTCAGTGTCTTTTCTGCGTGTCAGCCAATAGTTCTTCACTTAAAGACAAGAGTGGTTTCAGTGATCAACATATATACAATATAATATCATGTAATTATTACATATGCCTGTAATTAAGAATATCCCAAGGAATTGCCATTTTAAATTGATCTTACTTCACTTGGGTTCACCCCTCTTTCTGCTCAGGTGAGGAATGTAGCGAAGCTGTTAGTGCATCTACCAGCCCCACCACTACTGTGCCAGTGTCTCACTTGCCCGTGCAAGTGAACCTACAGACTGTCAAAGAAAAAGGGTTTCTCAGGTTGAGCCAAAATGGAATTGCTGTAACCAGGTTATCAACCCTGTTTTTCGAAGTGACCTCTTGTGACAAAGGACAGCTTATTCTCCTTCCTGGAGGCGAGAAAATCGGCGACAGGGCCCATAAATTCGTAGTTCAGCAAACGACAACAGAAGGAAACGTTATTGCCAGGCATTTGAAATGCACAATACTAGGTTACGAGGACTTTGACTGTTACGGGAGTGTTTCGTACGCAATGGAGCCAATCTGCAATGAATATAAAACATTCTGGATCAGATTGAAGTCATCAGAGGTAGTGGAATATGGAGAAGGATGCAACCCTGAGAATGGTACCATGTTTACGTATACTGGTGAAAGTCCTTTTTCCCTCGGTGACATAGCAGTGAAGTCACGTGGTTCAGCCAAGTGGAAATTCGGTTAGTTTCATTTGTATGTAATTGCTAAATGGAGGACATATATTTCTTTATATGTGCTTAGTATGTTTTAGAAAGAGCTAATACTTGAGTACAGTATCCATTTCCAATTAGGCATATATGTTAAGGTTACTTGAACGGTCAGAAAACGGTACTAGGCAGATTGTGATTAGAACAGTGTCTCGAAGTAAAAGACAATTTCCTAACAGTATCCTCAAAACATTCGCGATCCCTAACGTTTTTGTTCAGAATATATGAATGAAAGTTTGCTGATTGTCAGCTCAATGTTTCATGTTGTAGTTAAAACAAAATCTATGATCATGACAACATCCATTATTGTGTGCACAATCTGTACCTATTTGGAGTAAACCTGGATTCGAAAATCATGACAGTAATGAATAAGAAATTGATATTTTCAATCTCACTGCATTGTGTTTGTGTGAGGAAATTACGCGACACATTTTTGTCCCTTACATATCTGTGGATGCTTATGCATTTATGCCAAACTGACATCATAATCCTTGCATAATATTCTCATTTGGTTTTCTATATCCTTACACTTAAAGGTTCTTCCGTCTGCAACAGAAGTCTAACTACAAGTACCATTGACGATGACGAAGAAGATGATTGGAAGGACAGGGATGATCCCGACATCAATGGGTCAGGTATAGAGGGTGGGTCGGACAACACTGAAAAAGCGGCGTCAGTCAGCAGTGGATCGGCGGGTGAAGTAGGGCCTGACAACGTGGGAACCGACGTATTTGGCGGGTCAGATGGCAATGAAACAGATGAAGAGGATGAATCAAGGATCAATGGTGACAGGGAGCACGCTGAAGGGGTTGAGCCAAACAACATTGGAACGAATGTTGCGGTTGACTCTGTCAATATTGAACAGTCTACAGCTGCAGAGGTAGGTTCAAATAATAGTGGAACAACGCAAGAGAGTGCACCTAACACCATAAAAGCAGATAAAGTGGGTGGATCAGTCAATGCTGAAACAACTGAAGAGAGAGGTTCTGGTAGTGTTGTAACTAATAATGGAGATCCCGACACCATTGTATCATTGAGATCGACAGACAGCCCTGGATCAGCGGGAAATGATGGTTTAGACCACAGTGGAAATGCTGGGGAAGGGGAGTCAGATACTAGTGGATCGGCTGGAGTAGAAGCGACAGACGTCAGTGTGTCACGGAGCGAGTTGGGCAACATTGAAACAGCCTTGGAACAAATCAACGAAGAAAGTGGTGTTACAACAGGCGAAATAGCTGCAACTGAGCAAACATCCGTCACGGTATCTGCACAGAGTGGAGAACTTGCAGATATGGCAGACAGAGACGAAGAAGAAGACAATCCTAATCTGTCCTCCATTCTAAAGTCTTTTCTAGATTCAGATGGGTCTTCAGCTGGGACAAGCACACCTTCTCTCGGTATGCTGCTGGCGGTGTGTCTGCATCATTTGTGGAACAGGCTTTTTGGCCAAAATGCTAACTAATTAATGTTATCTTTGATGTGGCATCATTCCTGACCATTGATATATAGCAATATATCGAGGCTTGTAATCAGATCAGAAATAAAATAGTATCTGCATCCCCTTATTTTAAATGCATACTTTGTGGTGTAGCAACCTTTTAAAGTAACATTGATATAGTGTTTGACACATATCTGAAATGGACACATTTAAGTTGCATGTTGTTTAACGTCACACGAAGCAATTTTCCAGCCATATGACGGCGGCCTGTAAATAATCGAGTCTGGACCAGCGATTGACATCAAGAGCATCGATCTACTTGTACGCAATTTGGGTACGATGACATGCATCAACCATGTCAGTGAGCATGACCACTCTATCCCGTTAGACGCATCTTACGACAAGCGTGTGTTGCTGAAAACCAATCCAACGAGGATTTTCACGCGGGACAAGCTTGGGTTGTCTATTCGAACCAGATCTTCACTGTTGACTCATGTTAGCGCCTATACAATTTGGTCTGGTGACTCGTATAAGGCTCAGCAAATACTGGTGCAGAATTGACTCATCAGATAAAATATTCAGGTCTGGCTGAAGGGATTTTATAAGCGTCTGTTGATCGTGTGGGGCTTTCCACCAAATTAACGCATATGTGCATGATATCATGGAAATGCCGTCCAGAGCGGCGTTACACCAAAGCTCCCAATTTGTATGACTCGTACATGTGATATTCCACATGCAAAGGAAGTTGCTGCAGTAAATATGTACACTGATATTGAATGTTGGCTGGTGTGTTTGCAAGTTCAGGGGTGTCACAAGATTGCAAAAAGAGACGACTAATATTTTTTTTTAAACATATATTTATTCAGTTTTCTATAATATTTTACATTCCAATATCATACATAGAGTGTGCATAGATTTATTGTGACATTGTTGGCATGTTTGTAGCATGGACAGATCATAGTTATACAGAGTTTCTAAATAATACATGAAGAGAAGGCCAGAAGGCATAGTTACAATTTGAATATGCAATACATTTTAAATTTAATAATATCGAAGTATTTCTTTTTGAATTAGTAAAAGGATTGGTTTGGCTTGTTTTCTATTAAATGTGTACAACATATATTTTGTTATCATAATTACTGCATTGAGTGAATTATTATTCTTCTCTTTAAATCCAAACAGTATGTGTTCATTGCTAAAATTAACTCTGCCTTCTGTATAGTTCCCAAACCAAAATGGAAGTTTCGTCCATATATCAGCAGCATAGTGACAATTACATAATACATGAGAGATTGTTTTAGATGGTTCTTTACATAATGAACAAACTGGCGATTCAACATATCCAACGACTTATATAAGTGTCAAGTGGTTGCAATGGGTGATCGTGTTGCAACGGGTGAACACTCAGTGTCGTATCTGATTTTCAGTCATCCATATGCATAATTCACATAGCCATTTTGTTCCCTGCGATCGAGATTGATTGTTCTCTTGCGTTGACATAATATACTTCATCGCAACCGCTGTCACATTGTATGCACGGATGCAGTGTTAACCTGGGATTATGTGAAGGGAACTAAATTCCAATGAATACATTCGGAAGGTTTGTGTAGTTGACAGTAAGATCGCACTGATGTATTAATCTGTGGTTAGATTAACTGGATCATGAATATGCATGAACAGAATGATTTCCACACATCACATAATTTTCTTTTCTCTTTATGATTTCATAAATAACGTACATTACTACATTAAGACACGTTTACAGTGGAGCAATGGTTTTTTTTACCTCCAGAAAAAGAGCCCTTAGCGTCATGATCCTATCCTCAGAGCAAATAAAGGCTTGTTCGATCTTTTACTAAGCTTTACGCAAAATGTATATCACACTCAGCTTGATAAACATTGACACCCAATTAGTATTATTTCGTTACAAATGTCACTTTTTCATACAGTCACATTTACTACTTCACACTCAGAGACACAAAGAGTGAACTTAGTGTATTTCCGACTGGACGGTACTGGAGACAATTAGGCGTCTAATACAATCATGGCCTCTACTTATTTTATATATTTGGTAACACTGTTCATACAAAAAATCTCTCTGAATCGATTAGTGTTAATTAACATTCAAAAGTTTTTCTTTCATTATAAAACGATATTTGTTCCTTACATTCTCCATCGCTCATTTTCGGGACGTTTAGATGTACATGTTTCCACACTTCGCTGTTCTGCATGTATGTTTGTAAATGTATGCCTATGTACCTTATTGAAAATGGACCCGTGAAAATCCGGGATAGTATTATAGTAAAACGCGACTCTGCCTGTCGTAAGAGGCGACTAACGGGATCGGGTGGTCTCTGACTTGGTTGATGCATGTCATTGACCCCAATTGCGTGGATCGATGCTCATGGTGTCAATCACTGGATTGTCTCGTCCAGACTCGATCATTTATGGACGGCCGTCATATAGCTGGAATATTGCTGAGAGCGGCATTAAACAACAAACAAACAAATTATTGGAAATGTATGGACATGTAATTATAGTTATGCATGAAATACCACCTACCCATATTATCTTCCGCCTACTATCATGCAACACATAAGACAATATAAAACAACAAATGTAAATCGTTGTAAGGAACACTTTCATATATGGACAAACCTAATAGACGACAAGGTAGTATTTTATGCTGTAGGGTCTGGGATAGTGCAAGTAATTATAATACCTCAGGATTGGACATATATGACCATTCACTACAACCGTCATTTTGAAGTTGAATACAAATCACGATACATCACGCAGAAACAAACACTTCAAAGTTGTCAATTCTGCGTGAGGTTCTCTGTTTCATGATATCAACAGCAATTATTTCAAGCAAAGCAAAATGACGTATTTGCATCGTCAATATGGCTACTTTTGACATTTGACTAAATCACCATTCACGACGTTGTTTCGTGTCTGTTTTTATATCATGGTCCAGCTTTGCTTACAATTTCTTGTATATGGGTGTGTTTTTTTCAACAACTGTGATAAACCTTACAGTTGTACTGTCCTTTGTCGACAGATATCTTATAATGAACGCCTTCTTCACATCGCTATTTGACAGCAATTCTGCTGATGAGATGTAAATGTTTAACGCAATCATTCACTGTGCTCTGAAAACGGTACTTGCTAAAAACGTGAACAAAGGCCAGTTTCGATTTTCCACTGTGTAGTATTTCATCCTATTTTGAGAGAACCATCCATGTATTCGTTGCGTACAATGCCTAATATGTTTGATCCACTGATCCTGGATTCTCCCTTACCCAACCGTTATACCCGTGCTCGTGGGTTTCACAAAAGTTGTCAACGTCTAAGACCTTCATGTCTTCGGGCTTTTATCCCACATGAAGCTGACACGCCGTGATATACCTGGAATACTGTTTAAAGCGGCGTGACACCGAACTCACTCACTCATTACCCAACCGTTACGCTACATTACAACAACACAGTTAGTGAGACACGCTGTGCGCTGCACGGCCGAGATTTATTAAGCCACATGCGTAAACGTACATACATTAGGTGTTCCATACATTAGATCTTACACACATTGAAGCGTACAGTATTCGATCACAAATTAACTTTTGTTTCGCGACACGTAAAATCAGTGTTAAACAACTCCTTTAGAGAACATACTCTGGAACTGTGTTCCCTCAACGACTGCAAACAGATACTACCGGAGGGCTTAACAGTATACATGTGATCTGTTGCACCAGTTACATTTATTGATCTACCTGTGTACATGCCCAGCAGATTCAAATATTAAAATACTGGCTGTGTAGCCTATACGTACATAGTTAACACATTTAACAAGTACATATCTATCCATGTATCTATCTATCTATAAGCCAATCGTACTGGTAATAAAATGCACAAACACTGCACATACTCTTTATGTGTATTAGGGCATAATCACTCCCTGTATTATTACGGCTATTTTACCCAGAACATCCAACATCGTATAACTGCACATACAGCAGCTAGCATTAGTATTGATACAGCTCTTCAGCGCAGAGCAATAACACATAATCGTATGACTGCACATGCAGCAGGTTACACCAGTATTAGTATTGCTCTTCAGCGCAGAGCAATGTCACATCATCGTATGACTGCATATGCAGCAGCTTACATTAGTATTAGAATTGCTCTTCAGCGCCGAGCAATGTCACATCATCGTATGACTGCATATGCAGCAGCTTACATTAGTATTAGAATTGCTCTTCAGCGCAGAGCAATGTCACATCATCGTATGACTGCACATGCAGCAGGTTACATTTGTGTCATAATGGCTCTACAGCCTGGCGACAATAATGACCCCGGAAATATAACAGATCTGAATCTGTCCGCAGTGTCACATATCTGAAACATATACACAAAAGGTTAAAACATTGAAAATGACATACGTTGCACAACAGGAAACAGTGAAAGCATGGCCACTATAGTATTTCTAAAAGCGATAATGAACAATTTAAATCTTCACACCTCTTAAATAATACTCCTGATTAATGCCACCTACCGGGAAAGACTACTCACTTATATCAACGTCCTTCATCCTTCAAACGAAGGAAATAATACTAATAATGAAATGCTATCATGGGTACCCAGCCTCGTCTAACAAGTTTGCGTACTTGTACCAACAATACCTTCATGGGTAGCACATGTTAGAATTGGTTCTCAGAAACCTTTGGTGGTAATAAAAGCCAACTTCATGAATCTGGTAGTCATGCTCGGTGAAGGCGTATATCTTTGCTCATAGTCTCAATCATTAGATTGTCTGGTATAGACTCAATTATTTACATTTCGCAGTCAGATAGCTGTTATATTGCTGAATGAGTGAGTTAAACGTTAACGTCACATAGGCAATATTTCAGCCATATCGTGTAATATTGCCGAGTGCGCATCGACAATAAAACAAACGATCGATTAAACCCATATTCGTCTCTATGATTTCAAGTTATTGCAAGTTTATGTGTGACGCATTCATAGTGCGTGGTGTAGTGTAGTGTAAAGTACGTATTTGTACTTAGTGTACTCAGGTAATATTTGTGATGGCATCGAGTAAGAAACCAAAGAGAAGCAGGTATTCCAAATAGATGTTTATCAGCTGATGAATGTTATGAACTTGTTTCATATATCCTACGTACCTGCTGACAGGGATACAACATTCTCATAAAAATAGATAAAGGTCACGTAATTATCGTGCAGTTGGTATATAGTGAGGTAAATCATGAATAAGTTACTGGCGTTCTTAGGCAAAATCACCAGGCAGAAAAGTATCTTGCACAAATGGTTAAATGTGGTACGGTTGATGTTGTGTATACACATATGTGACTGATGCTAATTAACTGTACACATATGATCACAGGATCCGTGTTGAACCTTTATGACAGCAACACAATTCACGTTCAAAGTAGAGATTAACACGAGGCAAGCAGCTACATTCGTTTTGAAGATATTTATGCTGCCATGGCATCACATGATGTGTATGATATAAAGAACATGAAAGCCAAATTTTCAGTCGACTTGTGCGGCTTCCAGTCAGCCATGATGGGTTTTCTGCTGGTGTCCCTGTTGCTGCTTCAACAGGGTACGTGGTCATTTAATAGTATTTCCTTTCTTGAGCACTGCTATTGCTTTTTCATTCCTTGCGTAATAAAACAATAGTTACATATTAGATTATTGTATTTTGAAATGAGCACGTGTTTTGTTCCTCGCTTTCTTTGAGTCATATTGGCAAAACTGATCAAGGTTGAAATTAAAGTGTCAAATGTTCTTAAGTTCAAACACAACACTAGTCTCTGAGAAAATGGCATCACAAGTCAGTATCTCGTGTGTCCGCCATGTGCATTGATGACTGCCGTGCAACGTCGATACATGGAATGGATGAGGCGGTTGATGGTCGGCCTTGGTTGGACGTCATTCATCCGTCTTTGAATCTCGTCCCACAGGTGCCCAATGGAATTTAAATCGGGACTGAGGGCAGGCCACTGCATGGTTCTGATGTGATTCTGCTGGAGGAAGTGTCTTGTTGCTCTCGCAGTGTGGGCACGGGCGTTATCATGCTGAAACTCGTGGTTGCGGCGACGTGCCAAATGAGGTATGGCGTGTGGTCTCAAGACTTGATCAATTTACCGAGCTGCTGTGACACCATTGCCTCTCCATGGACCGATGTTCTGGAAGACCACAGGACCGACCCTCTGTGCAAGACAAATTCCACCCCACACCATGATGCTTGGACCAACTCATGAGTCTCTCACAACATAAGCATCCGAATAATGTTTCCCACGGCGTCGCCAGACTCTCTCTCTGCTATCTGCTGTTGAGATACAGTAACGACTTTCGTCTGAGAAGAGGACTCTTCTCCACTGCTTTTGGGGCCAATGCTGGTGCTGTGTGGATTTTATAGGGCAAGAAATGGGGGAATGCATGTGCATTTCAATTTGCACGGAACTCACGTGCATCGGGTTACCATGGCCGTTGCCGTGATGCGTTTGGGGAATCGATTTTATTGTAATCTGCTTTGTTTTTTATCATCAAGTTTCATTTTTCCGGACAAGGTAATGTTAAATTTTAGAACAAAATCACTGTATATGAGCTGGGATAGAATCGTCTAAACCCACCCTTAAAAAGAAAATGCACAATGTGCCTTATGCAGGTGAAACGAAACCCAGCACGTGTATTCAAATGGTTGAAATACTGGCAGTGGTGAGAAGTCGATGTCAGTACGATTGGAGACATGGTTAGACGTCATTTAACCGCACCCGCCGCGGCTTGAGCCATAGGAATAGTACAGGGTGCTATGACTCACACAGCCGTTGTAAATCAGTACAATGTTCATGGCGGCGTCATTTCAAAAGCGGTAACCCGGAATCACCAAACTGGTCCGATGACAGAGAGACCACGCACCGGCCTTCTGAGGATGACAACTACGAGAGAGGACCGCTTTCTGGCAAAACTCGCCCGGAGAAGCAGGCTCACCACAGCACGATCTCTCCAGAATAACCAACAAAGAGTGGCAGGGAACAGGGTGTCGAAGAAAACAGTGCGGAACAGACTCAATGCAAAAGGCCTGTGGTCTAGAAGACCCGTACAATGTATGCCATTGACTGCACTCCACCGACAACAGAGGATGATTTGCTCAAATCAACATTGCAACTGGAGAGTCAACCCGTTGGCGACATGTTCTTTTCACAGAGGAGTCCAGATACTGCCTGGACTTCAACGATGGCAGGGCGCGTGTCTGAAGGAACACCAAAGAGCGAAACGATAACTACACCAAAGCAGAACATGATCGTTTCAAGACGGAAGCTTCATGGTGTGGGCTCGCATCCAGGTTGGCTGAAGAACCGATCGTGTGGTCATCAGACGGGGTACCATGGCTGGCGTACGTTACTGAGATGATATAATCACCCCTGCCATGGATAATAACGCACGTCCACCTCGAGAAAGAATCGTTACTGATGTGCTGCAGGCCAACAATATTACACCCATGGACAGGTCAGCGAGATCACCGGACCTCAGTCCAATTGAACATACTTGGGACATACTTTGGAGACGTGTTTATGGTCGCAATGTTCAAACCCAGACTCTGGATCAACTTGAGCAGGCATTACGGGCAGAATGGCAGAATATTCCCCGCAGCAACTTGATCGTCTCATTTGGTCAATACCAAGACGTGAACAAGCCTGTAGTTATACCAACGTGTATGGCCATAACACAACGACTGGATGTTGTAAAATCATTTACATGGATTTCCCGAATCATGCAGAAAACACATTTTTCAAGGGTGTATATGTATTTCCACGTTTCCAACTCTGCTATTGTTCAATGAATGTTTCTGTGACTTTTAGGTATTATGCGCATACTTTTTATTTTGCTAATACATAATTCATTAACTTGACACTTGTGTAAAGAACAATATTATCCTGAAAATAATTCTTGTTGCCTAAATCTTTTGTGAGGAGTATATAAATCCCAAGCACAAAGTTGTCCGACTCCCCATTGTTCTCCCAATCTGTTGACGGACATTGGGAGAGTACCCTGGTTTGCTGCCAGGAATACAGCCCTTCTGACAATCTGGGGAGTGCAGAAGGCTGCAGTGTTGGGGAGTCTTCACATTCTCCGAAAGGTTTGGTGTATGCGACTAAGCAGAGGTTCCTAGGAGAAGTCCTGTTTGCTGTCTGGGCTTGTGTAGAGGGGGAAAGGGCTCTGAGCTGATGATGAGCCTAACCAGACAGACTGTGCCAGGATCACCAAACCCTCTTTGCCGCGTTTATTTATTTTAACTTGTGCTATATTGCTATATTTAAGCACCATTCATTTATCTATAATGACAATTCTTTAAGATGTGGATTACCCTTTGTTGATGAATATTATAAATGTCAAGATGAGTTTACACCACATGTATGTTCTTCCCATATTTCTGCATACACAGTAATTATTGTATGTACGCGATTAGAACGAAAGACACCACCCCTACCATCACCCCACCCGTGAACCACAGACATTTCCAAATATAGTTAATCAGCTGTCAGTCAGTATGATGATACAGTCATGAATTCACTGAACGTTTCTACCTCTGAGTAACACTTTCGTGTTTTAAATGGACTCGGAGTTTCTCAATCTGTCAGAGCATTGATTAGTATTGCTTGTTTTTTTTAGACATTCTGGTGGAGTCAATGACGATAACAACCGAGAATTCCGGGGGCTGGAATAGAACTATCAGGGTCAGCGAACAAGGCATTGATGTTGCGGGAATGACACATCCAATGTTAAGCTGTTCCAAAAAGGCTTCGAAAAGGACTCACTGGTACTGAATTTCTTTCTAATGAAGACAAATAAGAATGGTCAGATGTTTGGCACCATGTGGCTATGCACTTTCAAAGAGAAGAAGACATTAGATTGCAATGTCAAATTCAAAGCAACAACGACCAACTTTTGTGACGACTATAATCCCTACTGGGTAAACATTGCGGTATCAGGTACAATCATGATCGGAGAAGGCTGCGAGGTTGGGACTAACATCTTGTGGAAGCTATCCAACATGGGTTCCTTCAATCTTGGTGAAATCGGTGTGGGATCTGAGGGTGTGGCTCAATGGAAGTTCGGTAAGGTATACATACTACTATATTGACTTGACCTATGTCATTATTTTTTTCTAACCACATACACAAATCAGTACAGGGACAAAATAACAGTCAACACAATACTTGCAGCTGTATAGTTGTCACAACGTTTCACACTTTGAAGACTCGTACACCATTTACAGTGATATTTTCCATCAATGACCCTTTGTGTATATTCACGTTTACAACAGCGTTCATCGGGAAGGCTGGTACAGGGTTCACCTGTATATTATAACTATGTGGTGTCTCAATATGATTAAACGTGGTATTTTGATCAATTAAAATGGCATAAATTCTCTCATCAAATTCAAAACGCTATATGAACAGTAAAAGCCAATGCATAGTGGTATTTATAATTTTACTACAGACATTTACATAAGCTTCAGTTACTTTGCAATCCTGCTGGAGAATCCGTCCAATAATAACAAGTTAGGAGGTCTAGCTTTGATTGCTTGTTGCCTATACCCTTTTTTACTTTATACCAACTAACTTTCTGAAAATGATTTACCTTTGAGAGGCATTTAGATTTGGTGCACAAAGTAAGAATAATACATGGATGAACAACATTTTTGTTACAGTTAGGAACGACGTTTCGGTGTAGGTTCTGATGTATATTCTAACGTATACTAGAATCTATGTTTGACGTTGAACAAGTCCAGTACACTTTGCATATGATTTCATACTGACTTATATTGATATTATTATTACACCTACAGTATTATATACACTACTGCCTAAAAGTTCATTCCCCTAACACGCGTTGAGAACGCGTGTAACACGCATGTGACACGGGTGCTCAACGGGTGCTCAACGGGTTGCACACGGGGTGAGCACCCGTTGCACAAATATATTGTCTGTGAGTAAATTTATATGTCACGTGTGCCACGCGTGTAACACGGGACCGGGTTCCAGTTGAAGTTGACAAAATTATCAAATGAATAGTGAGATAAAACAAAACAGTGAGATGTGAAATTTGAGTTAATGAGCGGCCATTGAGCTGTGTTCACCAGACCGTAAATACAAGGTCGGCCCGTCTTAATTAGTGTTCGGTTGTTAGACTTTTATGGCATGAACCATTCCACTAGGGTCCCGTCTAGCCATTGTGGCTAGCCGACAGTAGAACAGTAGTGAATTTAGATGCGAGTTTATTGCTAGGGGAACCCCCGTGTTGACACGATTGTCGCGGGTTGGTAAATGTTCGCCATTAATAAAATGATTGTTTGTGGATTTGCGAACATATTCATTTGCCCACACGAGTCATTCCATTTGATTGCAAATATAACGTTTTTCGTTCGCCAAATTTATGCTTTAGACAGTACAATTATGATATAGCCGTCACCACTACTAATGTCTCATTATTTCACGTAGGAATATGTCCCATTTCCCCACACCCCACTTTCTGTTTTGTATTTTGAAAGAATAAATAAAAGAAGGTTTTGTGTGGGACACTTTTTATACTAATTATAAGAGGATGTTGTAAATGAATATGAACAGCCATGCTGTCTGACTGTTGATAGAATTTGAGATCTTCACAATCACCGGGTGTGACCATGTAGACAGAATCTCGTTAGGGTTTGTGATTTTTACATTTGCCCAATGACCATAGTGAGTATTGCTGGGGATACCAAACGTAACAGTTTATTATTAGAGTTTGTGAGTACCTATACCACGTAGATAGGATATATTTAGGATTTTAATCCTTCTTTGAGAGGCATTTAGAAGTTGGAGTACTACGTTAGGATAAGATTTATGGGTGACTTTAATCCTTTCTTTCTCTGTGGGTAATCCTTTCACGTTGATTGGAGGAAGTCACTCAACCAGGTCATGACAGGTCGTGAGTTTACTCACTAACTACTGTGAGCGTTTTTGGCATAACATCTTTTCTTGTATAAACATAGAAACGATGCTCAATCACTGTTAATCTTCTGCAGTTTGCTGGCAAAGTGGGGATAAACCTCAGTGTCAAAGACGATCAAACTTAGTTCGAATCCTTGTTTATATGTGACATCTCCCAAATGGGGACATGCTCATAAACTTGGCAAGTGATGATGAATTTTAATATTAATATTATTATAGTTTATGAAATTGTTAATAAAACTTTAATAAAATTGTGCTTCACTCTCACGAAAAATATATTGTCTGTGAGTAAATTTATATGTCACGTTTCATCGGCATTTTTCAGTGATATTGGGACTACATGAAACATGGCTGGTTTTACATTTCTGATACAGGTGCTTGACTGACTGAGTAGTTCATGATCAATTAGATATGTTTAAATCAGTCAAGTTTGCAACAATAGATGAATAAGTTGATACATTTGGACCGCAGTTACCGATTAACAACTTAAGACATAGAGACAGGGAGGAGATATATAACCAAACCTATGGTCCTGTTGAGACAGTTGAAGTTAGAAAGTTGGATTAAATGACAGTAACTAATTTGAACATTCCCCAGTAATATCATAAAATACATCATAACTCATAACAGTCCGATAGACAGCTTCCAGCCATATACTAGTATTGAAGGGACAATCGCTTTTGACAGTTTAAAAACAAACTCACCTTAAGGTACTTGGCAAGTCTAAACTGACCTCCCTGAATATGTTTTTTAGGTTTGACAGCAACTATGCTTGTGGATTTCACAGATAGACATGATTTGTTAGCTAGATGTTATTACAATAAGCGAAAATGTCTTAAAAGTCCACAGTTTGTTTAATAGTACAAAAAGTGTGTTATAGATCTATCAACGTTTTCTTTTATTGAACATAATATTTGCACTATATTGCTGTTAGCTGTAAATAATCTAGCCTCCCCATGTACGTAACTTACATATATTTATGTATGACCAGAACAGCAAATAAAGTTCTGGTAGATAGGTACCTCGGAGATTTAACGTGCGCTTTCCGCCTATTGCAGCCTATTCTAATAAAGTTAAAGGGGTTGGGGTTTGGCTGGGTGGGAGTGGGTGATAAAAGAATTTTCAATAATATGGAAAAGTTTGGGCTTGGGGGGGGGGGGGGGGGGGGGGGGGGGCAAGCGTGGGAAGGCACGGCGTCGGCTGGCGAGCACGTGTGGCTAGAAGTCTAGCGGCGGTATCCTTCTAGTAGAGACTCTTGGCAAGGAGGGCGGCGGTATTGGCGACGAAGTGGTTTGAGGTCGGTACGCCACTACTCTGGAAGAAGTGGTACAAGTCTGTGTAGTTTGTGATGTCGTACTCGATGTCCTGTCCCCCCTTCTTGTGCACCATGACGAAAGGGACTCCTTGTTTAGCGTGGAGATGTTCCTTTGGGGTGTTGATCTGGTCAACCTTGAGATCCGGCCGGGCCTGGTAGTGGTTGATCGGAATGTCTGACTTTTCCACTAGTAATTAAAGTTCTTTGGTATGACCTCTTTTATCCCTGCTGACGTTATCCTAATGTTCAATTTCAGTCTGCCTCACCAAGCGTAAGAAAGCATTGTACATGTTCTGATAAACCATACTGATGCAATTAAGCAAAGGATGTGGGCAAATATCTATTTTCTATATATATATTTGTGGATATGAAGCATTCTAGTTAATTGTGGATACAGAGTCTGGGCAGACAGAATTGTGTTTATTTCCAGGCCACCCTGATCATCGTTTACTACTATAAGGTGTATGTTTTGAGGCAAGATCAAAGGCGCCGCACAGCATTTATTAGATAACAGACGGGGTCGTCCGTTTCGCTTTAAACAACTACCCCACCCTGTCTGTAGGAGTTATATAATCGGTGCGCAAATAACTGTGTCAAGTCCACTGCCGGGCTGATGCGGTGTCAGTGTCAGCGATGAACATGAATGCTCAAATTATAGACCTGTAGCACTCACAAGTTGCTCAGCCAAAATATTTGAAAAGTGTATATTCAATTCTCTGATAACAGCAAATATAACCTTAGAAATAGATTCAACATACAAACAATCAAATGTAGAACACAGACCTATGCTTAATAATAATTTCTTCTGGATATGATCAACCTGCGGAACCCTCTATCCGATGAAGTAACTAATGCTCGCTCATTAAAAGAAATCAAATCATTAATTAATCGTTCTGATGCAATTACTAATAATTTTGACTTCAAATATATTCATAGATCATGCCAAATTGTCCACTGTCGCCTGAGGCTCGGCTGCAGTGACTTAAACGCTGATAAGTTTAGACGACATGTATCAGACATACCAGACTGCACTTGTGGATATCACCTTGAAGATGCAATTCACTTTTTCTATAACTGTCAAAAAATACGATAATATCAGAAACACTGTGTATTTCTACACACATGGGTATGGTCTACAAATGATATTACGTGGCAGTAGTTAAGCAGTTCTACAAACATGACTCTTCTTAAATCAGTTCACGACATCATTGTCAAAAGCAAAAGGTTTGAGTAGCTTAATTTTATGCATGTAGTAAAGGAAAACTGCATTACCTTATTTTACAGACACCACTTGCTTCAGTGTATGGCTTCGTGTATTCATTTGTGCATTTTGTATGTTTATGTTCATCACTCTCTTATATATATCCAGTTGTTGTTAAGTTGTTACCTGGAGTGGTATTACATAAGCAAGTTTTGCTTGTTTACCGATCCAGATTTCTTTTGAAATAAAAATACGTTTAAGCCAACACAGCTAACCCTAAAACACATGATTGTAAACTATTCAAAAAGGGGCACTAATCTCTGGCTTCTTCTCGGGTGTCGGACTCAAACTCAAACTCATTTATTCTTAGAATAACATGACATACAATTATCTACAATTTTTATTATGTACAATTTAACAAAAATAATAAAAATAGGATACGTGGATACTAATACAATTTACCAATTGTATTGTACACATTGTTAAGGAATTTAGATAGGCCTTTTAGATTTCTTACACTGTTAGTGGTCATAATTTTCTTAAATGTTTGGAAACGTAAGATATTGCTTATTTAAGAGTTCATATCGCCGTTGGTGAAAAGCTTCACATTGGAATAAATAATGCAATTCATCTACCATAGCGATAGATTCACAGAGTGGACACTGGCTGTCTTCCCTGGGAATGTTCAGCCATCGACCTGTTTCAACTGGTAATCCTTGGTTAGAAAGTTCTGACTTTAATTTTGAGAGCAGTAGATATTTCGCAAATGAAGGTTGATTCTTCAGGTAATACGACCTTTGGATTTCCGCTTGGGCTTTCTAGCTGCCGTGAGTCAATTTGCTCGTTAACGCAACCGAGCGTGACAAGAGACTGGGCTACCAGTCTGCAAGGACAGCTAAATAAGCTTATGCATTTTTGAAAACTGATTGGTTACCCGTGATCTAAACGAGGATCTGGAGGGGTGGGGGCCTTTTTTAAAAACTCAATTTTTAGCCAGTTTATTGTTGACATTTTAGACACTGACCACGATGATATTATATGGTTTAAACTTACATCCCGCACAGACACTGATTATAAGCTTGTGTTATGTGTGTGCTATTTGCCTCCCACTGGGTCGAGTAGACAACATGACGCAGAACAATTTTTTGAGATTTTGTTGGAGCAAGTGGGAACTTTCCAAAATGAAGGATTAATGTGCATATGTGGAGACTTTAATTCAAGAACTGGAACCAAGACGGATTATATCGAAGGAGTCGATGAGGTTTGTGATCGGATGGTTATTGACTTTAAAGAAAATAGCTATGGTGATCTATTTCTTGATTTTCTGATAAACTGTAATATGTGTATGTTGAACGGCCGTGTGGGGCATCATGACTTTACTTACATCAAAAACGGCTGTTCAGTGGTAGATTATATTGTAACAACACATGAAAACTTATCTTGCTTTAAAGATTTTAATGTGATCAAAATGTCATCTCTTGTGGATGGTTATAATGCACCAGACGTCATCCCCGACCACTCCGTGCTTGTATGTGATATATTAGCTCCCAGACTAGTTAGCCATACGGATGATTCTGACTGTATGATTGGAGCCCCCAAACATAAACGTTATAAACAACGTGACATTACCAGTTATTTTCTCCAGAGTGAGGAGGCTTTAGCCATGGTAACAGAGACAATTCATAAGATAGAGACACAGTTGTCTGTTCAGCGGGATGTAAATGCTGCTTGTACTGAGTTTTTGTCATGCTTATATTCTGAACTGGACAGGAATGTTGATGTTGTCTCTCACAGCAATATCAGTAAAACAAAAGGTAAATCCATGTATAAACCTTATTGGTGTGAGGCCCTCCAATCCAAATGGGATTCTGTTTGTTTAGCCGAACAGGATTGGTTGAAAAGTAAATCTTCTTTAAGAAAGAAAATGTTAAAACAGAAGTATGTGTCTGAACGGAAAGATTTTGATAAACTGCATCGTAACTATAAACGCTCGTACCAGTTACAAGAACAACAGCGCTTGCTTGACAAATATAAACATCATGATAGCCGCGAGTTTTGGAAAGTTATTGGCAAAATAGGTATTGCTAGTGATAGGCGAAACTCTATCCCATGGGAGGTAATTCGTGACGGAAGTGTGATCACAAACAAGGAGGATGTTCTTAATATTTGGAATTTAAATTACAGCAGTTTATATAATGCTGATCCATTAAATACCTTTGATGATGCTCATTTTCAGAAAATTAAATCCGAAATTAACAGTGACAAAGTAGAATATCCCCCCTTCGATGCTAGTCACCTAAATGTACCAATATCTCGTGAAGAGGTTGTAAATGCACTCGCCCGTGTTAAATGCGGCAAAGCGGCGGGATCCGATCTTATACCTGCAGAAGCGCTCAAAAATAGTTCCTGTGTGGACATTTTACTGAGGCTTTTTACTTTTTGTTTTGAATATAATACCTGTCCTGATGTTTGGCGCCATAGTATTATTTCACCAATCCTGAAACCAGATGCCGATCCCCGAGACCAACTTGGATACCGTGGGATCTCATTAATATCAGTACCTTGTAAAGTCTATTCTGACATTTTAAACACACGGTTTACAAAGTGGCTTGAACGTAATACTATTTTGGCCGATGAGCAGAATGGATTCCGTAGAAAGCGGAACACTGTAGAACATATATACTCTTTATATTCTGTTATTAATAATAGGAAATCTCAAAAACGCTCTACATTTGTATGCTATATAGACGCAATGAAGGCGTTTGACAGAGTAAACAGGGATTGTCTATGGTACAAATTACTTAAACTTGGTGTTAACGGAAAATATTTTTCTGCAGTGAAGTCGTTATATGATGGCACTCGATCCTGTGTGTCCCTTAACGGATACTTGACAGAGGATTTCCCTGTGTACAGTGGAGTGAAGCAGGGCTGTGTGTTATCACCGACACTTTTTTCCGTGTTCATTAACGACTTGGTTGAGGAAATTAATGACCTGCACTGTGGTGTTGACATCGGCGATGATTCTATGCTTAGTTTACTCTTATACGCCGATGATATTGCTCTTATAGCCGGCGACGAGCACTCATTACAACGAATGTTAAATTGCGTTGATAATTGGTGCAGACGATGGCGTCTTCAAATTAATACCAAAAAAACTAAAATTGTCCATTATAGACAGCAGTCTGTTACGCGTTCCAGTGTCAGTTTTCACTGTGGAGGAGAGAATATTGAAATTTGTAATGCATATAAATATTTGGGACTTTGGCTCCAGGAACACCTAGATTTAAATTTCACAGCTAAACAAATTGCTAAATCTGCCGGAAGAGCCCTCAGTGTAATTATTAGTAAATTTAAACTAGTTGGAGGAATGACCTATGATGTTTTCAGTACTTTGTATGACAATCTTGTACAACCTATCTTAACGTATGGTGCAGCAATTTGGGGAACCAGAGAATTTAGTTGCATAAATGCCATCCAAAATAGAGCGTGCCGCTTTTTCTTGGGTGTAGGAAAAACTACTTCTAATTTGGCCGTAAGAGGGGAGATGGGTTGGTCATCGATTATTACTAAACATAAAATCGAAGTTGTGCGTTTCTGGAAGAAGTTGAATTCAGCTCCCCCGCAGAGAATTATAGCTCGTATCAGAAATTGGTCTCTGTCATACCGAAAGTCCTGGGACAGCAGAGTTGTAAGAATGTTTGGCTCTTTTGATCTACCATTTTTGGATCTCTATAATATTGGTAATATAGATTTCCAAATTTTGAAATCAAAACTGATAGAACTTGACAGAGAAAACTGGTTGCGTGGAGTTTGGAATGACACTGGCCATACTACAGGCAATAAGCTTAGAACGTTTAGATTGTTTAAAAATACACTGAATGTTTCATTTTATGTACGCCATATTCTGGATAGATCACGACGAAGCACTTTAGCTAAACTTCGCTGTGGAACTTTACCCTTAGAATTAGAAAGAGGTCGTTATACACGCCCGAAAACCCCTGTTTCTGAACGCGTCTGTAAACTATGTAACGGCCATACTGTTGAAGATGAAGTTCACTTTTTGGTAACGTGTGACTGTTATAGAGAGCTAAGACTTAATCTTTGGCAGAAAGTATCCCTTATTAACCCCTCGTTTATTACGATGTCTCCGGCAGACCAAACCGTATTCTTAATGCAGTGCGACGAACTGGTTAAACCACTTGCTGCATTAATCTTCTCAATGTATCGGAGAAGAAAATATATAAAACAATAAACTGGGTAGTTGTGTGCGTGTGATAATTCTTATCATCTATCATGTTTTGCTGTGTTGTAGGGTTGATGTGTGGGGGTTGTGATGGGTGGCTGGCCCGAGAGGTTGTGATGGGTGCTTGTTTCATGTTGTATGTGTGTGGGGGGGTTGGGGGGGGGGGCGGTGGGGGGGTGGGGGGGGGGTGGGGTGTGTGGGGGGGGGGGTCGTTGGGAGGGAGTGTGTGTATGCGGCGGTAGATTGTTACTTTGTTGGTGTCTTTGTGCGTGGTTGGTGCTTCTTTTTTGTGGAGACGGGGAGGGATGAGGATGCGAGTGAGGACGTGGTTGATGGGTGCGGATGAGGGAACGGATACAGGTGAGGGTGTGTTTAAGAAATAGGGTGTGTGTGAGAGTGATTTGTGACGGTGAGGGTTCGGATGTGATTGAAGTGATGTCAATGAGGGTTTGGGTGTGTCTGAATGTGCGGGTGTGTTTGCGTGGTTTGCGTAAGCTGCTGTGAGTGAAGGTCTGGATGTGGGAATGGATGTGGTTGTGTGTATATAGGATTTTTGTATGGGGGATAATATTATGAATGTTATTTTCATAATTGCTATTAAATGTGGTGTGTACATATATAAAATAATGTTTTTATGAGTCTTTTAGTGTCTCGTAGGCCATTTTGGCCGGCCGCTGAAGTTTTACATCTTGCCTTGTCATTTTATATGTACAGCGGGTGACACTATAATAAAATATTCTTCTTCTCTTCTTCTTCTTCTTCTTCTTCTATGAAGATTTCAACAAAGGGCGCACGGTAATTAATTTCTTCAGCCTAAACAAACAGACAAATAACGGCGAAAGCTCATCGGATGTCGTTATTTGGAAATACCCCTGATGGTTAAAGTTTAATAATAAAAAAGTATCCCTGAGTGAAAGCATTTGCGGATTTCGGATTGCGTGGATGATACAATTACTACTCCCTTGTTGTCATCCACATTTTCTGGTATAACCCTACACTTGTGTATTTGTCGTAATTCACTTGCTGCTCAGTTAATGAATTAATAACATGTATACTTAGTTGTAGCACCACTCAGATTATAAAGGTTCAAATTTGGTCTTTCTTGTACCTGGGGTAATTATTCAATCTAAATCCAGGTTTGAAGTGAGGTGGAATGTGAGTTATGTGATACGCACGTGGCAGCCCAGCAAGAGATGTATGGTCAGTTGCTTTACTTTTTTTGTAAATCAACTGATCATTCCCAGACATCAAAGGATCAACAGGAAATACGTTGATTGATTAATTACTGTTATCTTGCACAGTGGATATGTCAAAAGTAAGTGTTTACATGTGAAGGTAGGTTTACTAAACCTAGGGAATACACGAATATCATGGCGTGAAGTACAGATGTAAAAACAACATACTTTGTTCAAAGGGTAACCGATAATACACTGACTGGTTGTTCATTGTTATCTAACTCAATGTATGTTTTTAAGAACCGAGGACATTATAAAAATAGTTGTCACGTGGGCTTTCTCAGCTAACTTGGCAGCTATGTGAAACAATTGAAACAAACTAAGTGATCAGTTAAGAAACAAACACGGGTTATAATATTCGATACATTTAAATAACGTCTAAAACGATATATTTAAATATTTTAATAGATTTCATATATATTCCAAATATTGTTTCCAAATAATTATTATTAAAGTATTTGATTCTCACATAGACATTTGACATCGAATAAGTATTTTTGTACAGCTGCAGACGCAATGGATATTGTTCCTTTATGCTGATATTCCCGGATACATTATAACTTTGGTAGGTTGTAATAATTATATTTGCATTTTGTTTTCATTCATTCGCTGCAGCTTTGAACAGAATCATTCTTGTTCCTTTCCGTTTGGTTGGGAAGTTTTTCGATGCGCGATAGACGTTGTTTTCACAAGTATTTTCTTTTGTAAGCGTGTATATGTTACAGTCAATGTGTAAAATATGATTCACTCAGGCAATTTATTAAATATCTAAATATTTCAGTCATTTTACAAATTGACTGAATAATCCATTCATTTATTTAACCGACAGACTAAAAATGATAAAGACGATCAAAAGAGCTTAAACACATCACAATATATTAATTATGCTAAGAAAAGAAGCCCAACAATACAGAACTGTACTTGGTAATGATATTAAACATAAACAAATATTTGGAATTCGTTATCATATTAATAAAGATGGACATATTTTTCAGTTAATTTGTAAAATAAACTGAATATTTAGGCGTTTAATAAATTTCCTTAGTGAAATATGTTTACATTTTGAATGTAAACATATACACACGGTAAAATAAGCAATGTTCAGATGAAATATTTACTTTGTGTTGCAAGTCAAAATAATGTACACAAAGATCGCACAATTACCAAGCAAGTGACTTACCAAAACTGCATCACCATTACCGATGCTCCCCACAAATATACCTACATTTCCAAAACTGTATTTCATTTTTGTTGATCAATGTGACCATACGTCCTTCTACTTTCAATAAAAATGCACTTACGAATGGCGAGCACAGGTCGCGAACAAGTCTAGATTTCTGCTATATCATCCGGGTACTCACTGGGAAAATACAGTAATGCACAGGTAACAACTACTCCCGCGGAATTGCTTTAGATCAGTGCTCCTTTGTACGTTGAATTACTATATATTGTGAATGCCCAAATGATGTATCAAGGATCAAGTAGAAGATACATTGACCGTACCGCTGGGAGTTTATTCAACAGACCCGTGAAAATAACACTGCTGTTTCTTACTATTTATTATAGATGACGCAGTCAAAGCTCACTTCTCCTGGCGGCCATTATCGAACGGCCAGCTAAAACACAACCCCGCGCTTACGTCTACAGGTCTCTTCCTGTAGTACGGTAATTAGTATTCTCTCCCTCAAGTGTATCCTCAATGATATAACCCACCCTCATTAATTACATGCTGCTCTTTCCCAGCCTCACGGCTATGGAGCTGAGATAAAGAGTCCAAGTCATCATAAAGTAATTAGGGTCCAATAAAAACAATGCGCCGCCAAACCTCATACATATTATCACTGAAAGTCGTACTACAGACGGTTAATGTCAAATCACAATAAAAGCATTTCAATTGCAATAACATGTTCCAGGACCATGTATTCTCTTAACACCATCGGATTTAGAAGCAATGGTCGTATAAAACAAGACAGATCTATTTAAACACAACAGTATTCATGTTATTCCCACAAAATCACATAAAGAAAGGAGACATTAGCAAATACATGTGTATTATCATTTTTCGTCAGGATAACAAAATTTTCTCTCCTTGTTACCACCTCCAGGTTCAGCTTAAGACGGGTCCTCCTTTGGTCAAAAGTTTGTTCCCCCTCTAATGAGTGTGTCACGCGTTGCAAGCGAGTGGCGGACGGGGTGCACACCCGTGTGCAACGCGTTGCACACGGGTATCACACGCGTGACCAACCCGATGCACACTGGTTGCGTAACGCGTTGCCCATGCGTGTAAGGGGAATGAACTTCTAGGCAGTAGTGTACCTATACGTACAATGTATATGTGATGGTATTTTACATTATTTGTTTGTTTTATATTTGGGTGAGCAGTGTGCCATCGCAAGTAATGCATCAAGTTTGCCCTCATTTGACTCTGTGTCCATGCTGCCAACACTCATGACCCTGTCGACTGACAAACAGAAAGGCTTTATCAGGTTGAGCCAGAGTGGTATCAATGTGACCGAGACATCAACCCTGTTTTTCAAAGTAACCTCTTGTGAGAAAGGACAGTTTTTCCTCCTTCCTGCAGGCGAGTTCATAAATTTGTAGTTGAGAAAAAGACATAAGGAAACATTATTGCCAAGCATGCGAAATGCATAATAATAGGATACGAGAACTTTGAATGTGATCAGGGTGTTACCTATCCAATGCAGTCAATCTGCAATGGAACTGAAACATTCTGGATCAGGATGAAGTCATCAGGGGAAGTGGCGTTTGGGAAAGGATGCAATCCTGAGATTGGTACCATGTCTACACATATCGACGAAAGGCCATTTTCCCTTCGGGGACATAGGACTTAACTCGAATGGGCTAGCCAAGTGGAAGTTAGGTAAGCTGTATCTTTTAAATGAAGACAAGATATTTATCTACATGATTGGGTTTCAGCATTACTTTGAGCACTACTCCTGTTCCATTATGGCGTGTCAGCCTCATATGTGTGTTGTTATAAAAGCCAAAATGATCCAGTGATGATTGCTTTTTGCCGCATTAGTAGTCAATGCGGACTGTAAAAGCTGATGAAGTTGATGACTGTCATGATCATGAGTATGGTTTCAACTTAACGAGAGCACAGATCGACCACATCCATAAGATGTGATGAATCAACAAATTGATTCTGTGTAATGTTCCAAAGGGACATGCGTACGGAGTAGGTCTTTAAATACAAGAGGTTTAACTAATGTAATCCTTCCAGTGTATTGGGTGTCATATACAGTTCCGTCAAGCTGACACGAATATAATAATTGCACATGTTTCTAGTTGGTTACCTTTCATCTTTTCACGTGAAGGTTCGTCTATCTGTAAGGGAAAGTCATCTACATCTTCAGCTGAAGAGGAAAGCTAAGGCAATACTGAATCAGTTGAAGATGGTGGGCCTGACAACATTGCATCAAACGTAATTGGTGGTTCTGTCGATACAGGAACAGCTGAAGAGGGAGGGTCAAGCAACACGGGAACGAGATATCAGGTGGGTCAGACAACACTGAAAACACTACACCATATGATACCAATGACACTTGGTCAGTAAAGACGCCAGTCACTAGTGGACCATTTGGCGGACTCGGTAGCACTGGAACACTAGGCGGATCAGAAAACACTGGATCATTGGACGAGCCAGACAGTTTAGTGGAGGGAGAGTCAAATAGCCCTGGTTTACCGGGCGAGACAGACACCACTGGACCAACAGAGAAGCTAGACAGCAGTGGATCATTGGCCGGATCAGACAGCGGATCACTGAACGAACCAGACACTAGAGGACCAGCAGCAACGCCAGACCCCAGTGGACCAGCAGAGACACCAGACACCAGTGGACCATCAGAGACCCCAGACACCAGTTGACCAGCAGAGACACCAGACACCAGTAGACCACCAGCAGTGGGAGGTTTAGAGCACAGTGAAACAGAAGGGGTCGAAAAGTCTGACAACAATGAAGCACTTTTTGAAAGTAACAACGAAGAAAGTGAGGTAACTGGAGACGAAAGAGCTGCAACTACAGAAACAGATGACGCAATATCAACACACAGAGAAGAATTATCAGAGGATGCAAATAGGGACGAAGAAGAAGACACACCTAATCTGTCCTCCATTTTAAAATCTTTTCTAGATTCAGGTGGATCGTCAGCTGGGACAAGCACACCTTCTATTTGCCTTCTCCTAGCAGTGTTTCTGCATCTTTTTGTGGAGCAGGTTATCTGGCCAAAGTGGTAACCAATATGTTTAATGAGACATCAGACCTTGACAACAGCTGTAACAACATATCGATGCATGTAATCAGAGTGAGTGAGTGAGTGAGTATGGTTTTACGCCGCTTTTTAGCAATATTCCAGCAATATCACGGCGGGGGACACCAGAAATGGGCTTCACACATTGTACCCATGTCGGGAATCGAACCCGGGTCTTCGGCGTGACGAGCGAACGCTTTAACCACTAGGCTACCCGACCGCCCCGCATGTAATCAGAACTGTAATAAACATGTTATCTGCTTCTCGATATTTGTTTCTATTTTTATATTGTGGTGAGGTAAGATACATGAATGTTTTTTTATGACAAAATACAATGTAGTATTCTCAATCAACTGAAGATGCCATAGTTACATATAGTACAATGCATCACATATAGACACTTGACACAAATGACATTTAGTTTTGTCGACTTAAACGTCTGGTTTACGTCTTTGATAGTTCTGAAGACAAGTACCAGACCAAAAAACATGATCTTTACTTCGTGTCCATTAAATTCCAATTACATTGCTCATGAACGATATTGCCTTTGTGACTGAGAAAGGTCAGACTGAGTATTAATTCACCATTATTTTAGGTTTCAAAAGGTATTATTTATCTCGTTCTCCGACCAAAGTTTCACAATTTCACTGTCAATTCATTGTTTGGGCGTATCTGTTATATTCATCTTTTTATACAACTACGCCATGTACGAATGCGTTATTTCATATTGTTACCACATATGCATAACCAAAACGTCCTTATAGATAAACCTAAATGCATATTTTTAACGACGCACTCGGCAAAATCCCAGCTATATACGATGGCCTGTAAATAAACGTATCTAGACGAGAATGTCCAGACGGTGATACTATGAACAACGATCCACGGCGATGGGGTACCATGACCATCCATTCAACCAAGTCACCGAGCCTGACCACCCAATCCATTGAGTCGTCTCTTTCATTTGTTAATGGTGACCTATTCTAACATAAAATTCACATGGGGATGACTGCATACACGCATACATGTATGGAGCACATGTAGCCCATAAACACAATGAATAACACAAGACAATTATTATTATAAATAATGTAAAGGAGACGTTAAGAGAAGACAGGCGGTATAGATATTGGTCTCAAATGACTCAGAGATAATATGTTCTGTATACACATTGAGGAACAAGTCACTCTAACATGCACAAACGCGCGCGTGTCTTTATGTCATTATAAGACCAAAGCGCTGCTATTGAATGCAAACTGATAAAATAGAGAATAGCTAACATCTTAAAAAGAATGAAGTAAGTATTGTAGTTCTATCGTAGCGTATGAATGAGGAAAGACCGAAATGAAAGTGTCAATTAACCACTTTGGTAAAGTCAATAAGGCCATTGGACCTGAATAAAAAAAACTATCTTCACTTGAACCCTTTATATAATTTAACAGCTTGGATACGAATTAAATAAGTTTATCCGTTTCTGATATAACCAACTTGGTCCCTTATACAGTAGTGTAGGGCAATTGTAAATATATCCATATATGGAGCCTAATGTAAACGTACGCGAAAGACTGGAATGATATATTATTGCCCCGACGTGAAACCTACCAATTCCCTGTGTCGATAGCAGGAATAATTGCGTGTGTAACCCGCGTCCTGGTATAAAGCACAGCAGTGTTAAAGTCAGTTAGCAGAAATGAGAGTATGTGTAACACATGTCTCCACAGAAAGTCTTGCAGTGACACAGTCATTTGGCAGCAATGATTGTGTGTGTAACCCACGTCCCGATATAAAAGCTAAGGGTGTTGGCAGGAATAGTTGAGTATGTAACAACGTCCCGACATCACGCCTGGCGGTTTAACTGGAAAATCAGCGGTTGTACTCTTATTGCTGATGTTCATGTCCAGTAAATGACCGTTATTCTAGGTCTAACGGTGTCTCAACTAATAAATACGCGCTCCAGATGAATTGAATGTGTTAGTAGGCAGGTAGAATTTTACACCACTTGTCCCTATAGCCAAGTAATATGGGATTCACACGTTGTTCCCATGTGGGAAATCGAACCCGGTTCTTCGGCATTTCTTTGTTATATGTGTTTTAAAGAATGTGTTATCATATTATTTGATCGTTAGTTAAGGCATGAAAAACAGTCGTAACAGGACATTATAGGCTATAATATCCCATTCACACGCACAACATTTACGTTAGTATTATTGAACATCTAGAGCTGTTCCTACGTGGGTATGGGTAAATTTATCATGCTTACACATGGCAATTAACTATGGTGTGTAAATTAGGTGTAAGAACACGTAATTATCAGTCTGTTCACGACTTGAACATGGAAAGGTCGAATCAAAGTTGAATGAGAAGGGTTACCTTACAGAAATCTTCGCATGAAGCAACTTAACTTCTTCTGTACACAAATTTTAACTTCTTGAAACCCAAAGAAAACACCGTCCGCCCAGCTGTGTATGTTGGCATAATGGTTGGTATTGCTGTCTACTGAACTGTTGATAATTTGTTTGGTGTTGGCAAATTAACATATATAATAATTAGATCATCATCTGACGTTGACATAAACGTTCACATTAAGACATACACATATACAGTGCAAATTTACATTTACATTTGCACATGCTCCAGACATGATGCACATATGTTCCTGGTTTAAATATACACATGACTAAACGCTATCACATGACAAGTATACTCTAGTATGTATATTTAGACACGTATGTAAAAATACACACTCATACAAAAATACACATGGGGCGGACGGGTAGCCTAATGGTTAAAGCGTTCTTTCGTGGCGCCGAAGTCCGGGTTCGAATTCCGACAGGGTACAGTATGTGAAGCCCATCTTTAGTGTCCCCCGCCATGATATTACTGGAAAAATGCTAAAAGCGGCGTAGAAACATACTCACTCAAAAAGTCCCACATGTACAGTGTATAGTGGCGCATGTGAATGAGGTTTCAGATACCACATATACCTAAAATCCGTTCATATTCCATTCATTATGGTGTTATCCCAACGCTTACACTCGTTATAACGACACAATATAACCAAATCGACAAGAGCCAGTCAAATAGGTTCCAATACTGTAATAACCTATGATCAACGATAGTTACTGCCAACACATGTACACGTTGGGTCCCTGTACTTGGCGGTGCATTTACAGGTGTTCTGTCAGATCACTTGTACCTCCATTGAGACAGTCAGAATCTTCAGTGCAAGTCTGAGCTGAAATATGTGAAGAGTGTGATGCTTCAAGTACAGCACTGAACGTGTAAAAATTGTTACACGTTACCCGGAACTCCCGAATCCATAACCATCTCTTGCCATCGCGTCAAACAGCATTAAGTGGCGCAAAACCTCTGGAATATCATTCAATACCGCATAAAACTGAAAAAAATAATCAACCTTCAGAAGGTTTTATAAATTGAAAAAGTGTCCAAGTGCTGTGTTGCTGAGTCACGCAACCACAAGCACACCTTGTCCCACAGATCCTTGGTCAGTCAGACTGGTTAGGCTCATCAGCTCAGGCCCCGTGTTCCCTTTACACGCAGCCCAGGCAGTGAATTGGACTTCTCCCAGGAACGTTGCCTAGTCGAAGCCCCCAATAACTTTTCAGAGAATATGAAGAGTCCCCAACACTGCAGCCTTCTGTATTACCCAGAATGTCAGAAGGGATGTGTTCCTTGTGTTGCTGGAACTCTCCAAATGTCAGTCAAGATTGGTTGGTTGGTTGGTTGGTTGGTTGTTTTACGCCGCACTCAGGGATATTCCAGCTATATGACGACGGGCTGCAAATAATCGAGTCTGGACCAGACAATCCAGTGATTAATATCATGAGCATCGATCCACGCAATTGGGATCGATGACATGCATCATCCAAGTCAGCGAGCCTGACCACCCGATCCCGTTAGTCGCCTTTTACGGCAAGCATGGGTTGCTGAAGACCTATTCTGCCCCGGGTCTTCACGGGTCGTTCGTCAAGAACTTTGGCGGTGTCAATCAAAGCTAAGACAAAAGAAAACTATCCTTTGTCGATTACTGCAGTTACATGACCCTCTAAAATTATTCTCGGATATGAATATCCGAGAATAATTTTAGAGGGTCGTGTAGTTTACATGGCCCAAGAAAACTATCCGCCGACATTCACTATTGTAACAAAACCCTAGAACACTATCCTCCGATATTCACTTCAGGTACAAGTTCAAGACCCTAGAAAACAATCCCAGGGAGACCAGTTAGATCGCCTCACCTGTTTAGTATTTAGTTACATCTATGCATAAGGGTTCAGAATGACAAACCACTCTCCAGAGGACTGTGTGACAAGAGTGACGAATTCTACTAACCAATCGCCCATTCTCCCTTTTATCCTTCTGTGTTTACATTTTACAAGTTTTGAGGTAGAATCGAGCATGCTCCTGCTACTAAGATTTCAAAGAGCGTTAACGACACTTGCTCAGAAGTTGTTTGATCAAGATTACAACATGCAAGGCCTCAGTAAAGCTTCCAAAACGTTTTATGGTAGACGTGTAGGGCATTTCCAAATTTGATCAAACAGTCACAAAACATATGTCCCTATTTTGACTAGAACCATATGTTCTCCTGTTTTTTTTCAGGTGAACAATTGCCTCGCATTTGTTTGTGCTTGTGTCGGGTGATCGGTTTGGGCAGGGTACGCGCACCATTTCGCGAACACCTGGTACATGTGTCGTCACTATTTGGTTGTTAGTGTTTGCTTGTTGTTTAACGCCACACTCAGCAATATTCCAGCTATGTGACGGCGGTCTGTAAATAATCGAGTCTGGACCAGACAATCCAGTGCCTGATATCATGAGCACCGATCCACGCATTTGGGATCGATGACATGCATCAACCAAGTCAGCGAGCCTGACCACCCAATCCCGTTAGTTGCCTCTTACGACAAGCAGAGTCGCCGAACCGTAAGGGAGAGTGTGAGTGATATCTTACATTAGCGTGAAGACACGCAACGTGTCTTACAGTATGAATGCCAGACATGGATTCTTCTTGGAAGGTGAAGCTTATCGATATCAAGAATCTTAACATCAAGTAACAGACGAATGAACATGTGTCCGTCTTCTGGTTCGGCAAGTTTATATTTTCAAACAGACGATAAATTGATAGCACGCTGTGGTCTGAGCTAAATATGAGTTAAAGTTGAATTTTCACTCAAGGTACATGTACATGTATGTCTTCATTTTAGCTAAGCTTACATCAACCGCAACATACAACAATCATGAAGTACAAAACGGGTATATCTATATGGTAATACAAAAACCGATCATAATTATGTTCAATATCAGCGCATGTCTCGTAACATGGATTCTTTCGGACCGTCCTTCCAGATCCTAAGTGTATGCAATCGTACTCACAATGGCTATTGGGTGGGTATTGAACGATATCAGATCATCGATATATACTACTCAAAAGAAGTTAAGGATCACCCGATTCTTTCATAATGGTAAAGTTAATCTGTCATGACATGAGAGATTAACTATAGTAAAATGAAAGAATCAGGTGATCCTTAACTTCTTTTGAGTAGTATACATTACCACATAAACGATATGTGCATATGAATACGATGTCAGTTGGTACCAAATTGATTATGTCATTGGTGGAACCATCAAAGCTCTGTAACCACCAAAGCCTACACTCAAACGTAACAATAAACAATACAGAAAAGTAACACCACCTGAAAACCTAAGGATTGATGTGTATGCATGTCCTACGCGTACAACATCTCGATTTGGCCTCTAAAGTGATCGGTTGCTAAAACGTCTTTTGTGTTAAGTTCTGCTACGCGTATTGTCGGCCTTTCGCTTTTACGCACAGGTTATTGGGAACCTCGTCTAATGCGGAATCCCCACGTGATTTAAGACTATTATCCAAATCATAAGCCCAACATTAATTAGAGATTGACAGTGTATACTCTGGGGCTTACTATACATTGTTGGCATGTAGGCATCGGACTTAGCCAGCTACTAACAATTTAAGATCATGCATTATTATTCAATGATATTTATTTTATCTTAAAGTTTCATCTTTAATTTTCAATAATGTGTTCATGGAATGAAAAGGTACCCAGCGGAAACACAAAACAGAACACAATATCACAAATGTATTTGATTTATAGATCACAACATTTTACAAGGCGCTATGTTATTTTATTCGCATTATATTTTATAACCATTCTCATCTGACACATTAACCCCATGTTAGCATGTTGGGATCAAGGCTTTGATGTGGGAGAATATGAAACAAAATCCTAATGTTAATAGTTTATACAAACAAACTTGCTAAGTTTCACCTTGTGTCATCACTGATTTTCGGTGATCTATTTCTGACTGTAACCACTATTTAGCTTATACGCCCGGTGGAATCTGTTTCGGCAGATCATCGAGACAGAAAAAGGTTCTCTCGCGTCGCGGTTTACATTTACGTGTGTTGGGAATGTTATCAAATTTTATTAAACGATTACAAGGGTTAAAGTTAAATGTGATCAATATCGAATCGGGACGCCTCAAGACTATGGAAAGGTGTTTGCCCTGGACATCGCATACTCGGTAAAAGACGGCCGATAACCAACTGGCGGATCTACTGCCATTTCTTGTTGTGAACCATGCCCAGGGGACTCACCTGGGTTTGAATGCGGAGCCTCAGCAGGTTGTCCAGGATGATGATGGTTGGTTGGTTGGTTGGTTTGTCGTTTAACGCCGCACTCAATAATATTCCAGGTATATGACGGCGGTCTGTAAATAATCGAGTCTGGACCAGACAATCCAGTGATTAATATCATGAGCATCGATCCACGCAATTGGGATCGATGACATGCATCAACCAAGTCAGCGAGCCTGACCACCCGATCCCGTTAGTCGCCTGTGACGGTAAAGCATGGGTTGGTGAGGACCTATTCCACCCCGGATCTTCACGGGTGTTTTGTTATTATGGAAAAGGGAATCTTTTTCATATAATTTTATATTTTAAGCAAATTCGTTTTGTTTCTTCAAAATGTTTCGCATCAACACGCATATATACGATTATGTTACATGCAATGCATGATCCACTTGCTTTTGAAAATTAAATGTAAAATCCCAGGTCTTGGAACGAATTTTCGATCATTGCTGTCTCATGCAGTGCACGGAGTTCTTTGAGGGCGTCATTTATGTATAATTGATTGAAGCGCCGTACAATAACCATAACAGTAGAGGGATTCTGCACTCATGTTTGTTTCTTGTTCCATACAGCTTCATGACTTTGACCTGAAAGTCTGGACCAGATACTCCAGTGACTGTATACAATGACATGCAGTCAACCATGTCAGCGAGCCTGACCATCCGATCTATTTAGTCGCCTCTTACGACAGGCATAGCTTGCAGTGGACCTATAATCTCTCCGAAATTTCTATGAAAGGAACGATTGATGGAGTGTGCGTGTACTTATGTTCTATGTCAGTCATCAGTATTAAAGCTTTATCACAGAGATCTGTAAGTTATTGAGTTCGGGCCAGGCAAATGCTTGTTCATTAAAAAATAAATGACGAGTGGGAGTTGCCCTTCTAACGAAAAAGACTGCAGAGAGAATAAACATGGTTTTAAAGGAATAAATTGTTTATTCTCCCAGCAGTGTTTTATTGTATGATAAACAACGACCACGAGTCGTATTTTTCTTATGTGGGATATCAATATTATGAACAGCCTCTTCAATGATGTGAATAAAATGTACAAGCTTTAACAATGTTTACCTGTATTTAAATGACTGCATGAATACAATCCGAACTCGGCAATGTCGGAAAAGTCCATGTTATGAACAGCGGGGATCGGCAATGTCGGAAAAGTCCATGTTATGAACAGCGGGGATATATTTGGTCTTCGGCAACGTTGAATAGGTCTTCAGAAACCCATGCTTGCCGTAAAAGGCAACTATGCTTGTCGTAAGAGGTGACTAATGGGATCGGGTGGTCAGGCTCGCTGACTTGGTTGATGAATGTAATCAAACCCCTGAAGATCCGGGGTAGAATAGGTCTTCAGAAACCTATGCTTGCCGTAAAAGGAGACTAACGGGATCGGGTGGTCAGACCCGCTGACTTAGTTGATGCATGTCATCGTATCCCAATTGGGTTGATCGATGCCCATGATGTTAATCACTTGATTGTCTGGTCCAGACTCGAATATTTACAGACACCCGTCATATAGCTGGAATATTGCTGAGTGCGGCGTTAAACAACCAACCAACCAACCAACCAACCAAGAATGTCAACAATCCCAATTGCGTGGATCGATGTTCATGACACCAACCACTGGATTTTCTGGTCTAGACTTGATTATTTACAGACCGCCGTCAAATAGCTGGAATATTGCTGAGTGCAGCGTTAAACAAAAAACCAACCAACCAACCAACTAAGAATGTCAACAATCCCAATTGCGTGGATCGATGTTCATGACATCAACCACTGGATTCTCTGGTCTAGACTTGATTATTTACAGACCGCCGTCAAATAGCTGGAATATTGCTGAGTGCAGCGTTAAACAACAAAACAACCAACCAACTTTCACTCATATTCTCATAATTCTCACGTCGATTATCTGTCCCTTTTCTCTCCCACTTTTGGACGCGATCGTTCGGCCATTGCGTTTATCTACGATGGCCAGCTACATCTATGGGAAACAACTCACTAGACACTTCCCTCTCAAAAATAACGTCGTCTAATTTACGACGTCATCAAGTTTCGAGCGCTTGTTCGAATCTCCAGAAATGACGTCATGATAGAGTGAGTTATGATTTAACGTCACATCGGCAGTATTTCAGCCACATCGTGACGAGAACAGACACATAATACACAGATTTAAATGGACAAAACACCTGTCAGCGAAGGACAGTAAAATAACTAGAGTATCCCATGCCCAGTTTCGATTTTAAAACTAGTTGAGAACATTTGAAAGAATATATTGTTAATCAACATTACAATATAAAAATGGGCTATAGATCACAAGTAACCAAAATTAGGCCACCTTGCTGGAGACTTACACTACTTCTGCTACCTGCACTGCTCCCCAGCAGGATTTACACCATCCCTTCATGATCAGCTGCTTGTGATGGTACGCAATTAAGCTTACAAATACAATAAACAAATATACTACGTTTAAAACTGAGGTAAGGATAAATGTACTTTGAATGATGTGGTCCTACATATCCCCTCAGGGGGGAAATAATTTTACGCTACTTCAACCACATTTGAGGATATAGCCACAAACCATCTAAGTTACGAATTATATATTACCAATATAAAATATAGCTATTTATACAATTTAAAATTTATCAATAAGTTCAATTTCTTTAAAAAAAAAAAAATTAAATGAGTACTTACCTGATTAAAACGATCCTTGATTGATGAAACCTGGAAATAATTATCCCTTGTGATGGAAAAGTCAATACAGTAAAGCAGGACATGCCTAACGGTGATTCTTTCTTCACAAGGGATACAGAATGGAGGATCTTCACTTTTTAATAAATATTCATGGGTATAACGCCCGAAAGGCCAATACGACATCGACGCATAATGACCTCTTCAAATCTGGACTGACAACCCAAGTAGGTGTAACCAATAGTTGGTTTCACTGCATGTAATTTGGTAATATCTATTTGGGTGTCCCACTTCTTTTTGCATCAGGTCTTTGACATAGCATCTAATAACAGGTTTATAGTAACTGTATGGTGGAAGAAGGGTTGTCACAGATTTGTTGAGAGCTGCAGCATCAGCCATAGTGTTACCCGTGATTCCAACATGACTGGGCAACCAGCAAAAGACAATGTCGTATTGGACAGTAGCAAGGTGACTATATAGTTCTAAAATATCTAAAATGAATGGATGGTGTGAAGAGCTAGATTTGATTGCCTGTAGACACAATAATGAATCTGAAAAGATGAAAAGATGAAGAAACGTTTACAACTGGGCTGTTTTGGGACATACTCAAAGCAGATAATATTGCTTAGGCTTCAGCGGTGAAAATTGACGTCATGATAGAACAATGTTTTATTGTCAAATAAACCACGCTTCATTGTTCTTTGCGATTTAACGCGAAGCTATCTTATATTGAAGTGTTAACCTGTTTGAAGCGGCTGTGAAATGTGTACACTAAATAACTGGCTTGTTGAACACTGCTAAACATGTCAAGTCTATAGAAATTTCGGTAGAAGATGGAAAGTGATTTTCCTTCAAATCTGGGTGGCAAAATATGAATACTTTCACTGGAATTATCGACTTAACGTTAAGTGGATCTATTATGGTCTGGGACCCGTGACGATCCGGGGTAGAATAGTTCTTCAGCAACCCATGCTTGCCGTAAAAGGCGACTATGCTTGTAAGAGGCGACGAACGAGATCGGGTGGTCAGGCTCGGTGACTTGGTTGATGCATGTTAGTTATCGATCTTATTGCTGAGAGCGGCTTTAAACAAACAAATATTATGGTCTGTATCGTATTTATTCATGAGGCAAATCGATGTGCGATCAGAATTTACTGTCAGGTGTATTGTAGTAAAACCTGTAGATATTTGTAGGTGTTTTTTGTTTGTTTGTCAGCTATACGACGGCGGTATGTAAATAATCGAGTCTGGACCAGACAATCCAGGGATATTTATCATAAGCATCGATCCGCGTAATTTGGATAGGATGACATGCTTCAACAAAGTTAACGATTTGATTCATCTTGTTTGGACTGCCAATTTGTCTGAGCCATTACTCATTAAATATACCTATTTAAACTTCCATGTGTTCCATTGTAACAGAGCGCTTCAATGTATATTGGTTTTGGAATTTCTAGGTTTATAAACACTTTTTCAAGATAGAGAGCTAGAGAACTGCTGTCATCATTTGTTCTGAGTAACGATAAAACATGTGCATAGTAGAATATTCATAATAATAAAAGGGAAAATATTTTGAGTGAGTGAGTGATTTAATTAAAGTCACGTCGGCAATATTTCAGCCATAATGTGACTTGAACGAGTTAGACAATATTAATAAAAACTGTCAACGAAGGACAGTATAATAACTAGCAATATATCACAGATTGACTTAAAACTAGTTGTAGAACATTAAAACTGTCTGATTATTAGGATACGGTACGATATAAAAATGGAGCAGATCACCAGGCACAAGGTTAAGGTCACAATACCAGGGACCAAGGGGACTTACGGTACCTCTGCTACCTGCATGGTTCCCCAACAGGATTTACACCTTTATCCAAGTTACAGGTTATTGTTGCAAGTTTAAGATTAAAATCAACAAATATTCTGCAGTTAGAATAAAGGTAGATATAGATATACTTTGAAAGAGGTGGTCTTACATACCCTCTCAGGGGGACAATAATTTTACGCTACTTCAACCCCCGTCGAGGGCATAGCCATGAACAATCTCAGTTAATAACCACACACTACCGATTTATAAAATACATATCAAAATTTGAGAATTAGTTCTATATCTTTTAAAATGTTAATGATTAAATATGAATTAACATTGTTAAAAAGGTCCTTAACTGTTTTGACACTGGAATATTGATCCATGGTAATGGAAAAAACGATACAGTCAAGCAGGACATGCTTGACTGTGATTCTTTCATCACAAGGAATGCAAAACGGAGGATCCTCACCTTTCAATAGATAGTCATGTGTATATCTGCTGTGGCCAATACGACATCGTCGCATAATGACCTCATCAAATCTGGACTGAGAACCCAAGTAGGTGTAACCAATATTGGGTTTAATTTCATGTAATGTATTGTCTACTTGGGTGTCCCACTTCTTTTGCATTTGATCACGGGTGTAAGATCTAATTACAGGTTTCAAATCACTATATGGTTTCAGAAGTGGTGTCACAGACTTGTTGAGTGCTGTTTTTGCTGCAGCATCGGCCATTGTATTTCCAGTTATACCCACATGGCTCGGTAACAAACAAAAGACGATGTCGTTTTGGCCAGTTGAAGATCATTGTATAATTCTAAAATATGTAAAACAATTGGATGAGTTGAAGGTACATTAGTTAATGCCTGAAGACAAGAAAGTGAATCAGAAAAAATGATAAACTGTTTACATGCAGACTGTCGTTGAACATATACCAAGGCTGTCAGGGTAGCATTGGCCTCAGCTGTGAAAATATCCGTGTGTATAAAACAATATCCATTTGCAGTTTACACCTTCGTGTTTACGTACTATTTTTTTGCATTTGGACCCATGAATAGGGTAGAATAGGCCTTCAGCAACCCATGCTTGCCGTGAAAGGCGACTATGCTTGTCGTAAGAGGCGACTAACGGGATTGGGTGGTCAGGCTCGCTGGTTTGGTTGATGCATGTCATCGATCCCAATTGCGCGGATCGATCCTCATGATATGTCACTGGATTGTCTGGTCCAGACTCGAATACTTACATACCGCCGTCATATAGCTGGAATATTGTTGAGTGCGGCGTTTAACAACAAACCAACCAACCAATTTTATTTGCATTTGGGGTGTATGCATCTCCCCCGATGAAAGAGTAGTACAAGTACAATGGAAGAGTTAGGATTAATGTTGGTTCATCATGAATTGTGTCAGTTGAAGGCTAGAGGACTGTGGGGCAGACGTTTAAAACTGGGAGGTTAATTATACCCGAGCTCTCTTATGCTGTTGCTGAGCCAAGGCGACGTGAGATGAAATAGGAAATCGCTTCTAGGATTATTGCGCTTATATAGCGACGTGTGTGTGTGCCGAGTTTATAGTGCTAGCCCACTGAGATACCGTGACACGGTATACTGACTCCGAGTCGTGACCTGTCCTTGTTTCAGTACCTTAAAGGGGCACTGATCTAACGCAATTCCCCGGACTGGTTGTTGCCTTTGTTATTGTTTTTTTCCCCGTGAGTACCCGGATGATACGCAACGCAACTGAGCGTGACCAGAGACTGGGCTACCGTCTGCAAGGACAGCTAAATAAACTTGGAGGCTGGAGGCAATATTTGTTTTACGCATTTTTGCATAAACACTGATTGGTTAACTGTGATCTATAAAGATTTCGACAAAGGGCGCATGTTAATTAATATCTTAAGCCTAAACAAACAGACAGAAAGAACGGCGGAGCTCATCGGAAGCGTCATTTGGAAATACCCCAGATGAGTATAGTGAAATACTAAAAAAGTATCCATGCAGTGAAAGCATTTTCGGATTTCGGATTGCGTCGATAATACGATTACTACTCCCTTGTTGTCATTCACGTTTTCTCGTATAACCCTACACTTGTGTATTTGTCGCCATTCACTTGATGCTCAGTTAATGAATTTATTACAGGTACAATTAGTGGTAGCACCACTTAGATTACCTGACAAAGGTTCCCATTTGGCATTTATTGTGTCTGTGGTAATTATTCAATCTAAATCCAGGTTTGAAGTGAGGTGAAATGTGTGTTATGTAAGATGCACGTGGCAGCCCAGCAAGAGATGAATGATCAGTTGATTTACTTTTTTTTGTAAATCAACGGATCGTTCCTAGTCATCAAAGGATTAACAGAAAATACGTTGATTGATTAATTATCTTGCACAGTGGATATGTCAAAAGTGAGTGTTTACATGTCTAGGTTTACTAAAACAAAAGGAATACACTCATATCATGGCGTGAAGTGCCGATGTAAAAACAACATACTTTGTTCAAAGGGTTAACTGATAATACGTTGATTGGTTGATCGTTGTTATCAATCACTCAATGGATTTTTTAGGAACTGTGGACGTTATGAAAATAGTTGTCACGTGGGCTTTCTCAGCCGACCCATGAGACTTGACACCTATGTGAAACACCTAAAACAATCCAAGTGATCAGTTGAGAAACGAACACGGGTTATAATATCCCGAAACGATATATATCTTTTAAAATATTTGATTGTTACATAGACACGTGACATCGAATAGGTTTCTTTGTACAGCTGCAGACGAGTGGGATATTGTTCCCTTGTGTGGATATTCACGGATACATTCCTCGAACAAGGAAGCTGCCTAAAATTTATACACATAAATTTGGTAGGTTGTAATTATGGTATTTGCATTTTGTTTTCCTTCATTTGAACGGATTCGTTCTTGTTTCTCTACGTTTTGGTTAGGAAATTCTTCAATGCGCGATAGACGTTGTTTTCACAAGTCTTTTCCTTGTAAGCGTGTATATATCACCGTCAATTTGTAAAATGTGATTCTCTCAGGCAATTTATAAAATGTGTAAATATTTCAGTCATTTTGACTAAATAATCTCTCCAGATTGATTAAGACGATCAAAAGGGCTTAAACACATCACAAAAGATTATTATGTAGGATTAGAAGCCAAACAACATAGAAATGTACTTTTCAACGTAACATTTTCAGTCTCTTGGTGATGACATTAAACATCAAAATGTTTGGAATTCGTTATCATAACAATACAGATGGAAATGTTTTTCAGTCACTTTGTAAAATAACTGAATATTTAGACGTTTAATAAATTTGTTACACATTTTGACAGTAAAAAAATATACACACTATATAAAAAGCAATGCTTAGGTGAAATATTTACTTTATGTTGCAAGTCGAAATAGTGTAAACGAAAATCGCAAAATTACCAAGCAAATGACTTATCAAAATTTCGTCACCATTACCGATGCTACCCACAAATATACCTTAGGGTACATTTCCTTATTATCTCGAAAATTGTATTTCATTTTGTTGATTAATGTGACCATACGCCCTTATTACTACCCATAAAAGTGACTAATGCGCTTACGAATGGCGCAGCAGAGGTCGCGAACTAGTCTAGATTTCTGCTATACATCCGGGTACTCACTGGGAAAAAACAATAACAAAGGCAACAACCAGTCCCGGGGAATTGCGTTAGATCAGTGCCCCTTTAATGCCAGGCAGGGTAGCATCAAATACCGGCACCATCTTTTGAGGTCTTTTGGTCTGAAAGGTTGGTTACCATACCATGAACAATCTGACAGTATTTGCTAAATACTGCCTGAGTGTGTAAAGAAAGCATTTAATGTGTAATTGTAATTGTTTATTCACAAAAAGTGTTAGGCCGTAGGCCTATTACACAGAACTATTTACAGAGAGAGGGAGAAAAAAGAATTACCACTATTTTACATATATATCCACATCCATACACATTCATACACATACGCATATATACAAATAAATATTTAGACTGTATGTAGTGAACGAAGTCGAAAAGCTTTGTAAACGTAGACTGCTAGATTTCGTATGATTTTAAAGTTAGTGGATGACATAAGAGCATTAAATTTATTTTTAGAAGGGGTTGTAAAATATTTAGGAGGAATATATTCAGCTCTTAAATTATTATAAGCATTGCATATAAGCACAAAATGATATTCGTCCTCAATAAAATTCTGGTTACAAATTAAACACTGTCTCTGTTCTCTAATTTCCTTAATATATCGACCGGTCTCAATTCGCAGCCGATGGGAGGAGCATCTCAACTGAGCAAGTGCAGCTCTGAATTTTGAAACATTTACCACCTTGATATAGCTTTCTAAGCCAAATGAAATTTTGTAAAGAGAGTAACTTTGGGATTTAGTGCTAGATGAAACAGCTGCATGCCAATCTTGTTCAGACGAGGCTTTTAAACGGTTTACAAATTCCAAGATAAAACTTCTACTATTATTACTAAATTGCATCTCCCATATGTAGCCAAAACCAAACGAACAGAGAATGTGTTTGATTTAAGAGACCCCTAATCTATAACATTTCTTAACTAATCTATTTTCAGGCAAATGTAAAATTCTGTACCAATAAGTAACTACACGCTTATAAGCACATATGTACATAGGATACCTTCCGCATTCCCCCCTAACCACATGATTTGATGAAGATTGTTTAACCCCAAGAAAGTGTTTACATGCTAGTACCTTGATTTGCTCTAATTCTTTGTAAGTATCTGCACCCCAAATCTCGGCACCGTATAAAAGAATTGGAGATATTTTAGAATTTTTTTTAAGTCGTTTATAAAAATAGAAAATAAAAATGGACTCATTACGCAGCCTTGCCGAAGTCCTAGAGGGCAATCAAAACATTCTGTAAAACAATTTCTGATCTTAACACAGCTTTTAACACAGGAATAGATGGATTCTAATGCATTTAACATTTTTGGGGACACACCTCTGGATTTAAGAACTAGCCATAGTTTAGATATGTTTACAAAATCGAAAGCCTTTTTAAAGTCAACAAAAAGAACACATAATTTACCACGCTTCTTAGACAGATAATACTGGATTACAGACTGCAGAATAAATATATTATCAATAGTACTATAACCTTTCCTAAAACCAGCTTGAGAGTCACAAATTTTATCATACGCATCAGACCAAAACGTAAGTCTTGAATTAAGTACAGATACATAAAGTTTACAAAAAGTGCTGAGCAAGGAGATACCACGGTAGTTATTGGGGTTTGAGTAATCGCCCTTCTTATGCAGAGGTGTAATAACACCAGTACACCACGACTCGGGAAACGAACCATTTTCAAATAAGATGTTAAACAAGGTTGTTAGGTATGGTACTATTAAATCACTTGATGCTTTGAAAAATTCAGAAATAAGGGAATCACTTCCTGGCGACTTTTTTTATTTGATTGATAGCTTAATCTACACCATCTTCTGTAGTATCACGAGAGAAAACGGTATGCATATCTTGGAATAAGTTTTTGAAATGCGAAAACCAGTCACTAATGGGGATAGACGATTCCCTTTCTTCAACACCAGTGTATTTTCTTAACATTTCCCAAAATGTTTTGCAATTATTGATATTGGATGAAAGTCTGTCACGAATCAAATCATTAAAAGCTCTTTTCTTACACCTTACGATATCCATATATGTTTTACGCTGCAGTGAATAGGCTTGTAACGGAACATTAACCTTTTTCCTATTAAAAACATCTAGTAGTCGGAAGGCTTCTCTTCTGTGATAACCACATTCTTTATCAAACCAGCATTTTTTCAACGTTTCATGTGGCAATTGCACTGCGTTCGATGCTTCGGTAATGTCAAAATCGATGAGGCCCAATTGATTACAACCAGGTATGTTGTCAGGGATAATACATAGCTATACCCTGACAATGATGCCATCAACAGTAAAAAAACCTTTGTGCAGGCACACTGAGGACGGTTGTAATTGAAACCAGAAAAAAATGTGTTCGACGGGCCAGATTTCAGTCTGCTGTTAATGCAAAGGATCCTTCACCCACTGTGAAGAATATTTTAGGGCTGGTGTTTTTGGACATATGGATATTGTTTACATGTATAACTGTGAACATAAATCATGCGGCAAAGACTTCAAAGAGAAACAGTATAACCTATTTCGGTAGAACGTGTGTGGATGTGTTGGTCTTCATACAAGCTGGTACATTTAGCTCTACGTTTTTTGTGCTTGGTATCTAACGGGGATTCTGTATCTAACGTCATGTGGAGATAATAATATATGTTAGACTAGATTTTAAATTCAATGATGAATGAATATATGTTCCTGTACATGTGTGTTGTTTGGGAACAACTTGTAAAACGTTTGTTGTGCTACTCCTACAGGGAAGGGGCGTTCGGGTAGCCCAGTAGTTCAAGCTTTCGCACGTTATGCCGAAGACCCGGGTTCGATTCCCGGCATGGGTACAATGTGTGAAACCCATTTCTGGTGTCCCCCGCTGTGATATTGCTCGAATATTGCTAAAAGCGGCGTAAAACCATACTCACTCACTCACTCAATGAACATTGTCATTAGGAAAATACACTTGTTCACTTGGAACAAATATTAGGTGAGTAGCTATTTGGATGTCCTTAAATTAAGACCTTTTCAGTGTCGGCTCAAAACACAATAACCACCTCTAATTGAAACAACTTTGCCTAGAGGCATATTTTTTTCAGGATATCTGATGACTGTATTAACCATATTATATTTCTTCTACTATTGGTAATCTTTATTTATTTAAATCATAACTATCCAAATAGAAAAAATAAGGGTAAATGTACACTTTGCTTTGTTTGTTTACTACTACTATATATTGCTATAGAAGCATACAACATTGGTGGTGTTAACAGTTTCGAATGCACGTAAACTTATTTGTTACTTGTAGGTTACGTGTATTTACATTTTACAAAAAAGAATGCGACTACAGAAATACATGCATATTAACCTTTTCATTCCACTCATGACCGTATACAGTAATAACGAGGCTACAATGCAATGAGTGAGTGAGTGAGTTAAAATTTAACGTCGCATCGGCACTATTCCATCCACATAGCGACGAGACCGTGTTTATATTTAACAAGTGATGAAACATAACAATATCATTCGTATCATTCGTACAGTTTAAAACACGGGCTATAGGCCACCAGTAATATGATAGGAGTATAATTGTACACTACTTTAACCCCCTGGACAGAGCCTTCAATAATGTCAGTTTAAAACACGGTCTATAGGCCACCAGTAATATGATAGGACAATAATTGTACACTACTTTAACCCCCTGGACAGAGCCTTCAATAATGTCAGTTGACAGTAGCATCACACCAAATTTTAAACAAGCGTTTAATTATTCACATACATATTTAAAATTTATTATACAGACCAATTTCTTTCAAGTAATTTAAGGTGAGATGCCCGCTGACACGGGAAAATAGTTCTTTCAGATTTACGCTTTGATAATGTGAATCCCTTGCGCTTGCAAAAGTCCACACAGTCAAGCAAAGCAATATATGCTTGACGGTGAACCTTTCATCACAAGGGATACACTTAGGAGGTTCGTTCTCATCTGTCTTAAGCAGATATTCGTGGGTAAACCGACTGTGGCCAATACGACATCGTCGTAAAACGACCTCGTCATGTCTTGACTGACAACCAAAGTAGGTATGACCGATTGTTGGTTTCAACTCGTGAGGTTTATTGCTTCCTACCTTGGTGTCCCAGCTCTTTTGCATGATATCCAGAGTATAACTTTTGATTTCACAGTACGGGATAAGAAATGGAGATAATGGTTTGTCAAGAGCTGCTTTAGGTGCAGGATCGGGTTTTGAGTTACCTATTATCCCTACATGACTTGGTAACCAGCAAAAGACAATGTCGCAGCGAATCGGAGCAGTGACGTCATATGTTAACGAACCTTGGGACACTATTCCAATTCGCCTTGGTCGCCTTGTACTCAACATGTACTTAACTTTGTCATTCCCTTTGTTTTGATCATAACACTGTGTCTTTTGACTTTTAGTCCATGGGTTTCATGTGGATGATAGATTGACCGACAAAGCGTGGTTAGTACACTTTCACGGCGTTGACGTTCCACGTTTACAGACCCGTGAAGATCCGTGAGAGAATAGGTCTTCAGCTACCCATGCTTGCCGTTAAATGCGACTATGCTTGTCATAAGAGGCGACTTAAGGGATCGGGTGGTCAGACTAGCTGACTTGGTTGATGCATGTCATCGATCCCAATTGTGTGAGACCCGTGAAGATCCGGGGTAGAATATGTCTTCAGCAACCCATGCTTGCCGTAAAAGGCGACTAAAGGGATCGGGTGGTCAGGCTCGCTGACTTGGTTGATGCATGTCATCGATCCCAATTGCGTGGATCGATGCTCATATTGTCAATCGCTGGATTGTCTGGTCAAGACTCGATTACTTACAGACCGCCGCCATATAGCTGGAATATTGCTGAGTGCGGCGTTAAACAACAAACCAACCAACCAACCATATTTACATTATGGCGTTTATAGCGCGCTCTTGTACACGACAGTTCGAGTTGCTTAGTGATTACACCACCACACCAGCAGACATCCAACCTGTGACTGGATTGTCTGGTGAAAGGTGTCATACGAGTAGTAAAAGGTGGTCAGGCTCGCTGAGTTCAACTTGGTTGATGCATGTCATCGTATCCTAATTGCGATGCTCATGATGTCAATCACTGGATTGTCTGGTCCAGACTCGATTATTTACAGACCGCCGTCATATAACTGGAATACTGCTCAGTGCGGCGTTAAACAACAAACCAACCAATCATACTAAAATATAAACAAGATCGGAGACAATCGGGACAATGCGATAGGCCAAAACACGCATATGATCTGTCTGTACAGTTATGAGATGACGGCCTTGTTGCGAGATATTGTCCGTGTTCTTCTCCATAAGTACCAAATATCCAGATATGGCGGGTGTACATTAAAATCATAAACGCTCTTCGTTTATGAAACAATAGACCCAATCATGCATCAACGGTTTTTCTTCAAATTGTAAAGAGTGAGTGTCAATAGTAAAGCATTGTTAAATATGTTCGTGTCCTTCGTTGACAGCCAAATATGTTATATGAATTTAATATATTCCCTACATGTTGTTCGTGATAACCATATAAATCATGTTGAAATAATAAGCGAGTCCGAGTCACCCAGGTCTGCAAACAAGACTTTTAAGTTTATGACATTAGCCTCGTCATCTGCATTAATCTTACCCCCTTCAAGAATTACTATTATGTGCTCGCTTTGGCTCGTCATTCCAGACATATCCTCTCCTCTCATTACCGATCTTCACATGTGTGCACAATTGTCTATGCTTGTTTTTATGCCTCTGAAAAAAGCTGACTCGATCGAACAACGTGGCGCCTCATGGTTTCCAATCGACATCCATAACAATATCAGAGTAACAAACATGTTTTGTTACAGACGAGGAGAGTGAGTGAGTTGGGTTTAACGCCGCTTTTAACAGTATTCCAGTTTTGTCGCGGCGTGTCAGCTTAATGTGGGAGGAAAGTCCGAAGTGATGCAGGTCTCAGACGTTTACCACTACGGTGAAACCCACGAGCACGAGTATGGTGCTGACAAACCTAGAAACATAATCGGGGCGAACCGTATAGACGGGGAGAATAATGACTTGAACCAACACATGGCAGGTCCTGAAATGACATGCTTTCAATGCTTAATAGCTTTGAGTAACATCTAAAGTTACAGAAAACGTCCAGAGTGTGTGAAATTACAAAGACGTGCCTCCTTGATGATGGCCGCGATTCGCTGTGCAGAGTTGCGTCCCTTGGGCACGCCAGAAACCCATGACTGGTGGTTCGAATCCCGGTTCGCCTCGATTATGTTTATGTTTCCCGTGCTTGTCGGTTTCACCGAAGTGGTAAACGTCTGAGACCTGCATCACTTCGGGCTTTCCTCCCACATTAAGTTGACACGCCGCGATATAACTGGAATATTGTTAAAAGCGCGTTAAACTCAACTCACTCACTCCTTGATGATGTAGTGATCGTAGGTTTCCGGAGGTCTTCGGAAAGGTTCGAGTTGGTCGTCCCGTGGATGACCGCGGGAGACCCCCAAATCGCGAGTGTTGTCAGCCATCATTGTTAGTAAACCTAGTCGAGTTCCTAGCTCAATGCAGTATTGACTCATATACTGACTTGACAAACTGACAGCTCTTGTACGTGAGTATACAAGAAGGTTTGTGAAACCGAGATATCGTTTTCACAACAGTGGCGCTGTGAACAAACCGAATTTTCTCGGGAAAAGGTTTTTTCCGAACTCGTCGACTGCTCGACATTGCTGCCACGCCGTCGCCATCTTGCTTGTCTTAGCTACCCGACAAGAGGGATTTTTGCTAAAGTTGAATGAAACTTTCGCATTTCGCGACGCGTGGAAGCATTTTTCGCCCGGTCAGTACCGTGCGACTTTGTTGGTAGTAATTTCTTTTCACGGCCGGTTCCGTATCGGCTGGTAAATTGATAGTTTACCACGTGAGGTGATGAAGTACAGCCGTTTTCGTGGCTGTGCATCGTCAATTGACCTTGTCACATGCGTGTTTGTGTGAGACAGTTGGTGATAGCTCGCAACGGATGTTTGTTTACATTGCCTCGCGAGTGTCATCTATTTTCGTCACGGACATGTAAGTTCGTGAGTTTGTACATGTCATATCAAAGTGAGTGAGTGAGTATGGTTTTACGCCACTTTTAGCAATATTACAGCAATATCACGGCGGGGGACACCAGAAATGGGCTTCACACATTGTACCCATGTCGGGAATCGAACCCGGGTCTTCGGCGTGACGAGCGAACGCTTTAGCCACTAGGCTACCCGACCGCCCCTGTCATATCAAATAGCATAGGGGTCTATTGTAAGGGAATAGGAACAGTATTGTTATTTTCATTAGGATTAAGGGTATTGTGTTAGTTTAGATTAATATTGTATTCTTTTTGTCACTGTATAAAGCATTCTATTCACTGTTGGAAGATGGAGTGAGTGAGTGAGACTCAATTATGCCATTAGGTCTGACCTATCTGATATCTGTGGAAAGGAAGAGAACCAAGGGGGTATGGCACAGGACCAGGCACAGTTGAGGGTGGGGGAAGTTATGGAGAGACGACGTGAACAATGGGAGGCTAAAATGGACAAGAAGCAGGGGATTGGAGGAAAAGACTGTTGTACCACCAGAAAAAGCTTTGCTGAGGCCCAGGACAGGACAGCTTGCGGATGAAGTGGCAACAGATGGACAAGATTAGTTAAGGTCCAGGCTAAAGCTAGCTTACAGATGAACGAGATGGTTAAGGCCCAGGCTGAAGCTGACTCGCGGATAGTGGAGGGATTGACTAAATTGTCTCCAACGCTACAAGGCCCGGGTAAGAGTTCCTCAGGTCTGGCCCCCATGAGTCCGTCGCTGGAAATAGTTTCAGGTATCAAAAATGGTTACCGCCTTTCTTCAAGATCAGAGGTGTAGTGAGGAGGCAGGTTCTTCAGAGAAGGCACCACCGGTCAAAATGAACCTGTAACGACTGCCGCCACCTGGGCTCTCAACTTACAGCATGGTTGGGGGAGGACATGGGGGATGAGGCAAAGATACACAAGGCAAGCAATTGTTGCAGAGCGTGGATAACCTGACCATTGAGCAGAACAGGAAACATGCTCGAGGATCACCATAGGGAGGTACTTCCCAGTATCAGATAGGTATCAAGCGGACGAAAGTGACAAGGATGAGCGGGAGGACCCGAGAGGGCCTACCCGCATTGCTGACCCAGAAAGAATAGATAGGGGCGTAAATAGAGGCCCAGATCACATAAGTCCATGTCGCAGAGGTCCGGAACGGCGGGAAGGAGCAAGAGACAAGCCCCAATGCCATAGTACCCCTTACCTAACATATGACGGAAGACCTGATTAGTCATTATTTTAATTTGAATTCCAAAGATTGGACTACAGGGGAACGGGAGAAAAAGGATCAACTCACGTCGGTAATGCGAGACGTGGCAAGAAAATATCTAACTATTTGCCTGGACCTTGACCCAGAATTGTCTTTTGATGATATGGTGTTTAAACTACAAAGACGGTTTGGACGCGGCAAACTCACTTGGACAGCGCAGGCGCAATTCTCTATCATGAGACAGGTTGAGGAAGAGACAGTAGAAGAGTGGGCTCAGCAATTATTGCCCACGGCTGGGGTAGCTTTTATGGATTTCCTAGACCGGTTCGTCCATCGTCAGGTGATAATGTGTCTCTGTCAAGGATGCGAGAACAAGGAGGCTTGACAGTTCAAGGCTAATATGAATCCAGAGACCCTGGAGGACGCCATTGGAAGCTTGCGCCAATACCCACATAACTCACAGGCAGTGTATGAAAGGGCCCGTCGGGAGATACGACAGGCCTTCGTTGACACAATACCACCACCAGAAACACGTGTGAGGGTGGTTCAAGCCTCGAGTTACCGGGCGTCGGGTAGTTCTGGTGATTTTGGCACAGAGCTAACAAGGAGACTGGAAGCTTTGGAACAGAAAGTCAGTAGCCTCACCAAATGTGCAGAGGAGACCAGGACGGACCTCTGTGGAGAAGACCAGGACCTCTATGGAGGAGACCAGGGCATCTATGGAGGAGACCGGGACCTCTATAGAGGAGGCCAGAACCTCTATAGAGGAGACCAGGACCTCTTTAGCGGGGATCTAGACCATTGTCACGAAGCTTGCAGAGAATGTGAATATTTGAGAGCGGCAAAGGTCTCCCAAGCCCGAGCCGAAGCACTAACGGATGCTTTATCTGCGGAGTTGAGGGGCATTTCAAGGCAGATTGTCTCTGCAGGAGCCTCAGCCAGAAGCCGGTACAATTGAAGCCAGGAGATTCACCCAGAATTAGCAAAGGCAGAGAGATTGGCCAATTCATGGCCGGACGTATAGGCAAGAAGTCTTGGTAGCCCCAATCGGAGACCTGCTAATCTTGGGAACAGACTTCCTGATGAACAACTGCACTAATATCAGTTTCGAGTGTCAAAACATCACCCTGGGGGGGAAAGACGTCCAGATAATCATCACACTGCGAGATGTGTTCCATGTCCTTCTTACCTCCTCTGTTGTGCTAAAGCCCCAGACTGTCACACGTGTGACAAGACGATTGGATCGAAAATTAGAACAATGCATTGTGGAGCCTGTCATGGGAGTCCTGGGTCACGCCCTGATGCCAAGAACCATACAGCAGCCATTGGCATCCCAGTTCTAGGAGGAGCTCGTACCAAAGTCAGAGCCAGCAGGGGCCAACGTGGTCGGGTTATAGAGGATAGAGGGCACAGACAATCTTCACCAGGTCCTGGTCCGTCGTGCAGGCGGATCGTGCAACAGTCCATGTCAACGCCAGGACATGGACACAGGTACCCGCTTAAAGGCAGCCTGAAGTGTCGCAGTCCGTCGTGCAGACGGATTGTGGTGCGCTGAAGAAAGGCAGTGGACCTTCCTTAACAAGCCACAGGGGTCTACCGCCCACCCGAGAGAGACATTAGACCCATCATCCTAGCTTCCTGGATTCGGCCGGGGATGGACGCACCGCCACGATTGGAGGATGGTCATATGCTCCCTGACCTGGATATTGCATGAGAGGTGGGCCCGCGTGAACGGGAGAAAATGTTGAGAGGATATCTGCAGGGGTCGCCCGTCGTGCAGGCCAGTGAACGAGCCCCTTTTACTGATGAGGTTCAAACAGCTGAAGTTAAGCCAGAACCGGTGACCAAAGTCCACCCTAGTAGGAAGACTCACTTCACCATGGAAGTCCCGGCCAGCACACCAGGGAGAAGGAGAATATCCTGGGAAGGTGAAAAAGAGTGGGAAGGCATGGAAGTCCCGGTCAGCCTGGCAGGGAAAAGAAGAATACCCTGTGAAGGTCAGAGCCAGGCACCAAGGAAATCATGTAAGAAAAGTGTAAATCCGCATCCGTCAGGAAGGAATAGGTCAGGTGGAGTACCGCAGGATCGATCCAGCAGCCGGGGCGCCAGACGAGATCACACTGAATCCGTTTGGCCGCTGCGGGGTTGCCCTGCCAAAACAAAAAAACTAAAGAGGCATGTGGTGGACCAGCATTTACCTTGGTACTTTAAAGACAAGGAAACAGAAGCAAGGTCCGGAAACACACTCCAGAAGGGCATCCGCATTGAAACAATTAACTCGATGGATCCATGGAGCTGAGGGAACTGTTTTTCAGCTGGTAGACTACGTCAGTCACCATCTCACGAGACCTGCCAAATGTAAGCAAGAGGCTCTGAGGGAGGTTCTCGCCATTGCGCCAAGGGACAAGGTCATAGTGCTCCACGTGCGAGGGGTGACCAGAGACAAGTATGTTATATTGAGGGAATGGCACATCAGATCAACCCCTGCATGTTCAATGCTTTACGGGAAGAGACAGTTCGAGAGTGGCACCAACATTACCCCAACGCCTTCTTCGGGTTTACAGCCAAAGCCAGAGAATTCGACCAACGGCAAGTGCAAGGACTCCTAGCAGTTCCCATGGGGCGATTATTGTTGGAGACAATGCATCCCGAGCGTGAACCAGTCAACACCCCTTCAATGATTGGGGGGGTCGCAGCCCTTGTTGCGGACATAGCCGGAATCTGGTACCACAAGCTGTTGCAGCAGAGGGTGGACAATGCCCAACAGGTGTAAGGGTGTTGGGGCCGGCCGGGAAACAGCTCCGAAACCCTTGACCGTCGTAGCTCTGGCGGTCCCTGCAATTCAGCTCCCGGGTGCAACTGACGTGCAGTTGGTTGCCCTACCAGATGGGGGAGACCCGGAAGACCCATTGGCAAATGGCGTATTCCCGGCAATGGATCTGTCGGGATATGTCTAAGGTGAGAGGAAGCCCCTTCAGGGTTCGGGGGGCTTAGTTAACAGGGCGGGATGAAGTAATCGTAGGTTTCCTGAGGTCTTCGGAAAGGTTCGAGTTGACCGCAGGAGACCCCCAAATCGAGAGTGTTGTCAGCCATCGTTGTAAGTAAACCAGGTCGAGTTCGTAGCTCAATGCAGTATTGACTCATATACTGACTTGACAAACTGACAGCACTTTTATGTGAGTATACAACAAGGTTTGTGAAACCGAGATATCGTTTTCACAACAATGATAGTGGAAATGTAACGCAACATGGTTTTTTACATTTTCTTCTGATGCGTAATTTACGAGCCACGTCAATGCGAAGTGGTGTCCGTAGGCTATTGTGAAAACTAAAAACTGATCGTACTATGTTTGCTGAACCCAACATGACTGCTTTAAATTGAATTTGCAGGAATTTGCAATGTGAATTTGCTAAATATATCTGTTGCATTCGAATATGCCAACAAAAATAAAATTGTGTATGTAATTATTGTTTATATCGATGACTATCATCTTAGAGTTAACGTATGCAGATAATGTGAAAATACATGTTTCAACGCAGTACTTCTCCTCTCCCCTAGAATATCAGATGCTCAATTCCTTATGGACATTATTCAGTTAGTGGTGTGTGAAACCAGCATCAATCCGGACTAGTACAAGCAGACATGCACGAACATGTTTTGTTTTTATTTGTTGTTTTACGCCGTACTGAGCAATATTCAAGCTTTATGACAGCGGTCTGTAAATAATCGAGTCTGGACCAGACAATCCAGCAATTGATATCATGAGCATCGATCCACGCAATTGGGAGACGATGACATGCATCAACCAAGCCAGCGAGTCTGACCACCCGATCCCGTTAGTCGCCTCTGACGACAAGCATAATCGCCTTTTCGGCAAGCATGGGGTTGCTGAAGACCTATTCTACCCCGGATCTTCACGTGAAGGTCGGGGGGATAAAAAGTTACAGACAACGCGTTAAAGGAAAGGGGACAATCATAATTCCGCTGATGCACTCACAGACGGTGACGTTTTCTGCACATCGACTGCAAACAAATGTCTATGCTCCGTGAAGATCCGGGTTTGAATTGATCTTCAGCAAACCTTGCTTGTAGGAGGCGAATAACGAGATCGCGTAGTCAGGCTCGCTGACTTTGTTGATACATGTCATCGTGTCCCAATTGCGTAGATCCATGCTTATAATGCTTACTGGAATGTTCAGACACGATTATTTAGTCAGCTATCACATATCCTCAGCCATATAGCGTCGAGACCAAGTTTATATATTTACAATTTAGTCATTAATGCAAATTATTTGTTGATGTACTATATTTAGAAATATTTCATGTAACATATTTGAGCATAACAATAATATATATACAGATTTAAAACACGGGCTATAGAACTGTACATATAATATTATATATACATATATATATATATATATATATATATATATAGAGAGAGAGAGAGAGAGAGAGAGAGAGAGAGTTCATCACGGGTGTTTTTTTTTTAAATGGGTTATATCAACCGAGTCTCGGTTAATCGGTATTAGCCGAGCCTTTGGCCTTTGTGAAAAAACACGAGTGATGAATTCTATTTATCATTTTCACATTTTTGCTTCCCCTTTAAGGAATAATTGCATCAACATTAACATCAACAACTTGTCGAAATCTTACGTAAATCGTGTGTAGTGATACATGTTTTCCATAGCCGTGTGAAGTTACTGTAGTCCAAAATAAACAACCTCTTAACTCCTTTATGGCATATTCCTTCTCTGAGAAAAAAAGTTCCTCTGATTATTTTAAACAAAATACTTGAACAGACTTTTGCAGAATAATTGAAACTTTATTAACGGTAACAGCAACGATTCTGTGTAATCTGATGATATCTCTGGTGTAACTTCACTTATATGTAGTTTCAAATCAAACTGCTCTCTTACTTGAAGAATGTCTCTTTTGGAGGAGAGGTCAGAGTAGATGCATTAGTCAGTGTCACTATCACTTTCGATGACAATCCGGCGTCTTTTGACTGGGACCGGGCTTGGAGGTTTAACGAGATTAATCGTTATTTTTCACCAGTAATGTTGCCACCACCGGAAACATTTATGATTTGAGATTGCTGACTGTGTTGTCTACTGTCGATTTGGACATTACGCGAGGGGCCACCCTGCATGACGGGAGTTTCATCAACAAGCTGGGATGTCGCAGTGTGGGATGGAGTGTTTCCTGAAATGATGTAGGATATTTGCTTGTGCTGATCAGGATTAATATGGCAGTAATTGTTCACAAAATGGATGTTTTGTGGCCAGTTATCTGCATTTTTTTATTTGGCGGAACATTATTGTCATTCAACTTTTGCACAAGGTGTTTGCGCGCAGAATGATTTGTGAGTCGTTTCGATGTTTAGAGACTGGCGGCATCGCACATGTTTTTCATGAGAGAGGAAAGTTTGTTTTTCTCTATACGATAGCGGATAAACCACTGATCGCCAGGTTTAGGCACACCTAAAGTGTGTGTGCCGATGTAAAAGGGATCGTCATCTCGACAGAAGTCGAGTGGACGTGTGGAGGCATACAACTTATAATCCTGCACAGGGCACCGAGAGGGATCAGCAACATTAGCCCACATTTTGGGCCTTACGTCGCGACAATAACGAGGATTCTCATCGGCCCCATTCTTTTCTTGTCTCATGGACAGTTCAAGATATTCGTGATCGTCTCCATCAAGCAATGTGATGTCCCCCCAACACACGTTGTAGTGATAATTGACACCTATTAACCCGAAATGGATTGTGTTGTAGAGCCATAGACAGTGTATTATGCTCATTGGATTACTGATTCCAATGGATCCGGACTGCCACGGGGACTCGATCTCTTCATCACCAATCGGGTCGGCTCTCATTGGTAAGTTGCCACGCCCTTCTTCCTTTAGTTCAATTGTTCTCCCCTTTAATACTTCCCGTGATCGTGAAAACTCTAAAGATGACGTGAGTGAATAGCCATACCCCCTTCGCTTTAGTGATCTCTCGATGCTGCTCTGAAAACCTGTAAGACTGTTTGGTTCATAATTTTCCCCATTTGTTTTTCGAACACAAATGAAAAACTTGCAGAGAAGTGTGTCTAGTTCGTATGGGGGGATTTCATGCATTTGCGAATTTCATTTTGGACTTTTAGAAAGTTATCGAACAGTTTCAAATCGTACAAAGTTTTCTTGGCTGTGTTTTTGTTTTGATTGTCTATGATCACACCATCGATCATGTCGTCCTCAACAGCCACAAATCTACCTTAGGCATCTTTCGGCTTTGTGTTCGTCGTCTGCTTCGCCGTGCCCGACGATGGCGTTTCGATGATGAAACATTGGCCACATGCAAGTTTTGATAATCTGCCTTCATCACAGTCAAATTAAAATTCGGTACCATCAACCGTGTAACCTGTTATATCCATTTGTCAACACGGATATCACTGTAGCAGTTCCCCTTTGATCTATGAAACCTTGTCTCAGACATCAAATGTATCCTTGTTGTTTGTAAACACCTACTCACGTGCACCGGCGAAAAAAGTCCCCCTTCCCATTATCTAATTTGCATAACTTATTTGCATACTTATGTCATTGGGGTATGACATACATGTTTTTATGTCATAAGATTATGTCATGGATAAATGCTTTAGTTAAATGATAAATATATATATTATATATATTCACTGATTATATTCAGTTATTTTATAAATTGACTGAAAAATATGTCAATCTGTATTGTTATGATAACGAATTCCAAACATTTTTATCCCCCCGGCATATAATGCGGGGGAATATAGCGATCAGCCAGTCCGTGCGTCCCTCCGTTAGTCTGCCTGTCTGTCTCTAATCATTTCCTTTACCGAGGCAGATCTCGAAAACCATTCACTGTATTTCATCGAAACTCGGCAAATCTATCAGTCACATACTTTTATTTTTTTAAATTGTTATGGAAAGAAGTTGGACATAGACTCCATTGGGGATGGGGTTCGTTTCCGGGGCAGAATTCGAAAACCATTCAGTATATTTGATCGAAACTTGAAAGATGTATCAGTCACATACTGAAGTGGTGCCTTTTGCTGTTTTGTAGTTTTTAATTTTTTTATTTTTTATTCTTGATTTCTTTTGAAACAATTTGAACTTCGTCTCAAAAGGGTCGGGGTAGGTGTCGTTTCTGTTGCACAACTGGGGCGGTCAGGTAGCCTAGTGGTTAAAGCGTTCGCTCGTCACGCCGACGACCCGGGTTCGATTCCCGACATGGGTACAATGTGTGAAGCCCATTTCCGGTGTCCCCCGCCGTCATATTGCTGGAATATTGCTAAAAACGGCGTAAAACCATACTCACTCACTCTGTTGCACAATTTGAAAACTGAGATAATTTTCATCCAAACTTGGTACATGTATTAACCAAGGGCTGAAGTGGTGCCTTTTGCTATTTAGGAATTTTAACAAAAAATAAATGTTCCTGTTTCCATGGCAAGAAGATTGACTTTGACTCTGTTCATAGTGGTGTGTTTGTCTGGACCATATGTCTAAAACTAACAGGTATTCTTTCTTGAAACTGTGCACACACAAAGATCAGGTTATCAACTGGTGCCTTTTGCTATTTAGGGATTTTTAGAATCTATATATATCTGTTTCCATGTAAACAAGTTTGATTTTGACTGACATAGAAATAAAAAGTTCTGAATCCCCAATTCCATAGTATTGTCTTTATAGCTCAAAAACTACTCTTGTATATGGACAGACAGATTAGAAATTATCTTATCAAGTTGAACTTCAAGTGATTTGCTCTCTCGAACTTGTTGGGGCCGGGGGGATTTGTCATTTTCTGACGACTCTTGTTTATGTTTCAAGAGACTGAAAATGTTAGGATTTTAAAGTACATTTCTATATTGTTTGGCTTCTAATCCTAACATAATTAATCTATTGTGGTGCTCTAAAGCCCTTTTGACCGTCTAAATCATTTAATTAAATGGACAGCAGTTTCAGTCAAAATGAATGAAATATTTAGATATTTTATAAATTGCCTGAGAGAATCACATTTTACAAATTGGCTGTAATATATACACGCTTACAAAGGAAAAGACTTGTGAAAACAACGTGAATCGCGCATCGAAGAACTTCCCAACCAAGACGTAGAGGAACAAGAATGAATCTGTTCAATGCCACAGTAAATGAAGGAAAACAAAATGCAAATATGATGAAAACAACCTACCAAATTTATATGTATAATTTTAGGCAGATTACTTGTTCGAGGAATTTATCCCTGAATATCCACATAAAGGAACAATATACCACACGTCTGCAGCTGTACACAGAAACTTATTCGATGTCACGTGTCTCTGTAACAATCAAATATTTTAGACTATAAAAATATATCGTGTCGGCATATTATAACCCATGTTCGTTTCTCAACTGATCACTTAGTTTGTTTCAGGCGTTTCATATCGGTATCAAGCCTCAAAGGTCAGCTGAGAAAGCCCGCGTGACAACTATTTTCATAATGTCCACGGTTCTTAAAAAATCCATTGAGTTAGATAACAATGAGCAATCAATCAACGTATTATCGGTTAACCCTTTGAACAAAGTATGTTGTTTTTACTTCGGAACTTCACGCCATGATATGAGTGTATCCCCTTTGCTTTAGTAAACCTAGACATGTAAACAATTATTTTTGACATGTCCACTGTGCCTGATAACAGTGATTAATCAATCAACGTATTTTCTGTTAATCCTTTGATGGCTAGAAATGATCCGTTGATTTACAAAAAAGTAAATTAACTGATCATTCATCTCTTGCTGGGCTGCCACGTGCATATTACATAACACACATTTCACCTCACTTCAAACCTGGATTTAGATTGAATAATTACCCCAGACACAAATGCCAAATGGGATTTTTTATTACTAATTATACCTGTAATAAATTCATTAACTGAGCAGCAAGTGAATGACGACAAATACTCAAGTGTAAAGTATACCAGAAACGAAAACGTGGATGGCAACAAAGGAGTAGTAATCTATTATCCATGCAATCCGAAATCCGAAAATGCTTTCACTGTAGGGATGCTTTTTTTTATATATTATTAAACTATAACCATCAGGGGTATTTCCAAATGACGGCATCCGATGAGCTTCCGCCGTTCTTTTTGTCTGTTTGTTTAGGTTAAAGAAATTAATTAACATGCGCCCTTTGTCGAAATCGTTATAGATCACGCGTAACCAATCAGCCCAGCTAACACGAAACTGTTGTAAAAACATTACTAAAACATTTTACGAAACGATCCGGAAATGTTTTAAAAAATGTTTTCTTCACGTGATTTTGTATGGTTTTAGAAACATTTTCAGGAAACATTTGGTTATAACGTTTCAAAAATGGTTTTGTAAAATATTGCAGAAATGCTTTTGAAAACGTTTTATTCATGTGATTTTGTCTGGTTCCTGAAACGTGTTAAAAAATAATTCCGTGAACATTTGATTATATCGATATCGTGTCTAAAATGGTTCCGTAAAATATTGCAGAAATGCTTTTGAAAACGTTTTATTCATGTGATTTTGTCTGGTTCATGAAACGTGTTAAAAAATAATTCTGTGAACATTTGATTATATCGTGTCTAAAATGTTTCCGTAAAATATTCCAAAATGCTTTTTGAAACGTTTTATTCACGTGAATTTGTATGGTTCCGGAAACGTTTATGGAACGTTTTCTGTGAACATTTGGTTGTAACGTTTCAAAAATGTTTGAAAACGAACCAGAGTGTTGGTAAAGCTCAGTGTTTTGCTGCCAATGTTCAAAACGTACAACACCCAGTCACTGTTAACAAGATACAATTAGTCAGGGACAGTACACACTTCAGGCATGTACTGCAGAAAACATAATACCAATGACCGACATAGTAATTCAAGCCATGTCTTCAACATTCAATCAACAAAGAACTTCTGCCTGAGACTTAAGTTTGCATCATTCACAGACCCTGGTGTGTTTGGTGTATTCCTCAATACACTTAACATTTCCGTGTGTATTTCCTGGAATGCTGTTGTCTCCTTTTGCCCCTGGCTGCAGCGAAAACAAAAATGTTCCACATTATAACAAAGTTATATCTTGAACTATACTCAACAACAAAAGTTCCTGTGACACCAATATTTTGTGGTATTTTTCAAACAAGTTTGGTTTTCAATATTGTAGTATTTGTATGGAATCAAGTCACGCAACTGCTACAAAAAAGCATGCATTCCAAGCAAAAGTTGACTTTTATGCAAGCCCCATGCATTTCACTACCCAAGAATGAGTATAAAAACATGTGCGTTAATGGGATTTCATATGCATAGTTTAGCATCGTGCGGACAACAACCACTCAAAAAAAAAAAAAAAATTACGCCATTATTTAACATTATGAAACGCCACGCCTGTCCGAAAATGAGCGTCTGCGAGCTACTGGTATGCTTGAAGCAGATCGAGTCAAAGTGATGTTGCAAGACAATTTAACGTCCACAGAAACACCATTTTGTGTTTATGGCAACGTTGGCATCAGACGAATGCAGTCAGAGACCATTCTCGGAGTGGCAGGCCACGCTAGCCAATAATCGACAAGACAACTGGATTCGAACAACACACCTACGAAATCGATTCCAGCCAGCAACAGTGAATTCAAGAAGCATCCCTGTCTTTCGTCGAAAATCTTCACAAACCGTACGTCGCCGCCTCAGATGTGCAGGGATCGTCGCCAGAAGACCCGCCAGATGTCCCATTTTGACAGGAAACCATCGTCAAGCACGTCTACGGTGGTGCAGACAGCGTCTACGCTGGACGGCCATACAGTGGGGACAGGTTCTATTCACTGACGAGTCTCGTTTTCACCTCAGCAACAGCGATGGACGGATTCGAGTGTACCAACGTCGAGGTGAACATTACGTCAGTCATTGTGTCATGGAAGAAGATCGGTTCGGGGGCGGCAGCGTTTTGGTATGGGGTGGGATTACAGCAAGACAGAGGACCCGTTGGATAGTGGTAGAGGGAAATCTCAATGGACAGCGCTACCGCGACGAGATCATCGGTCTGTTGTTCCACCATTTTTGCGTCGACATGGCCATATATTGCTCGACTTGTTCAACAAAACAACGGGAATGTCATCCCCTGGCCAGCTCGCTCCCCTGATCTCTCACCAATCGAGCACATGTGGGATGAGATGGATCGGCGCCTTCGACGTCAACCACGTGTTCCACAGACACTCCAGGAACTTCGAAACATGCGCCAGCAGATATTGACAGATATCCCACAGGACGCCTGGTCCATTCCATGATACGAAGATGTGTTGCTTGCATCGCAACCAGAGGTGGACACACATGCTATTGATTTGTAAATTGACATTTTGGCATGTTCATGTTGTTTTATGAAATCTCGCATTTACTGAAGTCAGTATGGCAAATTAAACCATTTGAACACTTACCGGATTCATTTATCTGTTGCAAACCGAAAGTGTTTCAGATTTGGTGAAAAACATAACTTTGCATTAAATCTTATTCAATGTCACACGAACGTTTGTTGTTCAGTATATATTCAATAAGCATTATATTGTTAATCCAAAGATGAAATATATTATGTAGGTTCATAACATTATTTTAATTCTGGAAAGCCATTTGTCCAGAAAAGCCCCATGCGGTATTTCCGAAAATTCATCTTTGCTGATTTCATTGGGACAATCAGTGGTCCACACTAAGGAAGTAAAAATGAAAAAATAATGTGTCGAAATCTCGAAATTTGAACTATGTCGCCGATGGGCCTGACCATATACACTACTGCCTAGAAGTTCATTCCCCTAACACGCGTTGGGAACGCTGTTCCTTTAATTTGGGGTGTTGACCTGGTCAGCCTGGAGATCCGAGTGGGCCTTGTAGTGGTTGATCGGAATGTCTGACTTTTCCACTAGTAGATAAAGTTCTTTAGTATGAGCTCTTTTATCCCTGCTGACGTTATCCTAATGTTCAATTTCAGTCTGGCTCACCAAGCGTAAGAAAGCATTGTACATCTTTTGATAAACCACACTGATGCAATTAAGGACATGAATATTTGCTGTAGGCAAATATCTATTTTCTATATATATTTGTGGATATGAAGCATTCTAGTTAATTTTGGATACACTGGGCACACATACATAACAAAAATGCTTGACAGGTGTTTTGGTTCCTTGTCAACAAGACAGAATTGTGTTTATTTCCAGGCCATCCTCATCGTCGTTTAATACTGTTAGGTGTATGGTTGGAGGCAAGATCAAAGGCGCCGCACAGCATTAATTAGATAACAGACGGGGTCGTCCGTTTCGCTTTGAACAACCACCCCACCCTGTCTGTAGGAGTTATATAATCGGTGTGTCGTGTCACACGATATTTATCAGACAATCCCGCATGTAGCTGTGGCAATCACACTGAAGATGCACTTCACTTCTTTCTCATATGCCCAAATTACAATGATTTACAAACCGAGCGTGACAAGAGACTTGGCTTCCAGTCTGCAAGGACAGCTAAATAAACTTTTTGAAAACTGATTGGTTACCCGTGATCTATGAAGATTTTGACAAAGGGCGCACGGTAATTAATTTCTTCAGCCTAAACAAACAGACAAATAACGGCGAAAGCTCATCGGATGTCGTTATTTGGAAATACCCCTGATGGTTACAGTTTAATAATAAAAAAGTATTCCTGAGTGAAAGCATTTGCGGGTTTCGGATTGCGTGGATGATACAATTACTACTCCCTTGTTGTCATCCACATTTTCTGGTATAACCCTACACTTGTGTATTTGTCGTAATTCACTTGCTGCTCAGTTAATGAATTTATAACATGTATACTTAGTTGTAGCACCACTCAGATTACCCGATACAGGTTCCAATTTGGTCTTTCTTGTACCTGGGGTAATTATTCAATCTAAATCCAGGTTTGAAGTGAGGTGGAATGTGAGTTATGTGATATGCACGTGGCAGCCCAGCAAGAGATGTATGATCAGTTGCTTTACTTTTTTTGTAAATCAACGGATCATTCCCAGACATCAAAGGATCAACAGGAAATACGTTGATTGATTAATTACTGTTATCTTGCACAGTGGATATGTCAAAAGTAAGTGTTACTAAACCTAGGGAGTACACTCATATCATGGCGTGAAGTACAGATGTAAAAACAACATACTTTGTTCAAAGGGTAACCGATAATACACTGACTGGTTGTTCATTGTTATCTAACTCAATGGATGTATTTTTAGGAACCGTGGACATTATAAAAATAGTTGTCACGTGGGCTTTCTCAGCTGACTTGGGACCTTAAATAAACATTTCTTCTTCTTCTTCCTATGTGAAACAATTGAAACAAACTAAGCGATCAGTTAAGAAACGAACACGGGTTATAATATCCGATACATTTAAATAACGTTTAAAAACGATATATTTAAATATTTTAATATATTTCATATATATTCCAAATATTGTTTCCAAATAATTAGTATTAAAGTATTTGATTCTCACATAGACATTTGACATCGAATAAGTATTTTTGTACAGCTGCATACGCAATGGATATTGTTCCTTTATGTTGATATTCCCGGATACATTATAACTTTGGTAGGTTGTAATAATGATATTTGCATTTTGTTTTCATTCATTCGCTGCAGCTTTGAACAGGATCATTCTTGTTCCTTTCCGTTTGGTTGGGAAGGTTTTCGATGTGCGATAGACGTTGTTTTCACAAGTATTTTCTTTTGTATGCGTGTATATGTTACAGTCAAAGTGTAAAATATGATTCACTCAGGCAATTAATTGAATATCTAAATATTTCAGTCATTTTACAAATTGACTGCATAATCTGTCCATTTATTTAACCGACTGACTAAAAATGATAAAGACGATCAAAAGAGCTTAAACACATCACAATATATTAATTATGCTAAGAAAAGAAGCCAATCAATACAGAACTGTACTTGGTGATGATATTAAACATAAACAAATATTTGGAATTCGTTATCATATTAATAAAGATGGACATATTTTTAAGTTAATTTGTAAAATAACTGAATATTTAGGCGTTTAATAAATTTCCTTAGTGAAATCTGTTTTCATTTTGAGTGTAAACATATACACACGGTAAAAAAGGCAATGTTCAGATGAAATATTTACTTTGTGTTGCAAGTCAAAATAGTGTACACGAAGATCGCACAATTACCAAGCAAGTGACTTATCAAAACTTCATCACCATTACCGATGCTCCCCACAAATATACCTACATTTCCAAAACTGTATTTCATTTTTGTTGATCAATGTGACCATACGTCCTTCTACTATCAATAAAAATGCGCTTACGAATGGCGAGCACAGGTCGCGAACAAGTCTAGATTTCTGCTATATCATCCGGGTACTCACTGGGAAAATACAGTAATGCACAGGCAACAACTACTCCCGCGGAATTGCTTTAGATCAGTGCTCCTTTGTACGTTGAAATACTATATATTGTGAATGCCAAAATGATGTATCAAGGATCAAGTAGAAGATATATTGACAGTAGCGCTGGGAGTTTATTCAACAGACCCGTGAAAATAACACTGCTGTATCTTATTATTTATTTTAGATGACGCAGTCAAAGCTCACTTCTCCTGGCGGCCATTATGGAACGGCCAGCTAAAACACAACCCCGCGCTTACGTCTACAGGTCTCTTCCTGTAGTACGGTAATTAGTATTCTCTCCCTCAAGTGTATCCTCAATGATATAACCCACCCGCATTAATTACATGCAACACCATCGGATTTAGAAGCAATGGTCGTATAAAACAAGACAGATCTATTTAATCACAACAGTATTCATGTTATTCCCACAAAATCACATAAAGAAAGGAGACATTAGCAAATACATGTGTATTATCATTTTTCGTCAGGATAACAAAATTTTCTCTCCTTGTTACCACCTCCAGCTTCAGCTTAACATGGGTCCTCCTTTGGTCAAAAGTTTGTTCCCCCTCTAATGAGTGTGTCACGCGTTGCACACGGGTGTCACACGCGTGGCGGACGGGTTCCACACGAGTGACCAACCCGATGCACACTGGTTGCGTAATGCGTTGCCCATGCGTGTAAGGGGAATGAACTTCTAGGCAGTAGTGTACATACAGGCTGACATGGGCTAAGAATACTACTAAAGTGGCCGCTTTGCAAACGTCCTTTGTGAATGTTTTGAAGGTCTTCATTGATGATATGAATTTTATTACGAGTTTCCGGTCGTCGTATGATCACATTCTCTTTTTTAGTCCCGTCACATCAATCTTTAACTGTTGTGCGTGTGGCTGACAGGTGCAGTTGGTAAGAGATAAAACATGTTCTGTACAGTATTCAAATATCAAGTGGTGTGCAAGTCCATGCGCAGCTACATGTTTTTTCATAGTTGTTTACAGCAGGACATTTGTGCATTGTGAACTTCATTTCAATGCCACATTTAATAATGCGATCATTACTAACAATAGATTGCAACGACAGATCATGTTTGAAAAGAACTTGGTATCAAACAAACTGTGACATTAACATAAAAAGGCCGTGAGAAACACCTGGTTGTATACGCCAACTTAAGTACAACAGCGTCCCTCCGAATTTCTACACAAAATGATATGCCACAGGCTGACCTCTGGAATAGCTATAAATACACATAACGCTCTGCATTCAACACGGGTAAAAGTCATTCATTGCTATTGTGAATTTGATGATTGTTCAAATACATTAGGGAATATAATTTCCGCATATGCACATTGAAGTTTTCACTTAGATCATTGCGTATTGTGTTGGTTGGTGTTTGGTGCAGTTGTTAGGCTTTCAGGAATGTTATTGTCGAACCCCCTCAGCCGCCGAGGCTTCCACAAAAATGAAAATCCGACAACTGGTACGTGTTGTAAGCCACGAATCGCTTCGGGAAAGCAAATTAATTGCTGCAACAGTTCGAATCTGAATGCTATGGGTCCATATTTCTAATTTTAAGAGAGTTTTGAAGATATATTATTCATATCACCTTGACCAGAAATTGGATTTCACCTATAAAAACTACATTTAATGAAATCTTAAGATTTCTTCTTGGCTGATGATAGTAAATAACATTTCAAACTTGTGAGTAGAATCTTAATGCAATGGGGCAATATTTCCAATTTTAAGAGATTATTTACTATATTATCAAGCATATCGCCTCGACCAGAAGTGGGACAATGCCTTTAAAATCTACAATGAAGGGAATCTTAAGATTTTCTTTTGGCTGCTGATAGTAAATAACATTTCAAACTCGTGAAAAGAATCTGAATGCTATTGGTCAATATTTCTAATTTTAAGAGATTTTTTACTATATTATTACTCATATCCCCTCGACCAGAAATTGGATATCACCTATAAAATCTACATTTAATGAAATCTTAAGATTTCTTCTTGGCTGATGATAGTAAACAACAGTTAACACATGTGAGTAAAGCCGGAACGCTCTTAAACAATGTTTATAATTTTAAGAGAATTTTGACTATATTATTAATATCACCTTGACCAGAAATGAGATATCACCCATAAAATCTACACTTAATGGAATCTTAAGATTTCTTCTTGGCTGATTTTAAAACCTGTGAGCAGAGATCTAAATGCTATGGATCAATATTTCTAATTTTGCAAGATTTTTTTACTGTTTTATTACTCATATCGCCTTGACTAGAAATGGGATAACGCCTGTAAAATCTTCAGTTTATGGAATCTTACGACTTTCCTTTGGCTGCTGATAGTAAATCCCATTTCAAACCTGTGAGCAGAATCTGAATGCTATGGGTCAATACTTCTAATTTTAAGAGATTGTTGACTATATTATTATTCACATCCCCTCGACCAGAAGTGGCATAAATGTAATACTTTCAAGAATGAAAGGAATCTTGAGAGTTTTGTTTTCTGATGATTGTCATTCACATTTCCAACCGTTGAGAAACATGTACTTTGATAATGAGCTTTGAATATGAAACAACATAGTTTTAACAAATGCTTTGTCCCCTTCACAACTGTAATAGGTTCACTGATCATCATGGATGGGCCGACTGCATAATGTATGACATTGTGCTAGATCTGTACCTGCCTTGATAGAAACCACAGAATAAAAGTAAAAAGTAAAGGTATAATCACTTACCTTGACGTTCTCGCTTTAAAAGCTTCAGCCGCAACTGCAAGGACCAGCCGACCATTTTGATCAAGTTGTGAAGGGAGGATAATTCTTACTGTTGCTTTGTCTTGCAAATTTTAATGTCAATGATGACAGAGCATAATATAACAAGTTTAATTCTCTATTAGTAATTTGTTTATGAAATATATGTTAAGCCTTTCTAATTATTACAATCATATTAAGTGATATTATTTAGATTCCATATGTATCAGAGACCATAAAATATTTAATGGTCTCTCCATATACATGTATAGGAGGAAATTTTCTGGCAAAATGGTTATGAAAGCTGCAATGTATATATGTCAACAAGCTACCAGGAATGGTTCAATGAGTTTCACAGTTAACTCTCTCACATTCCGCATCTGCACATTGCCTTGAAGCAGTTACATGAGCCTCCAACATTAATAAAAAATAGTTGCTTTTATCATCATGTACACAATAATCAAATGGAGTGATTTTGAATTAATGTTACCACAAAATTCATGCATTATAGTGATAATAATATTTACAAAAAAAGGCTTTGGGACTTGAGAATACAAACAAAAATACACGCATCAGTTGAATAGTACAAATGTAATTGTACCCCTTTTAACTCTGTTGTGTATCATATTCTCTGTTTGATGTTTAATGACACACTCAGTAATATTCAAAGTAATAGTATAATTATATTACTGTACATACCATCCTACATATATAGTGTGAACATCATCGCCTATTGTACAATGTCATGAGTGTATAGTCCTAGATATTTTCCTTCTGTGTTTCTGTGTATGAGAATAATAATTAAAACAATCTTGAAAAATAGCATAACACTAACATCCTAGGAACTGGTGTTATTACACTTATATCCCCACCAATGCGTGGCATAACATCTTTATAATAAATAAATTAGTGAATAATTTTATTTTCATTTGGCTTTTGCTATTTCATAGGAAAACACTGTTCAGAAGTGGCCAAGCTAGCTATTCAACAGAAACTTTACTCTGTTATTAAACATGTCACCACCTCACGAAGGTTATGATATGATAGACAATCAAATAATACATTTGGGAGTGATATCATGGTTAGAAATTAAACATGGCAAATGATAGTAATTACAGATAATAAGCAACACTACCATTTTTATAGGAATTGCATTTTTTCATTAGCGATCTGTATAAAAAGAAGAAATTGTATTCCGCTTGAGTTCCGCAATACCATTTTTATGCGCTGCTATAAAAAAACACAAGCAGTGCAGATGATTGTGCTCTCATTAAATGTTTGTCAATTAAACACATAGTTGCATGTGACAGATATAATTCTCTATAGTGTTTATCCCAGTTCTGGTCGTATCCCACTTCTGGTCGCTACAGACGTTGGTCTGTTGTATATGAAATAAATGCAAATTGAATCTTGAATCTTGAAAGTTGTAACTTTACAGTACCATACAGTATACAGTATTTTAATTGCAATATACTGTATACAACATGCAGTATACAATATGTCGAGAGCTCCCTGCTGGGCTGGAGCACACATTTCCTACCCCTCTCCTTTCGGCAAACACCTCATGGGGGGTGTAACGAGGTCACAGGACAGGCGTGCACTCGTCAGTTGTCTTATACCGTCAAGAGTAAGATCTTCCGGACGATCACTGCACTATAGGAATGTGGATTGTTGATGAGGTACAGCATGTTTGGAACTGGGAGTTGAACACTAAGCACTTTCAGAGAAGAGCTCACAATAAAACGTTATGGACTCGCGAACGGACTTGTGTTTTCAATTCAAGACATGCATGTATCAGATTGAACTTCTACGACAGATATAACTTGGATACCGCTCCCTAACTGTAACATGAACTGAACTTTACGCCTTTTATACACATTTGTGATTGGGCGACAATGCGACGAGACATATTTTTACATTGCAAATGTCGAGTTGCGGCATTGTTGCCCTTTTGTAAAATATAGAAAAAGATTATTCAAAGAGCGACAATGCGACAAATGGCCAAATGTCGCGTTGTCGAATTGTCGCGCTGTCGAATTGTCGCGCTGTCGAATTGTCGCGCTCTAGTTAATTTTGACATGTTTTGCTTGTTTTTGTAAGGGCGTCAATGCGACAATACGACAACGCAACAATGTCCCTTCCAAGATTCCATAGTGATCCGTTCAAATAAAACTGAGTTATAAAATAGAAGTCTAACATGCCCAATAAAAGATAAAGTGTAAAAATGCGCTATAGCAGCTTCTGATTTCATAGCTCTTCCAAAAAGGATTATCAATAATGGGATGGGTGATCATCTGCATGCCGAGTCTATACGCTGTGATTAACAATAATGCTCTGAGCCAATACATTTTGTAAAATGTATGACATGTATTACTGGTAGGAACATATTGTTTATACTCGTCCATGTTTTTGATGGACAATATAATTTACATGCTCGTTAATAGTGAGGAAGGACATCATTGTTTGTTTCCGTGCTTTGTTCAAATAACAATTGACTTGTCCTTGCATGTGTTTGTGATGGCTGCCACCTGTGTGGCAGGATAAGCTCACCTTTTCGCGAACATCTGTTGGATGGCCTGAACCACTTCAGATAATAATATCATGATATAACATTTATACTAAGTTTTCCTATAATAATAATAACAAGCATGAAATACTCACATCCCCCGCCAATGTGACATGTCGGGTGTGTGCAATGCATTAGCTCCTGTGAACTATGTACACTGGGCCTTTTTGTAAAGAAATATAGTACGTTTTTCAAGATCTGCTCCGGGAACGAGGACTATCGCTATTTTCAGTCTAAATCAAAGTCGTTGCCATGGAAACTCGAAAAACAATTTTTTTTAAAAATCCTTAACTATCAAAAGGCACCAGTCCACCACTAGATCTATCTATGTCCCAAGTTTGGTGAAGAAATATGGTACGGTTTTCAAGATCTGCTCTGGAAACGAGGACTACCGCCATTTTCAGTCTAAATCAAAGTCCTTGCCATGGAAACTCGAAAAATAACTTTTTTTTAAAATCCCAAACTATCAAAAAGCCCCAGTTCACCACTAGATCTATCTATGTGCCAAGTTTGGTGAAGAAATATGGTACGGTTTTCAAGATCTGCTCCGGAAACGAGGACTACCGCCATTTTCAGTCTAAATCAAAGTCGTTGCCATGGAAACTCGAAAACAATTTTTTTTTTTAAACCCTAAACTACCAAAAGGCACCAGTTCACCACTAGATTTATCTATGTGCCAAGTTTGGTATAGAAATATGTTGCGGTTTTCAAGATCTGCAATATATCATTCCTATATCCCCCTTCCACCTCGTGGCGGGGGATAATAATAGATCCACATCAAGTGCTTTTATGAATTATCATGATGTTTCATTTATACATCATAAATATAATTATAGTTTAGCAAGTAATACTTATCATCAGGTAAAATGCATATATAAAATATCAGTAGTTTCAGTTATAGCTTTTTAGATAGATGCTAGCCTAAGGTAATGGGAGCGCATCTCTTAGACATACTATTCAATAAGACAAGAGTTATGTCTACATAGTTTAATAGATTTGAAGCATTTAGATAAATGCTAGCCTAAGGTATCAAGATCCCATCTCCCAGACAAAAGATATGTCTACATAGTCTTATAGATTACCTTGAACTATTTTATTTAAGTAAATCTGTCATCACCTATATCAGAATAACATTCAGCAATTACTTCAATTTAGACTCATTAAGGATTAGCCCCCATACAAGCTCGTCTATAAGGCATTAAGGATTAGCCCCAACACAAGCTTGTCTATAGTGACACCATAATCTCTTTCAAAGCATCCAGTAAATATGTCAACAAGATTAGTGCCTGTCCAACATAATTAACAGGATTAAGTATTCCCCTCTGTCTAGCCATTCATTAACCATAAGGCACAGCCCATCGTGTATCAACCAATCATATTCCATTTTATTGTTCTAATTTTTGTTAAATACATACAGAAACCAATTGTTAAGGCAAGAAGGGGTTTGACACTCAGACCAAGCAGATCTCTCTCTCACAGCCCAGAGGGTTGTACCGACTCTCTGTGGCACCCTCAGCTATTTTCTAAGTAATTGTAAATTGTTCATTGTTAACTGTTCTTGTAAATACAATTGTAATTAGTCTCCTGTGACTATGGCTCTTTGCTGACTAATTCCCCCCCGAAATCCAGCACGCCATTTGGACGGTTTTGTTCACCCATAACAGTCCATGATAAATTGGCGGAGAATCATCGTTTTCGGAACCACGGAGCCCAGAAACTAACTACAACCTGCTACAAGAACCCATTAGAGGACATGTCCAACCGTGATGATCTGATGGAATAACAAGCAAGCTGCTTCCACCTCTGACCTCAACACTGGATTAAAGAAAAGCAACTCCTCCAAACACACCAACAAAGGAAGAATAAATCTTCAAATATTGTAAGTACAGCATTACATTGTTGATTACTTGTCTTTCTTTAATTTAGTACGGTACATACTAATAAGTGTCATGGCAAATATGGAGTCTGGAATGGAAAGTAACAGCTTTTGAAAACCTTACTCTTGGAAACTCACCCTTTCCACAGGTTAAAGGTGTTGGCGGCGAATTGCATAAAGTGTTAGGTTCAGTTGTGTTAGATTTTGTCATTGAGGATCAGGAATTTTCTCAAAGATTCCATGTTCTGCCTACACTACCAGAGGCAGTGATACTAGGTGAACAACTTCCTTGATGACAATGATGCAGTCTTAGATTATAGCTGTCATTCCTTGATATTTAACAACAGCACCTCAGATAGGCAACATATCAATTTCATAGCCAATTCAGTGCAAGAGATTTGTGGATTTGCAAAAACAATAGATCAAATTTACATTCCCCCTCAGAGTGAAATTCATTTCAAGGTTAGACTATCAGAGGCCAAAGAGGATTCCCTCATCCTCATTGAACCCATTGCTTCCCTCACTGCTCATTCTGAAGTAGCAGGTGGTAGAACTCTTTCTAAATCAAAAAGCAAAACTGCTGCATTTAGACTTATGAATCCTTCCCAAGAAGAAAAGGTTATAGACAAGGGTACAGTTGTAGGCAAATTTATTTACATTGACAAAGACTCTGTTTTTGAAATCGACTTTGACCAACCATCAATAAATACCATTAACACTCACAATGAGAAGAGAGACAATGACTCCAGGGACTATGTTAATATTGCACAAGAATTAGGATTCAATTTGACCAATACACAACTGACTCCAGACCAACGACACAGACTACTTTTAGGAAAGACTGACATGCACCAACATATCATTGACACTGGCAACCACCCACCCGTTAAGTGTAGACCATATCGCCAATCTCCTCATCTCCAAAAAGTCACCGAAGAACTTATAGATGATTTTCTGAAGTATCATTTGATCGAGGTGTCTACTTCTATGTATTCAGCTCCAATTATCCTAGTCAAGAAACGTGATGGCTCATATAGAGTTGTTTGTGACTACAGAAAGTTGAATTCTGTCACTTTACCAATGTCATGGCCTCTTCCTGTTTTTGATGATGTTGTTGACCACATCGTCAATGCACAATTGCAGGCTAAGATCTTTTTAAATTTAGACCTTGCTAATGACTTCTTCCAATTGCCATTACATGAAGATTCAAAGCTTAAAACTGCTTTCGTCACCCATCAAGGCCTTTATCAATTCAAACCTTTCAAAAGGTTTGACACATTCTCCACTTTGTTTTCAACAGCTTATGAGCAAAGTGCTAAGAAAATTTCTTTTTAAGGTTGCGCTGATTTACATTGATGATTTGATAATTTACAGCAAAAACTACAGCAAAAACATCTCCAACATTTGGAGCAAGTATTTTCCTATCTGAAACAGGCAAAATTAACACTAAAGTCATCCAAATGCAATTTTGCAACGGACAAAGTTTATTTTCTGGGTTCAGATTTATCATGTGAAGGTGTTCAAGTTGATGACAAAAAGATTGAAGCAATTAGAAACTTTCCAGTGCCCAAATCACAAAAGCAGATTCGCTCCTTCTTAGGTCTCACAAACTTCTACAGGTAGTATCCCAGCTAACACACGACGTTGTCACAATGTTGTGGAAAGGTTGTGGATTGGTTTATTATAACGTCAACGTGCAACGTTATTTCACAACGTTATAACAACGTTGCACAATCACGTCGTGAAAACGTTGTGCATTGGACATCACACAACGTTTTGTAACTACGTTTCTAAAACGTCGGTGAAACGTTATAGAGTTTGCTTCTCGATAGTCATAAAGGAATAGAACTGCTTTATCAAAATCAACATGAATTTATCAAAATACCAAGGCAGTAAAGCATTACCTTTCTGTATATTCGGCATTAGAATTTTCATCTCTTAATACTAAAATTTCCAGAACGTAATTTCGTATCTCTACGACAACGTTAGTATTACGTTACATTGTAACGTTATTCCACAACGTAACAACAACGTTGCAAATTAACATTGTGATAACGTTGTGCTTTGGACATTACAACACTTTTTGTAAATGATGTTTAGGAAACCACTTATAGATCTACCATCTCTTAGTTTTATTTAAACATATATATCTATTAACGAAGTTATCTGTGTACTAAATGTTGTCACAAGCAATATTAGAGTTATAAACAATTGGCGCGCATTTTTTGCGGCGTGAAAGCGACTGGTGTAAAGTTTAGCCTGTTGCCTCGTGAAGTGACGTCAGAATGACGTCACATTGTCGCGGAAGATTCGTTGTCACCAACCATCTTTGTTCAAGCTCACTCAGGACATATTACAACTAAGTGATTGTGCAGCAACTGGAACTGGACAGATGATTTGTGAAATCGGATGAGGAAAGTTAATTTTTCAAAAGCAGTCTCCGCTTGTTGATATGTTTCTGTACATGCAGATAGTCAAATGATTTAAATGTATCGTATTATTCAGAAGTGGCGGGGTTTAGAATGCAGTTTGCCGGTCACTTTCACTGAGCGTCAGTGTTGATATTAATATTTGATACACAGAACATGATATATATAGACTAAGAGGTGAAGGGGGCCCAAGAATTTTTTCCTTATTATTATTTTATGGATACCAAGGTTTTGTGGCCGTCATATTATGTTCGGGTTTCGATCGTAAGCGTATAGGTCTGTAAATAGGCCTAACTTATGCATCGCCTATTGACCACTGACAGTTATCGCCATCTCTTCCTTGTTATTTCGGAAATCATTACTATTTAAAGTTTACATGTACTAATCTTGTGACTTTGATTTTTTTGAAACAATGTGGCCCATTCAGGCCATGGGAAAGGTTGAATAGATTTCTCTAATACAGCGAAGAGAGGGAATCAAAACAATGGAAGTATTTTTAGATTGACTCTCTGGAGGCTGCTAGTTAAAGTCTAAAGCGCTCAATGATGTTATGAAAAATTGTATTTTCGGGAAGAGACAGAAATATACTTGTTTCTGAAAAGGCCTAATTAGCACTGACTGAAGTAGCCTAAATGTGGATCATCTGGTTGTTGGTGCTGTCTATAAAGTTCATTTTAGCAAGGCGCTTATCATGTGTATTTTTAATATTTCCAAAAAAGAATTAATTCATCATTTTCCGATAACTATATCTATGTCCGACTCCCTTGTAATGAAAACGAGCAAAAGTAAAACGAGTCTCTCGTCGCGCGCTATAACGGGGTGTTTGCGGTATTGTCCTCGCTGATGATGATAAGCTAGTCGATAGTCAAAAGTTAAATATCACCATATATTGTCAGTGAGTTGGTCATCGTTTGTTGATTATTAAGGTGAGATAGGTGTAGCCAATGTGCACCAATGAAAAATACAATGGAATTGATAGCAACCATATTCGTTCGGTAACGGTTTTCGATCTCCATACGTTGCCACGTAGACTACCATACTACAGAATTATATTTAACGATATTGAACTGTATTATGTTAATAAACGTAGTAACAAATAAATTTCATATGATACCTGGTTCTCTGAAACTTTTTGACATAAAATGGTGATCGAAAACTGAACGAGTAAGATCCAGTGCTCGCTACGAAATCGTACTGTAGCTATATAAACAGCGCTGGGATAAATATGTGAGTCGTAATAAGCTACAATGCTTGTCTAATATATCTGTTCCCGTTTGGATTCCGGTTTAGAAAAGGTCCCCAACAAACCATGTTTGTACTAGCATGATTGTGTGTCATTGTACTCTGACAGAGGTTGTGAGAGGTGGCTCACTGTAACAATCACTGGTTTGCCTGACCGGTTTGTCAGACCGGTGTATGTGGAAACCAAATTACATGAGGCGTTTTTTTTAAGATGGTACTCATAATTGTGTTACTTATATCTGTAGCCTGAGATATTTCCGATCGGACGTTATACATGGGGACTTTAGATTTACAGTTTGTCCTAACTGTTAGGCAATTATACAATGTATGTTATCTTTTTGGACAGACTATAGATCTAAATGTATGCTTATTGCATGTGGTTCTAGTTTTGACTTTTTATATGTTTTCGTTGCAGCAAGGGGGAAAGTGTTACACGACCATTCCAGGAGATAAAATCAAGAATGTTGAATCATTGAGGAACACACCAAATAAACCCTGGGCTGTGAATTATGTTAACGTAAGTAACAATAGTTTACAGTTACATTCCATTGTCTATATCCATGTTAATTGGTTTGGGTTTTTTTGCTTTAAATTAATGCTAAGGATGTAGATCTATTTATATAAATCTATGCTCGTACCACGTTTTGTATTCAACCTGATTCTTGATGTCGCTGAATGAATGTTAAAATTCGTTTCCATCAGACACTTGCACTATACATTATTGTTTGAATATTGATAAAGCCTTATCTCCAAATGAATGTTTCTCGTCATATAGTATCTTTCAAATAGCTGCTCGATATTTTATTAAGCTGTTTGTATTTCAGGGAAGTGGAAGTGAACACCAAAGAAAGAAGATTCTGGCATTCAATAATTTCGAAAAGTGTATAAATTTTCGATTATCTAAAAATATTAAAATGTCAACACAAATGTGTCTTGGAGTTCTTTGTTGAATGGTGACGTCGCATGACTGAAAGTTGAAGTATACTATATGGACTTGATTAGAGACCGACCATTTAATATTCAAGGAGGTGGGGACCTGGAACTTTTCTATGGAGATTACATATGTTTTCGGTCACATCTACAAAAGCAGTTACAGTAAAGTACGGTTATAACGAACTCAAAGGGACTACTAATTTTAGTTCGTTATAACCGTAGTTCGTTGTAAGCATATATACAGCATAACTACAGCAAACAGTCGGGACCAAAAAAGTAAGTTCGTTTTATCCATCAGTTCGTTATAAGTGTGTTCGTTGTAACCGTAGTTTACTGTATATGATTTTATTTAACTTTATGAGCCTGAAGATAAGCACCTTGCAACTAGATCTATGTCATTTTTTTGTGGCAGGCACTTTTTTCCACCAGTCTGAACCGTAATTATTTTTGTCAAGAAATTTCGGTGACAATATACATTTTCGATAAAATTCAAGGACCCGACCCTCCCCAGAAAATATCATATGGTCAACCCCTTACAATGTCTGCCATTCTTATTTTGTTTCCTGCAGTACTTGCCTAAAGGGTAATGGTATCTGCCTTTGTTATAGTCATATGTATCTAGTTAACAGCTCAGTGGTGTTTTTACATTTTGAACATTGTCAGCAAAACAATATCTAACTGTTAACTGGGCAATTCGACGCCCTGGTTTTAAAACATTGGTAAAAGGTATCTCGAATCATACACATTCACCTGACTCAAGCATATTCTAAAACATTTCCGGAACATGTTTTTGGGTTGTTTTTACAACATTTTAGTGGGGAATGTTCACAACGTATTTCATCCTTGTATCACAGTTATTTTACGTGGTTGTGACAACGTCCATGGTAGTACACAGAATAACGTTGTATGGACGCATTATCATAACATTGTCACAACGTAAAACACAACATTACCACAACGTCAAATACAACGTTCCCTCAATGTAAAAATACAACGTTCCCACAACGTAAAATACAACGTCATCACAACGTTGTCACGACGTGAATATTACGTAACACAACGTTAGGCCATGACGTTGGAGTCCACAGAATAACGTTATATGGACGTAACATCCGCAACGTTACTACAACGTAAACACAACGTTATCACAACGTTGTCACAACGTGAAATTGTTAGCTGGGATGTGAAAAATTACGCTCACATAGCACTTCCACTAAATGCCTTTCTAAAGAAGCATTCGGAGGCAGAAGTAGGAAAGAAACCAAAGTTCCAATGGTCACTTGAGTGTGATCAGGCCTTCAACACACTCAAACATGCTATGAGTAATACACCTGTTCTGGCTTATCCAAATTTTGACAAAGAATTTCTTCTCGCAACTGATGCCAGTGATATGAGCATAGGTTTTGTTTTGAGTCAAAAAGATGAGAAAAATAATGAACATCCAATAGCTTTTGGTGGTAGAGCTCTTCATGGCAGCGAAAAGAACTGGAGCATTACAGAAAAGGAAGGCTTAGCTCTAGTTCAAGCAATTAGATCATTTCGTCCATACCTTGCATATTCCAAATTCACAGTCTACACTGATCATATAGCATTGAAATGGCTGAAATCCATCAAGGATGCCACAGGTAGGTTAGGACGATGGTCTTTGGAACTTTCTACCTACATTATTCACTGCAGCGGCAAAGCCAATGGGAATGCCGACGCGCTCTCACGTAGGGAATATGAGGAAAATATTAACTGTAATGATCAGACAGAAGAAGATGCTGAGAAAACAGTCTTCTCAGTAACTTCAACTCCGCAAAGCAAATCAACTAGCAGAACCCCAATCTTGCCAAACAAACATTCATCCACACAGGTCGAACTCAGACTGAGGGTATTAGCACACCTATTGTTAATCACTTAGAATCAGACACACAGACAACACATTGGTCAGTCACCTTTGAATATGAAGAGGATTATCAGTCAGTACCAGTTAATGTTGTTGCAGCATTACATGCTACAAATGCTGATGTTACACAAGACACAATGGTTGAAGTAAGTATAAAAGAACATCCAAATTTACGTCACCTACAAAGGATCTGTCCAGATTTCATCCAAATCTTTGACTACAAAGAAGATGATGTCCTTCCACAAGATGAAAAATTTCGTCAAAAGATTCTTATCGAAGCTAATTCTTTTGAAATTGATGAAGGCATCCTATACAGATTTGTTCCACAAAGACAGAAAGGCCATGTGGACAAATTCATAAAAGAGCTGGAAGTCCCAAGAACCCTCAGGAATCAAGTCCTGCATACCTACCATGACTCAGAGTTTGGCGGTTGCCACCACGGGAAAGAAAGGATGCACAACACCATGAGACATAAGTACTACTGGCCCAAAATGTACAGTGATATTGCTACTTATGTCCAGACATGTGAGGTATGTCAACAGACCAAGAGGCACTACCATGGCAAGAAGGCACCACTTCGTCAACTACCTGTAGAAGAGGTCTTCACCCGATGGCACATTGACATTCTCGGTCCCCTGCCAACAACACCAGACAAGTACAAGTACATTTTCGTCATCACAGATGCATCATCCAGATAGTGTGAAGCCTTTCCACTTCGGACCCAAGAAGCCAAAGAAGTAGCAGATGTTCTCGTCAGAGAAATATTTTGTCGGTATGGCGCTCCAAGGACCTTAATTTCAGACAGAGGTCAGAACTTCATGTCCAAACTTATCAAAGCAATTTGTGAACTTTTGGCAATTAAATTTACCCATACCAGCCCATACCATCCTCAAACAAACAGCTGTGTAGAAGGCTCAATTCTTATATCAATCAATCACTAAGAGCCTAGTGTAACAAGTCTCAAAATGATTGGCCCCGTTTTATTCCTGGCATCATGATGGCCTATCGGATGGCCCCAAATTCATCAACACAAAAATCCCCATACATTATGCTTTTTGGCCGAGAAATGAGAGCTCCACAAGATGTAGCATTAATACCAAAAGAAAATATAGGCCACAATAACAAAAGTTACCTTTCGGATTTGCTTGAGGAGCTTGAAATCACTAGAACAATTGCAGCTGAAAACACTGCTCGGGCTAAGGAGGTATATTCAGAACAATATAATCGAAAGGCTAAAGAACCAGAATTCGCCCCAGGTCAAAGAGTTTGGCTTTACTGTCAAAAAGTTCAAAAAGGCCTTTCCAACAAATTAACCAAAAAGTGGTATGGTAGCTATTATATCATCCATACAGGTCCAAATTATACCTACAAACTACGCCGAAGTTCTGACGACAAGATACACAAACCACCGGTCCATGCCAACCGTCTGAAGCCATATTTTGATCCTGCTGATCGTCCACAGTATCCTCCAGAACCATACCTCAATGACACCAGTAACATAGATTCAGGAGTCATGGATGACAATGAGGAACCAGTCAATGATACGCAGCTCGACAGCAACAATTCCCCATCAACAAGTTCAACTTACCAGGCCACTGGTCGATCACCTCCACAACAGAAGGTCAATTCCAAAACAAAGGCAGGCACTTCCAGCAACAAGAATTCGAAGCAAAAGACCCTAACAAAGAAGAAAAAACCTGATCCAAATACAACAGCAAACCCTGCAGGTTCCAGCACGACAATTACCAAGGCAAAGCATGCCACATCAGGTCCTAGTGCTACAACAGAGGTAAATGAAAAAGTAAAAAAAGGAAAAAGAGGAGTGAATAGTAAATATCACCAGCCAAAATCCAGAAAACAACTTGACGTCAGCCAGGTACAACCTCCAAGTCCAACATCAGGTAATCAAACCAAGGATATCCGTCCTATTTTCAATCCAGAGGACATCCACTCAATTGTAAGTTCTAAGAGAGCAAATGGCAAAATTTACTACAGAGTGAAATGGAAGGATCCAGAAAGAGGAAACACGTGGGAGTATGGCAGCAGCATTCCAGACTCCATTCGAAGAGAATTTCTGCGGTAAACGACGTAAGCGTCCACTAAAGCATCATAAGTTTTTCGACCAAAAGGATTCAGCACAAGACAATACATCAGTCAATGTTCTGTCAGGGAATATCGAGCAAGACAAGACCAAACCATGCATAGAATTAGATGTCAAACCATATCCATTTATTCCAAAACACCTACACTACTGCCTAGAAGTTCATTCCCCTTACACGCATGGGCACCGCGTTACGCAACCCGTGTTCACCCCGTTGGTCACTCGTCTGGAACCCGTCCGCCACGCGTGTGATACCCGTGTGCAATGCGTTGCACACGGGTGTATACCCCGTTCGTCACTCGTGTGCAACGCGTGACACACTTATTAGAGGGGGGACAAACATTTGACCAAAGGAGGACCCATGTTAAGCTGAACCTGGAGGTGGTAACAAGGAGAGAAATTTCTGTTATCCTGACGAAAAATGATAATGCACATGCATTTGCTAATGTCTCCTTTTTAGATATGGGAATAATATGAGGACTGTTGTGATTAAATAGATCTGTCTTGTTTTATACGACCATTGCTTCTAAATGCGATGGTGTTAATAGAATACATGGTCTTGGGAAATGTTATTGCCATTGAAATGCTTTTATTGTGATTTGACATTTTGCGACTTTCAGTGATGAGGTTTGGCGGAGCATTGTTTATATTGGACCCTAACTACTTGATGATGGCTGGGTCTCTTTGTCTCAGGTCCATAGCAGTGAAGCTGGAAAAGAGCAGCATTTAATTACTGAGAGTGGGTTATATCATTGAGGATACACTTGAGGGAGAGAATACTAATTACCGTACTACAGGAAGAGACCTGTAGACGTAAGCGCGGGGTTGTGTTTTAGCTGGCCGTTCCATAATGGCCGCCAGGAGAAGTAAACAGTGAGCTTTGACTGCGTCATCTAAAATAAATAATAAGATACAGCAGTGTTATTTTCAAGGGTCTGTTGAATAAACTCCCAGCGCTACTGTCAATGTATCTTCTACTTGATCCTTGATACATCATTTTGGCATTCACAATATATAGTATTTCAACGTACAAAGGAGCACTGATCTAAAGCAATTCCACAGGAGTGGTTGTTGCCTTTACATTACTGTATTTTCCCAGTGAGTACCCGAATGATATAGCAGAAACTTGTTCGCGACCTGTGCTCGCCACTCGTAAGTGCATTCTTAATGATAGAAGTAGGACGTATGGTCACATTGATCAACAAAAATGAAATGCAGTTTTGGAAATGTAGGTATATTTGTGGGGAGCATCGGTAATGGTGATGACGTTTTGATAGGTTACTTGCTTGGTAATTTTGCGATCTTCGTGTACACTATTTTGATTTGCAACGCAAAGTAAATATTTCATCTGAGCATTGCTTTTTTAACAGTGTGTGTATGTTAAAACTCAAAATGTAAACATATTTCACTAAGGAAATTTATTAAACGCCTAAATATTCAGTTTTTTTACAAATTGACTAAAAAATATGTCCATCTGTATTAATATGATAATGGATTCCAAATATTGGTTTATGTTTAATATCATCACCAAGTACAGTTCTGTATTGTTTGGCCCTTTTCTTAGCATTATTAATATATTGTGATGTGTTTAAGCCCTTTTGGTCGTCTTAATCGTTTTTAGTCAGTCTGTTAAATAAATAGACAGATTGTTCAGTCAATTTGTAAAATGACTGAAATATTTAGATATTTTATAAATTGCCTGATTGAATCATATTTTACACATTGAAAAGAAAATACTTGTGAAAACAACGTCTATCGCGCATCTAAGAACTTCCCAACCAACACGGAAAGGAACAAGAATGATTCTGTTCAAAGCTGCAGCGAATGAATGAAACAAAAGGCAAATATAATTATTACAACCTACCAAAGTTATAATGTATCCGTGAATATCAACATAAAGGGACAATATCCATCGCGTCTGCAGCTGTACACAGAAACTTATTCGATGTCAAATGTCTCTGTAAGAATCAAATACTTTAATAATAATTATTTGGAAACAATATTTGGAATATATATAAAATGTATTAAAATAGTGGATTATATATATATATATATATATATATATATATATATATACACTACTGCCTAAAAGTTCATTCCCCTAACACGCATGTGACACGGGTGCTCAACGGGTTGCACACGGGGTGAGCACCCGTTGGACACTGGTGTGCAACGGGTGTGCAGCGCGTGTGCCACGCGTGTAACACGGGACCGGGTTCCAGTTGAAGTTGACAAATTTATCAAATGAATAGTGAGATAAAACAAAACAGTGAGATGTGAAATTTGAGTTAATGAGCGGCCATTGAGCTGTGTTCACCAGACCGTAAATACAAGGTCGGCCCGTCTTAATTAGTGTTCGGTTGCTAGACTTTTGTGGCATGAACCATTCCACGAGGGTCCAGTCTAGCCATTGTGGCTAGCCGACAGTAGAACAGTAGTGAATTTAAGCGAGTTTATTGCTAGGGGAACCCCCGTGTTGACACGATTGTCGCGGGTTGGTAAATGTTCGCCATTAATAAAATGATTGTTTGTGGATTGCGAACATATTCATTTGCCCACACAAGTCATTCCACTTGATTGCAAATATAACGTTTTTCGTTCGCCAAATTTATGCTTTAGACAGTACAATTATGATATAGCCGTCACCACTACTAATGTCTCATTATTTCACGTAGGAATATGTCCCTTTTCCCCACACCCCACTTTCTGTTTTGTATTTTGAAAGAATAAATAAAAGAAGATTTTGTGTGGCACACTTTTATACTAATTATAAGAGGATGTTGTAAATGAATATGAACAGCCATGCTGTCTGACTGTTGATAGAATTTGAGATCTTCACAACCATGTAGACAGAATCTCGTTAGGGTTTGTGATTTTTACATTTGCCCAATGACCATAGTGAGTATTGCTGGGGATACCAAACGTAACAGTTTATTATTAAAGCTTGTGAGTACCTATACCACGTAGATAGGATATCTTTAGGATTTTAATCCTTCTTTGAGAGTCATTTAGAAGTTGGAGTACTACGTTAGGATAAGATTTATGGGTGACTTTAACCCTTTCTTTCTCTGTGGGTAATCCTTTCACGTTGATTGGAGGAAGTCACTCAACCAGGTCATGACAGGTCGTGAGTTTACTCACTAACTACTGTGAGCGTTTTTGGCATGACATCTTTTCTTGTATAAACATAGAAACGATGTTCACTCACTCACTGTTAATCTTCTGCAGTTTGCTTGCAAAGTGGGGATAAACCTCAGTGTCAAAGGCGATCAAACTTTGTTCGAATCCTTGTTTATATGTGACATCTCCCAAATGGGGACATTTTCATAAACTTGGCAAGTGATGATTAATTTTAATATTAATATTAGTATAGTTTATGAAATTGTTAATAAAAATTGTGCTTCACTCTCACGAAAAATATATTGTCTGTGAGTAAATTTATATGTCACGTTACATCGGCATTTTTCAGTGATATTGGGACTACATGAAACATGGCTGGTTTTACATTTCTGATACAGGTGCTTGACTGACTGAGTAGTTCATGATCAATTAGATATGTTTAAATCAGTCAAGTTTGTAACAATAGAGGAATAAGTTGATACATTTGGACCGCAGTTACCGATTAACAACTTAAGACATAGAGACAGGGAGGAGATATATAACCAAACCTATGGTCCTGTTGAGACAGTTGACATTTAGAACGTTGGATTAAATGACAGTAGCTAATTTGAACATTCCCCAGTAATATTATAAAATACATCATAACTCATAACAGTCCGAGAGACAGCTTCCAGCCATATACTAGTATTGAAGGGACAATCGCTTTTGACAGTTTAAAAATAAACTCACCTTAAGGTGCTTGGCAAGTCAAAACTGACCTCCTTGAATATGTTTTTTAGGTTTGACAGCAACTATGCTTGTGGATTGCAGAGATAGACATGATTTGTTAGCTAGATATTATTACAATAAGCGAAAATGTCTTAAAAGTCCACAGTTTGTTTAATAGTACAAAAAGTGTGTTAAAGATCTATTACGTTTTCTTTTATTGAACATAATATTTGCACTATATTGCTGTAAGCTGTAAATAATCTAGCCTCCCCATGTACGTAACTTACATATATTTATGTATGACCAAAACAGCAAATAAAGTTCTGGTAGATAGGTACCTCGGAGATTTAACGTGCGCTTTCCGACTTAGCCTATCTCGCACACGGAGAAGCACTTATACTATTAGGGTAGAAAAGCGTAATGATTAAAGGGGCACTGATCTAACGCCATTCCCCGGACTGGTTGTTGCCTTTGTTATTGTTTTTTTTCCCCGGGAGTACCCGGATGATACGCAACGCAACTGAGCGTGACCAGAGACTGGGCTACCGTCTGCAAGGACAGCTAAATAAACTTAGAGGCTGGAGGCAATATTTGTTTCACGCATTTTTGAACACTGGTTGGTTAACTGTGATCTATAAAGATTTCGACAAAGAGCGCGTGTTAATTAATTTCTTCAGCCTAAACAAACAGACAAAAAGAACGGCGGAGCTCATCGGATGTCGTCATTTGGAAATACCCCAGATGGTGAAAGTTTAATGATAAAAAAAAAGTATCCATGCAGTGAAAGCATTTTCGGATTTCGGATTGCGTCGATAATACGATTACTACTCACTTGTTGTCATCCACGTTTTCTGGTATAACCCTATACTTGTGTATTTGTCGTCATTCACTTGATGCTCAGTTAATGAATTTATTACAGGTACAATTAGTGGTAGCACCACTTAGATTACCTGACAAAGGTTCCCATTTGGCATTTATTGTGTCTGGGGTAATTATTCAATCTAAATCCAGGTTTGAAGTGAGGTTAAATGTGTGTTATGTAATATGCACGTGGCAGCCCAGCAAGAGGTGAATGATCAGTTGATTTACTTTTTTTGTAAATCAACGGATCGTTCCTAGTCATCAAAGGATTAATAGAAAATACGTTGATTGATTTATCACTGTTATCTTGCACAGTGGATATGTCAAAAGTGAGTGTTTACATGTCAAGGTTTACTAAAACAAAGGGAATACACTCATATCATGGTGTGAAGTGTTGATGTAAAAACAACATACTTTGTTCAAATGGTTAACTGATAACATGTTGATTGATTGCTCTTTGTTATTTATCACTCAATGGATTTTTTAGGAACCGTGGACGTTATGAAAATAGTTGTCACGTGGGCTTTCTCAGCCGACCCTTGAGACTTGACACCTATGTGAAACAACTGAAACAATCTAAGTGATCAGTTGAGAAACGAACACGGGTTATAATATCCCGAAACGATATATATCTTTTAAAATATTTGATTGTTACAGAGACACGTGACATCGAATAAGTTTCTTTGTACAGCTGCAGACAAGTGGGATATTGTTCCTTTGTGTGGATATTCACGGATACATTCCTCGAACAAGGAAGCTGCCTAAAATTTATACACATAAATTTGGTAGGTTGTAATTATGGTATTTGCATTTTGTTTTCCTTCATTTAGCATTGAACCGATTCGTTCTTGTTCCTCTACGTCTTGGTTGGGAAATTCTTCAATGCGCGATAAACGTTGTTTTCACAAGTCTTTTCCTTTGTAAGCGTGTATATATTACCGTCAATTTGTAAAATGTGATTCTCTCAGGCAATTTATAAAATGTGTAAACATTTTGACTGAAAAATCTGTCCAGATTGACTAAAATTGATTACGACGATCAATAGGGCCTAAAAACATCACAACAGATTATTATGTAGGATTAGAAGCCAAACGATGTAATCCCCCCTTCTTGTGCACCATGACTAAAGGGACTCCTTGCTTGGCGTAGAGATGTTCCTTTGGGGTGTTGATCTGGTCAACCTTGAGATTCGGCCGGGCCTTGTAGTGGTTGATCGGAATGTCTGACTTTTCCACTGGTAAATAAAGTTCTTTGGTATGACCTCTTTTATCCCTGCTGACGTTATCCTAATGTTCAATTTCAGTCTACCTCACCAAGCGTAAGAAAGCATTGTACATGTTCTGATAAACCACACTGATGCAATTAAGCAAATGAATATTTGCTGTGGGCAAATATCTATTTTTTATATATATTTGTGGATATGAAGCATTCTAGTTAATTGTGTATACACTGGGCAGACAGAATTGTGTTTATTTCCAGGCCATCCTGATCGTCGTTTACTACTATAAGGTGTATGGTTGGAGGCAAGATCAAAGGCGCCGCACAGCATTTATTAGATAACAGACGGGGTCGTCCGTTTCGCTTTATACAACCACCCCATCCTGTCTGTAGGAGTTATATAATCGGTGCGGAAATAACTGTGTCAAGTCCACTGCCGGACTGATGCGGTGTCAGTGTCAGCGATGAACATGAATGCTCAAATTATAGACCTGTAGCACTCACAAGTTGCTTAGCCAAAATATTTGAAAAGTGTATATTCAATTCTCTGATAACAGCAAATATAACCTTAGAAATAGATTCAACATACAAACAATCAAATGTAGAACACAGACCTACGCTTAATCATTTCTTCTGGATATGATCAACCTGCGGAACTCTCTATCCGATGAAGTAACTAATGCTCGCTCATTAAAAGAAATCAAATCCTGAATTAATCATTCTGATGCAATTATTAATAATTTTGACTTCAAATATTTTCATATATCATGCCAAATTGTCCACTGTTGCCTTAGGCTCGGCTGCAGTGACTTAAACGCTGATAAGTTTAGACGACATGTATCAGACATACCAGACTGCACTTGTGGATATCACCTTGAAGATGCAATTCACTTTTTCTATAACTGTCAAAAAATACGATAATATCAGAAACACTGTATATTTCTACACACATGGGTATGGTATAAAAATGATATTATATGGCAGTAGGTAAGCAGTTCTACAAACATGACTCTTCTTAAATCAGTTCACGACATCATTGTCAAAAGCAAAAGGTTAGAGTAGCTTAATTTTATGCATGTAGTAAAGGAAAACTGCATTACCTTATTTCACAGACACCACTTGCTTCAGTGTATTGGCTTTGTGTATTTCATTCGTGCATTTTGTATGTTTATGTTCAGCACTCTCTTATATATATCCAGCTGTTGTTAAGTTGTTACCTGGAGAGGTATTACATAAGCAAGTTTTGCTTCTTTACCGATCCAGATTTCTTTTGAAATGAAAATACATTTAAGCCAACACAGGTAACCCTAAAACACATGATTGTAAACTATTCAAAAAGGGGCACTAATCTCTGGCTTCTTCTCGGGTGTCGGACTCAAACTCAAACTCATTTATTATTAGAATAACATGACATACAATTATCTACAATTTTTATTATGTACAATTTAACAAAAATAATAAACATATGATACGTGGATACTAATACAATTTACCAATTGTATTGTACACATTGTTAAGGAATTTAGATAGGCCTTTTAGATTTCTTACACTGTTAGTGGTCATAATTTTCTTAAATGTTTGGAAACTTAAGATATTGCTTATTTAAGAGTTCATATCGCGGTTGGTGAAAAGCTTCACATCGGAATAAATAATGCAATTCATCTCCCACAGCGATAGAATCACAGAGTGGACACTGGCTGTCTTCCCTAGGAATGTTCAGCCATCGACCAGTTTCAACTGGTAATCCTTGGTTAGAAAGTTCTGACTTTTAGTATTGGGAGAAATATTGATTTTGAGAGCAGTAGATATTTCTCAAATGAAGGTTGATTCTTCAGGTAATACGACCTTTGGATTTCCGCTTGGGCTTACTAGCTGACGTGAGTCAATTTGCTCGTTAACGCAACCGAGCGTGACAAGAGACTGGGCTACCAGTCTGCAAGGACAGCTAAATAAACTTACGCATTTTTGAAAACTGATTGGTTACCCGTGATCTATGAAGATTTCGACAAAGGGCGCATGGTAATTAATTTCTTCAGCCTAAACAAACAGACAAATAACGGCGAAAGCTCATCGGATGTCGTTATTTGGAAATACCCCTGATGGTTACAGTTTAATAATAAAAAAGTATCCCTGAGTGAAAGCATTTGCGGATTTCGGATTGCGTGGATGATACAATTACTACTCCCTTTTTGTCATCCACGTTTTCTGGTATAACCATACACTTGTGTATTTGTCGTAATTCACTTGCTGCTCAGTTAATGAATTCATAACATGTATACTTAGTTGTAGCACCACTCAGATTACCCGATAAAGGTTCAAGTTTGGTCTTTCTTGTACCTGGGGTAATTATTCAATCTAAATCCAGGTTTGAAGTGAGGTGGAATGTGAGTTATGTGATATGCACGTGGCAGCCCAGCAAGAGATGTATGATCAGTTGCTTTACTTTTTTTGTAAATCAACTGATCATTCCCAGACATCAAAGGATCAACAGGAAATACGTTGACTGATTAGTTACTGTTATCTTGCACAGTGGATATGTCAAAAGTAAGTGTTTACATGTGAAGGTAGGTTTACTAAACCTAGGGAATACACTCATATCATGGCGTGAAGTACAGATGTAAAAACAACATACTTTGTTAAAAGGGTAAACGATAATACACTGACTGGTTGTTCATTGTTATCTAACTCAATGTATGTTTTTAAGAACCGTGGACATTATAAAAATAGTGGTCACGTGGGCTTTCTCAGCTAACTTGGCACCTATGTGAAAGAATTGAAACAAACTAAGTGATCAGTTAAGAAACAAACACGGGTTATAATATTCGATACATTTAAATAACGTTTAAAAACGATATATTGAAATATTTTAATATATTTCATATATATTCCAAATATTGTTTCCAAATAATTATTATTAAAGTATTTGATTCTCACATAGACATTTGACATCGAATAAGTATTTTTGCAGCTGCAGACGCAATGGATATTGTTCCTTTATGTTGATATTCACGGATACATTATAACTTTGGTAGGTTGTAATAATGATATTTGCATTATGTTTTCATTCATTCGCTGCAGCTTTGAACAGAATCATTCTTGTTCCTTTCCGTTTGGTTGTGAAGTTTTTCGATGCGCGATAGACGTTGTTTTCACAAGTATTTTCTTTTGTAAGCGTGTATATGTTACAGTCAATGTGTAAAATATGATTCACTCAGGCAATTTATTAAATATCTAAATATTTCAGTCATTTTACAAATTGACTGAACAATCCATTGATTTATTTAACCGACTGACTGAAAATGATAAAGAAGATCAAAAGAGCTTAAACACATCACAATATATTAATTATGCTAAGAAAAGGGCCAAACAATACAGAACTGTACTTTGTGATGATATTAAACATAAACAAATATTTGGAATTCGTTATCAAATTAATAAAGATGGACATATTTTTCAGTTAATTTGTAAAATAAACTGAATATTTAGGCGTTTAATAAATATCATTAGTGAAATCTGTTTACATTTTGAATGTAAACATATACACACGGTAAAATAAGCAATGTTCAGATGAAATATTTACTTTGTGTTGCAAGTCAAAATAGTGTACACGAAGATCGCACAATTACCAAGCAAGTGACTTATGAAAACTGCATCACCATTACCGATGCTCTCAAAAAATATACCTACATTTCCAAAACTGTATTTCATTTTTGTTGATCAATGTGACCATACGTCCTTCTACTATCAATAAAAATGCGCTTACGAATGGCGAGCACAGGTCGCGAACAAGTCTAGATTTCTGCTATATCATCCGGGTACTCACTTGGAAAATACAGTAATGCACAGGCAACAACTACTCCCGCGGAATTCCTTTAGATCAGTGCTTCTTTGTACGTTGAAATACTACATATTGTGAATGCCAAAATGATGTATCAAGGATCAAGTAGAAGATACATTGACCGTAGCGCTGGGAGTTTATTCAACAGACCCGTGAAAATAACACTGCTGTATCTTAATATTTATTTTAGATGACGCAGTCAAAGCTCACTTCTCCTGGCGGCCATTATGGAACGGCCAGCTAAAACACAACCCCGCGCTTACGTCTACAGGTCTCTTCCTGTAGTACGATAATTAGCATTCGCTCCCTCAAGTGTATCCTCAATGATATAACCCACCCTCATTAATTACATGCTGCTCTTTTCCAGCCTCACGGCTATGGAGCTGAGATAAAGAATCCAAGTTATCATAAAGTAATTAGGGTCCAATAAAAACAATGCGCCGCCAAACCTCATACATATTATCACTGAAAGTCGTACTACAGACGGTTAATGTCAAATCACAATAAAAGCATTTCAATTGCAATAACATGTTCAAGGACCATGTATTCTCTAAACACCATCGGATTTAGAAGCAATGGTCGTATAAAACAAGACAGATCTATTTAATCACAACAGTATTCATGTTATTCCCACAAAATCACATAAAGAAAGGAGACATTAGCAAATACATGTGTATTATCATTTTTCGTCAGGATAACAAAATTTTCTCTCCTTGTTACCACCCCCGGGTTCAGCTTAACACGGGTCCTCCTTTGGTCAAAAGTTTGTTCCCCCTCTAATGAGTGTGTCACGCGTTGCACACGAGTGGCGGACGGGGTGCACACCCGTGTGCAACGCGTTGCACACAGGTATCACACGCGTGACCAACCCGATGCACACTGGTTGCGTAACGCGTTGCCCATGCGTGTAAGGGGAATGAACTTCTAGGCAGTAGTGTATATATATATATATATTTCGTTCCGGGATATTATAACCCGTGTTCGTTTCTCAACTAATCACTTTGTTTCAGTAGTTTCACATAGGTGCCAAGTCAGCTGAGAAAGCCCACGTGACAACTATTTTCATAATGTCCACGGTTCTTAAAAAATCCATCGAGTTAGATAACAATGAACAATCAGTCAGTGTATTACCAGTTACCCTTTGAACAAAGTATATTGTTTTTCCATCTGCACTTCACGCCATGATATGAGTGTATTCCCTAGGTTTAGTAAACCAATCTTCACATGTAAACACTCACTTTTGACATATCCACTGTGCAAGATAACAGTAATTAATCAATCAACGTATTTCCTGTTGATCCTTTGATGGCTGGGAATGATCCGTTGATTTACACAAAAAAGTAAAGCAACTGATCATTCATCTCTTGCTGGGCTGCCACGTGGATATTACATAACACACATTCCACCTCACTTCAAACCTTGATTGAATAATTACCCCAGGTACAAGAAATACCAAATGGGAACCTTTATCGGGCAATCTGAGTGGTGCTACAACTAAGTATACATGTTATAAATTCATTAACTGAAGAGCAAGTGAATTACAACAAATACACAAGTGTATGGTTATACCAGAAAACGTGGATGACAACAAGGGAGTAGTAATTGTATCTTCCACTCAATCCGAAATCCGAAAATGCTTTCACTGCAGGGATACTTTTTTATTAACAAAACTGTAACCATCAGGGGTGTTTCCAAATAACGACATCTGATGAGCTTTGGCCGTTTTTTGTCTGTTTGTTTAAGCTGAAGAAATTAATTTCTATGCGCCCTTTGTCGAAATCTTCACAGATCACGGGTAACCAATCAGTTTTCAAAAATGCGTAAGTTTATTAAGCTGTCCTTGCAGACTGGTAGCCCAGTCTTTTGTCACGCTCGGTTGCGTTAGCGAGCAAATCGACTCACGGCAGCCCAAGCGGAAATCCAAAGGTCGTATTACCTGAAGAATCAACCTTCATTTGAGAAATATCTACTGCTCTCAAAATCTCCCAATATTAAAAATCAGAACTTCTAACCAGAGATTACCCGTTGAAACTTGTCGATAGCTGAACATACCTAGGGAAAACAGCCAGCGTCCACTCTGTGATTCTGTCGCTGTGGGAGATGAATTGCATTATTTATTCCGATGTGAAGCTTTTCACCAACCGCGATAAGGACTCTAAAATAAGCAATATCTTAGGTTTCCAAACATTTAAGAAAATTATGACCACTAACAGTGTAAGAAATCTAAAAGGGCTATCTAAATTCCTTAACAATGTGTACAATACAATTGGTAAATTGTATTGGTATCCACATATCCTATTTTTATTATTTTTGTTAAATGTTGTCATTTTGTACATAATAAACATTGTAGATAATTGTATGTCATGTTTTCTAAGAATAAATGAGTTTGAGTCCGACATCCGAGAAGAAGCCAGAGATTAGTGCCCCTTTTTGAATAGTTTACAATCATGTGTTTTAGGGTATTTGTTAACTGTGTTGGTTTAAACATATTTTTATTTAAAAAGAAATCTGGATCGGTAAACAAGCAAAACTTGCTTATGTAAATACCTCTCCAGCTAACAACTTAAAAACAGCTGGTTATATATAAGATAGTGCTAAACATAAACATACTAAATGCACAAATGAAATACATGAGGCCAATACATTAAAGCAAGTGGTGTCTGTGAAACAAGATAATGCAGTTTTCCATTACTATATGCATAAAATTAAATCTTTGCTTTTGACAATGATGTCGTGAACTGACTGAAGAATTTCCATGTTTGTGGAACTGCTAACTGAACTATTGCCATATAATATTGTTTCTAAACCATACCTATGTTTGTAGAAATGCATAGATTTTCGAAGATTGTATGTTTGACAGGTGTAAAACAAGTGATTTGCTTCTGGAAAATGATATCCACAATTGCAGTCTGGTATGTCTGATACATGTCGAAAAAAACATATCAGCGTTAACGTCATTGCAGCCGAACGTGAGGTTACAGTGGACACTATGTTGGCATGATATATGACGATATTATAAGTCGAAGTTATCAATAATTATATTAGAAAGACTAGTTAAGGATTTAAATTCTTTTAATGAGTGAGCACTAGTTACTTTATCAGGTAGAGTGTTCCACAGGTTGATCGTATCTGGAATCAAGGATTTGGCATAGGTCTGGGTTCTACATTTATTGTTTGTATATTAGATCTATTTCTAAGGTTGTAATGCTATTGTCAAGAGACGAGACTTGGAGTGCGATCGTTGAGATATACATTTTCAATTTGTAAAATGTAGATCATTTTGAATCCGTGTATTCGTTCTTCTAAAGATTAAAAAGTTGTTTCGTTATAAATTTTACCATGACTGGTTCCACGGACTGCCTAACAAACAGTTCTAAATGTGTCCAAATGTAATATTTCGAGTAACAATGATTGTTCGTTTGTAATTGTCCCAAATGTGACAGCAGTATTCGAAGTTACGATGAAAGATGTTTTTGTTTTTGTAAAAGATAATAAGAGGAAGTTTGGTGAGGAACTCGGGGCATCTTTTCAGAGGGTAGTTATTCTGACACTACCCACTATTTGTTGGAGGATATTAGAAATGAACATAGACTGTCATGTTGTCTGACTGCAGATAGGATTTGTTATGTAAACAATCACTGGGTGTGACCATGTGGAGAGGTTCTCATTAGGGGTTTGTGATTTTCACAATTGCCCAAAGGATCCTTCTGAGTATTGGTGATAGGTGATCTGAAAGGTAATATTATATTATTGGAGGAAATTAGTTGTGAAAAATTAATGCCAAGTATATAGGACCTCCTGGCTTATTAGCTCTTTCTTTCTATGTGGGTAATTGTGAATAAAAGAAGTCACTCAACCAGTTCATGTAGTCTATGTAAACGAAGATAAGACTTGGTTAGAATCCGTATTTATCTGTGACAACTTCCAACTGGTGACATTTTAGTGACCTTGGCAAGTGGCCATGAATTTTAATATTCATATTATTATAATCTGTCAAATTGTACATAAAATTGTGTTTTAAATCATAAATATTCAAAGGGACTACTCCCTACACCCATCAATATCTTAATGAATGGAGATTAATTTATTGTATGAATTACACATAGATTTCACTAAGTATATGTGTTACATTTCGCGTGCATGAAAGATGGGATTAAGGGAAATATTTTCATAACAGTTCAGTACAACAGTTTATTTTAGTACTAGTCAAGATGAATCAATCCCAAACCTTCTCCTACTGTTATGACATATGTTATGTCAAAGTGGGACTTGTTATATTTACTTATTGTTGATATACATGTATTCAGATTATTTATAATCTAATTAACCTAATTTTAACCCGCATGGTTGGTGTTACACATCCAGTGTCCACAACCCTTGTGTTTCTGCTTTTATGTTTCGCCCTCATGATCTAACGTTTCAACATTTTAGGACATAGCCATCCTCTTACACACAACAGATGCGCACTGGACATATTGTCTTTCAGTTCCATAGCCTGTGCTGGCTTAACCGTCACTTTATTAGTCTTCGAATGGTACGTCCAGTACACACACAAACAATCTTTGCCTATATAAGGAATGTAGCAGTCAGTGGATCTTCCAGTCAGCTGACTTATTATTGGTAAAATCCGATTTCTTTAAGCAAATAGGAGGATAGTTAGTAACAAAAGATATACGATATACAACGAATGTCTTCATAACTATCACAAAGTCGTTCGACACTGACACCGCAGCAAACCCCGTAGTGGACAGGGTGGGGTGGTTGTTCAAAGCGAAACGGACAAACCCGTCTGTTGTCTAATAAATGCTGTGCGGCGCCTTTGATCTTGCCTCCAACCATACACCAAATATCAGTAAACGATGATCAGGATGGCCTGGAAATAAACAGAATTCTGTTTTGCTGACAAGGCACCAAATCACCTGTCATGCATTTGTGTTATGTATGTGTGCCCAGTGTATCCACAATTAACTAGAATGCTTCATATCTACAAATATATATACAAAATAGAAATTTGCCCACAGCAAATATTCATTTGCTTAACTGCATCAGTGTGGTTTATCAACACATGTACAATGCTTTATATTTCTTACGCTTGGAGGGGCAGACAGAAATTGAACATTAGGATAACGTCAGCAGGGATAAAAGAGGTCATACGAAAGAACTTTATTTGCTGTTGTGGTCATACATAAATATATGTAAGTTACATGGGGAGCAGGCTGGATTATTTACAGCTTTCATCAATATTGTGCAAATATTATGTTCAATAAAAGAAAGCGTTGACAGATCTATAACACACGTTTTGTACTATTAAACAAACTGTGGACTTTCAAGACATTTTCGCTTATTGTAATAACATCTAGGTAACAAATCATGTCTATCTCTGAAATCCACAAGCATAGTTGCTGTCAAACCTAAAAAACATATACGGGTCGGTCAGTTTTGACTTGCCAAGTACCTTAAAGTGAGTTTATTCTTAAACTGTCAAAAGCGTTTAACCCTTCAATACCAGTATATAGCTGGAAGCTGTCTCTCGGACTGTTATGAGTTATGATGTATTTTATGATATTACTGGGGAATGTTCAAATCAGTTACTGTCATTGAATCGGACGTTCTAACTGTCAACTGTCTCAACAGGACCATAGGTTTGGTTATATATCTCCTCCCTGTCTCTATGTCTTAAGTTGTTAATCGGTATACGTAACTGCGGTCCAAATGTATCAACTTATTCCTCTATTGTTGCAAACTTGACTGATTTAAATATATCTAATTGATCATGAACTATTCAGTCAGTCAAGCACCTGTATCAGAAATGTAAAACCAGCCATGTTTCATGTAGTCCCAAAATCTGGTAATTATTTCTTCGCTTTATCACTGAAAAATGCTGATGTAACGTGACATATAAACTTACTCACAGACAATATATTTTTCGTGAGAGTGAAGCACAATTTTATTAAAGTTTTATTAACAATTTCATAAACTATATTATATTAATATTAAAATTCATCATCACTTGCCAAGTTTATGAAAATGTCACCAGTTGGGAGATGTCACAGATAAACAAGGATTCGAACTAAGTTTGATCGTCTTTGACACAGAGGTTTATCCCCACTTTGCCAGCAAACTGCAGAGGATTAACAGTGAGTGAGTGAGCATCGTCACTATGTTTATACAAGAAAAGATGTCATGCCAAAAACTCTCACGGTAGTTAGTGAGTAAACTCAACGGGGGATTTTACAAGTATCCATCACTACCTATGAAAGCTAACATGTGTATAAACTCAGTTCATTGAAATTTAAATAATAAAGGAACTTACAGTGACGAGTTAACGAGTAATGAGTGAGATATATATACAATATACAATATATATACAGTATATATACAATGTAACGTGACATAAATTTACTCACAGACAATATATTTTTCGTGAGAGTGAAGCACAATTTTTATTAACAATTTCATAAACTATACTAATATTAATATTAAAATTCATCATCACTTGCCAAGTTTATGAAAATGTCCCCATTTGGGAGATGTCACATATAAACAAGGATTCGAACAAAGTTTGATCGCCTTTGACACTGAGGTTTATCCCCACTTTGCAAGCAAACTGCAGAAGATTAACAGTGAGTGAGTGAACATCGTTTCTATGTTTATACAAGAAAAGATGTCATGCCAAAAACGCTCACAGTAGTTAGTGAGTAAACTCACGACCTGTCATGACCTGGTTGAGTGACTTCCTCCAATCAACGTGAAAGGATTACCCACAGAGAAAGAAAGGGTTAAAGTTACCCATAAATCTTATCCTAACGTAGTACTCCAACTTCTAAATGACTCTCAAAGAAGGATTAAAATCCTAAAGACATCCTATCTACATCATATAGATACTCACAACCTCTGATAATAAACTGTTACGTTTGGTCATTGGGCAAATTTAAAAATCACAAACCCTAACGAGATTCTGTCTACATGGACACACCCGGTAATTGTGAAGATCTCAAATTCTTTCAACAGTCAGCCAACATCCCTGTTTATATTCATTTCCAACATCCTCTTAGAATTAGTGTAAAAGTGTCCCACACAAAACTTTCTTTTCTTTTTTTCTTTCAAAATACAAAACAGAAAGTGGGGTGTGGGGAAATGGGACATATTCCTACGTGAAATAATAAGACATTAGTAGTGGTATCATAATTGTACTGTCTAAAGCATAAATTTGGCGAACGAAAAACGTTATATTTGCAATCAAGTGGAATGACTCATGTGGGCAAAATGAATATGTTCGCAATCCACAAACAATCATTTTATTAATGACGAACATTTACCAACCCGCGACAATCTTGTCAACACGGGGGTTCCCCCAGCAATAAACTCGCATCTAAATTCACTACTGTTCGACTGTCGGCTAGCCACAATGGCTAGACTGGACCCTCGTGGAATGGTTCAAGCCATGAAAGTCTAGCAACCGAACACTAATAATTATTAAGACGGCCGACCTTGTATTTATGGTCTGGTGAACACAGCTCAATGGCCGCTTATTAACTCAAAATTCACATTTCACTGTTTTGTTTTATCTCACTATTCATTTGATAAATTTGTCATCTTCAACTGGAACCCGGTCCCGTGTTACACGCATGGCACACGCGTGTGCAACGAGTGACCCACGCGTGCGCAACGGGTTGCACACGCGCTGCACACCCGTTGCACACCCGTGTCCAACGGGTGCTCAACCCGTGTGCAACCCGTTGAGCACCCATGCCACATGCGTGTTACACGCGTTCTCAACGCGTGTTAGGGGAATGAACTTCTAGGCAGTAGTGTACGAGAAGTAGATCATTGAATAAAGAGAGTTATGAGCATTGAAATTATTCAAGGAGACTGCTATGTCAAGGTCTCATTAAAAGATGATAATTATTACCAAACACGCTATTTTGAAAGTGTTCCTCCCCACCTCATACAGCGCTACCTTGATGATAGCTGGAAGGATATCTCTGAGTGGACCGTACAGAAGCGAAGCAAACTATACTGCGAATCGAACAGAAACCGTACCGAAGCGAATCAAACCGTATAGCGAACCGAATGAAACCGAACCGTATCGCATTAACCAAATTGAAACGAACGAAAATCGAAGTGAAACGAAGCGAAGCGAAACAAACCAAATTGAAATAAAGCAAACCTAACAACCGAAATGAACCAAAACAAAGAAAATATAATTATTTACATTACTAACTTATTTATTAACAATTTCACATCCTTTCAGCATACATGATAGATAACTGTCATTGTTACCTTTATATATTTTAAACCAAGATCTTAAACTATATTTTAACAGACATTTATTGACATTTAGTGTCTCATAGGCCAAATCTGGCCGGACACATTTATATGTGTGTGACACTGTAATAAAATATCTTCTTCTCCTTCTTCTTCTTCTTCTTCTTCTTCTTCTATATTCTTGTCAACCACACTCTGTACTTCACTTGCTTGATAACAGTGTTCAGAACCTACACCGAAACCATCGATCCTAATTGTAATAAAGAAGTAGTTCGTCCATATGTCTCATCCTTACTCATTACAATTTCAGTTGCATATTCTATCATAAACTGTAGATGACAAAACAACACCAGTAATAACTTTTTTTAGTGCTGCAATTAGGCCATTTACATAAGGGCCCAGTGAACATAGTTAACAAGAGCTAATGCATTCATACAACCGGACATGTCATATTGGCGGGGGATACGAGTATTTCATGCTTGTTCACATGTTATCTTTCATAGGTTGTGATGGATACTTGTAAAAACCTCGGTTGAGTTCACTCACTAACTAGTGTGAGCGTTTTTTGGCATGACTTCTGTGCTTGTATAAATTTAGAAACTTCTAAAAGCGGCGTAAAACCATACTCACTCACATAAACTGTTAATCCTCTGCTGTGTGCTGGCAAAGTGGGGATAAACCTCTGTGTCAAAGACGATCAAACTTAGTTAGAATCCTTGTTTATCTGTGATATCTTCCAACTGGTGATAATTTAGTAAACTTGACAAGCGATGATGAATTTTAATATTCATATTTTTATTAATTTTATTTAATTGTAAATAAAGCTTAAATAAAATTGTGCTACACTCTCGCGAAAAGTATATTTTCTGTGAGTAAGTTGACATGTCACGTCACACCAGCATCTTTTTAGTTATATTAAGACGAAATAGTTACCAGCTTTTGGGACTACATGTAACATTGCTGCTTTTAACATTTCTGATACAGGTGCTTGGCTGCCTCTGTAGTTCTTGATCAATTAGATTTTTTATTGTGTAAACAAATCAGTCAAATTTGTAACAATAGATGAATAAGTTGATAAATTTGGACCGCATTTACCGACTAACAACTTAAGACATAGAGACAGGGAGGTGATATATAACCAAAGTGATGGGACGCCCTGTTGAGACGATGGACATTTAGAACGTAGGAGTAAATGACAGTAACTAACTTGAACATTTGCCAGTAATATTATAAAATACATCAATACCCATAGCAGTCCGAGAGACAGCTTCCAGCTGTATTGCATCTATCGATTTTGACATGTTTTAGAATAAACTCACTTTGTGGCACTTGGCACGTTTGAGTTTGACAGCAAAAATGCAGGTGGATTTCAGAGAGGTATTTGATTTGTTACCTACACATTATTACTATAAGCGAAAATGTCTTAAAAGTCCACAGTTTGTTCAATAGTACCAAAATAAGTTTGTTAAAAATCTATCAACGTTTTCTTTTATTGAACACAATATTTTCACTGTATTACTGCAAATAATCTAGCCTGCTGCCCATGTAACTTAAACATATCTATGTATGATCTTCATATGACACCGTCTGTAGCCAGAAAAGCAAATAAAGTAATGTTTTATGACCTCTAGTATCCCTGCTGAGGCTATCATAATGTTCAATTTCGGCCACACCAAGCGTGAATAAGCATTATAATTCTGTTGATAAACCATACTGAAACAATTAAGCAAATCCTGTATATATTTGGTGTGGGCACATATCTAGCTTGTATATATTTTGTCAACATGAAGCATTCTAGTTAATTGTGGATACACTGGGCTACACATACATGTACATAACAAAACCCCATGACAGATGAATTGGTTCCTTGAAATGCAACAAGAAATAATCTCATTTACTTCCAGGTTATCCTAATCACCGCTTACTTCTACTACATGCATGGTTGGAGGTAAGATCAAAGTCGCCGCCCAGCATTAATTAGACAGGGCTGTCCGTTTCGCTTTGAACCACCACCCCACCCTGTCGGTAGGAGGGTAACTTCTCAGTTAGGAGTTATCTTATCGGTGCGCAAATAATTGTGTCCAGTCTACCACGGGGTTTAAAGCGGTGTCAGTGTCGAATTATTTTGTGATAGTAGTGACAAAAATACGTTGTATACCGTATATGTTTTGTTACTAACTATCCTCTTATTTGCCAAAAGAATATTACAAAACCCCATGTCTGTTGACTTGGTGCCTTGATATGCAACAAGAAAGAAAACGGATATTACCAACAGTAAGTCAGCTAACTGGAAGACCCACTGACTGTGCTACATTCCTTATTTAGGCTAAACGGTCCTGTTTGTGTGCACTAGACACAACATTCGAAGATTAATAAAGTCAATGTTAAGGCTGTACAGGCTATGGAACCGAAAGATAATATGTCCAGAACGCATATGTTGCATTTGTGTATAAGGGGATGTCTATGCTAGAACGTTAGATCACGAGGGCGAAACATTAAAGTAGATACACGAGAGTTGGGACACTGATTGTGTCACACTAACCATTCGGTCATATAAAGCATTATGAGAACTGGTGAGCCAATAAGCGCAAGTATTACACGCATTCACACACGGAAGCAAATTATAGTTGATATGGTATATTTTTAATTAATCTGAACACATGTATAACAACAGGAAGCAAATTAACAAGTCCATGGAAAATGCATTGTTGCACGTTAATGTCTGTTGTTTTCACTTTGTCATAATATATCATAACTGAGAAAGAGAAGGTTTAGGACTCCTTTCTAAAGTACTAAAATAACAACTGTTGTTTACCGAACAGAGAGTTTTTTATATTAAATTCTTCTCTCATTTTCCAATGTAGTACCCCCAATCCCATCTTTCATGCACGCACAATGTAAAACATATACTTAGTGAGATCTTTATATAATTCATACAATAATCAAATGTTCATTCATTAAGATATTGATGGGTGTAGGGAACGGTCCCTTTGAATATTTATGATTTAACACACACAGTTATGTACAATTTGACAGATTATAATAATATGAATATCAAAATTCATTACCACTTGTCACCAATTGGAAGTTGTCACAGATATTATGTTATGTTATGTTTTATAGGTTTATATTTTGACTATAAATTATATAAGATTTATGTATATATGTAAATACGGTTAGATTAAATATAATACTAGAACCTATGGCTTGTGTAACAGAGGGAGAAAGTTTCAAATAAAGATTAGGCTTAATATAATAGTAATGTATAGCTTTGTTAGATGTAAAGCATAGCAGGATATAGTAATGTAAACAGTTCGATTGCTTTTTAGCATGAGGGACCTACTAAATAAAGTGAAGCCTAGCCTTAACATAGCGCTTGTACAAGAAACATATTCTCGAGCAAAAGTAATGAAGTATTAAGAAATCTGACAGACACTTTTGACGTTCAATCCGTAATCTGTAGGTTTGTTCACAGTTTCAGTTTATTTTTCTAAATAAATGTGTGTTATGTAATATGCACGTGGCAGCCCAGCAAGAGGTGAATGATCAGTTGATTTACTTTTTTGTAAATCAACGGATCGTTCCTAGTCATCAAAGGATTAATAGAAAATACGTTGATTGATTTATCACTGTTATCTTGCACAGTGGATATGTCAAAAGTGAGTGTTTACATGTCAAGGTTTACTAAAACAAAGGGAATACACTCATATCATGGTGTGAAGTGTTGATGTAAAAACAACATACTTTGTTCAAATGGTTAACTGATAACATGTTGATTGATTGCTCTTTGTTATTTATCACTCAATGGATTTTTTAGGAACCGTGGACGTTATGAAAATAGTTGTCACGTGGGCTTTCTCAGCCGACCCTTGAGACTTGACACCTATGTGAAACAACTGAAACAATCTAAGTGATCAGTTGAGAAACGAACACGGGTTATAATATCCCGAAACGATATATATCTTTTAAAATATTTGATTGTTACAGAGACACGTGACATCGAATAAGTTTCTTTGTACAGCTGCAGACAAGTGGGATATTGTTCCTTTGTGTGGATATTCACGGATACATTCCTCGAACAAGGAAGCTGCCTAAAATTTATACACATAAATTTGGTTGGTTGTAATTATGGTATTTGCATTTTGTTTTCCTTCATTTAGCATTGAACCGATTCGTTCTTGTTCCTCTACGTCTTGGTTGGGAAATTCTTCAATGCGCGATAAACGTTGTTTTCACAAGTCTTTTCCTTTGTAAGCGTGTATATATTACCGTCAATTTGTAAAATGTGATTCTCTCAGGCAATTTATAAAATGTGTAAACATTTTGACTGAAAAATCTGTCCAGATTGACTAAAATTGATTACGACGATCAATAGGGCCTAAAACATCACAACAGATTATTATGTAGGATTAGAAGCCAAACGATGTAATCCCCCCTTCTTGTGCACCATGACTAAAGGGACTCCTTGCTTGGCGTAGAGATGTTCCTTTGGGGTGTTGATCTGGTCAACCTTGAGATTCGGCCGGGCCTTGTAGTGGTTGATCGGAATGTCTGACTTTTCCACTGGTAAATAAAGTTCTTTGGTATGACCTCTTTTATCCCTGCTGACGTTATCCTAATGTTCAATTTCAGTCTACCTCACCAAGCGTAAGAAAGCATTGTACATGTTCTGATAAACCACACTGATGCAATTAAGCAAATGAATATTTGCTGTGGGCAAATATCTATTTTTTATGTATATTTGTGGATATGAAGCATTCTAGTTAATTGTGTATACACTTGGCAGACAGAATTGTGTTTATTTCCAGGCCATCCTGATCGTCGTTTACTACTATAAGGTGTATGGTTGGAGGCAAGATCAAAGGCGCCGCACAGCATTTATTAGATAACAGACGGGGTCGTCCGTTTCGCTTTATACAACCACCCCATCCTGTCTGTAGGAGTTATATAATCGGTGCGGAAATAACTGTGTCAAGTCCACTGCCGGACTGATGCGGTGTCAGTGTCAGCGATGAACATGAATGCTCAAATTATAGACCTGTAGCACTCACAAGTTGCTTAGCCAAAATATTTGAAAAGTGTATATTCAATTCTCTGATAACAGCAAATATAACCTTAGAAATAGATTCAACATACAAACAATCAAATGTAGAACACAGACCTACGCTTAATCATTTCTTCTGGATATGATCAACCTGCGGAACTCTCTATCCGATGAAGTAACTAATGCTCGCTCATTAAAAGAAATCAAATCCTTAATTAATCATTCTGATGCAATTATTAATAATTTTGACTTCAAATATTTTCATAGATCATGCCAAATTGTCCACTGTTGCCTTAGGCTCGGCTGCAGTGACTTAAACGCTGATAAGTTTAGACGACATGTATCAGACATACCAGACTGCACTTGTGGATATCACCTTGAAGATGCAATTCACTTTTTCTATAACTGTCAAAAAATACGATAATATCAGAAACACTGTGTATTTCTACACACATGGGTATGGTATAAAAATGATATTATATGGCAGTAGGTAAGCAGTTCTACAAACATGACTCTTCTTAAATCAGTTCACGACATCATTGTCAAAAGCAAAAGGTTAGAGTAGCTTAATTTTATGCATGTAGTAAAGGAAAACTGCATTACCTTATTTCACAGACACCACTTGCTTCAGTGTATTGGCTTTGTGTATTTCATTCGTGCATTTTGTATGTTTATGTTCAGCACTCTCTTATATATATCCAGCTGTTGTTAAGTTGTTACCTGGAGAGGTATTACATAAGCAAGTTTTGCTTCTTTACCGATCCAGATTTCTTTTGAAATGAAAATACATTTAAGCCAACACAGGTAACCCTAAAACACATGATTGTAAACTATTCAAAAAGGGGCACTAATCTCTGGCTTCTTCTCGGGTGTCGGACTCAAACTCAAACTCATTTATTCTTAGAATAACATGACATACAATTATCTACAATTTTTATTATGTACAATTTAACAAAAATAATAAACATATGATGCGTGGATACTAATACAATTTACCAATTATATTGTACACATTGTTAAGGAATTTAGATAGGTCTTTTAGATTTCTTACACTGTAAGTGGTCATAATTTTCTTAAATGTTTGGAAACTTAAGATATTGCTTATTTAAGAGTTCATATCGCGGTTGGTGAAAAGCTTCACATCGGAATAAATAATGCAATTCATCTCCCACAGCGATAGAATCACAGAGTGGACACTGGCTGTCTTCCCTAGGAATGTTCAGCCATCGACCAGTTTCAACTGGTAATCCTTGGTTAGAAAGTTCTGACTTTTAGTATTGGGAGAAATATTGATTTTGAGAGCAGTAGATATTTCTCAAATGAAGGTTGATTCTTCAGGTAATACGACCTTTGGATTTCCGCTTGGGCTTACCAGCTGACGTGAGTCAATTTGCTCGTTAACGCAACCGAGCGTGACAAGAGACTGGGCTACCAGTCTGCAAGGACAGCTAAGTAAACTTACGCATTTTTGAAAACTGATTGGTTACCCGTGATCTATGAAGATTTCGACAAAGGGCGCATGGTAATTAATTTCTTCAGCCTAAACAAACAGACAAATAACGGCGAAAGCTCATCGGATGTCGTTATTTGGAAATACCCCTGATGGTTACAGTTTAATAATAAAAAAGTATCCCTGAGTGAAAGCATTTGCGGATTTCGGATTGCGTGGATGATACAATTACTACTCCCTTGTTGTCATCCACGTTTTCTGGTATAACCATACACTTGTGTATTTGTCGTAATTCACTTGCTGCTCAGTTAATGAATTCATAACATGTATACTTAGTTGTAGCACCACTCAGATTACCCGATAAAGGTTCAAGTTTGGTCTTTCTTGTACCTGGGGTAATTATTCAATCTAAATCCAGGTTTGAAGTGAGGTGGAATGTGAGTTATGTGATATGCACGTGGCAGCCCAGCAAGAGATGTATGATCAGTTGCTTTACTTTTTTTGTAAATCAACTGATCATTCCCAGGCATCAAAGGATCAACAGGAAATACGTTGATTGATTAGTTACTGTTATCTTGCACAGTGGATATGTCAAAAGTAAGTGTTTACATGTGAAGGTAGGTTTACTAAACCTAGGGAATACACTCATATCATGGCGTGAAGTACAGATGTAAAAACAACATACTTTGTTCAAAGGGTAAACGATAATACACTGACTGGTTGTTCATTGTTATCTAACTCAATGTATGTTTTTAAGAACCGTGGACATTATAAAAATAGTGGTCACGTGGGCTTTCTCAGCTAACTTGGCACCTATGTGAAAGAATTGAAACAAACTAAGTGATCAGTTAAGAAACAAACACGGGTTATAATATTCGATACATTTAAATAACGTTTAAAAACGATATATTGAAATATTTTAATATATTTCATATATATTCCAAATATTGTTTCCAAATAATTATTATTAAAGTATTTGATTTTCACATAGACATTTGACATCGAATAAGTATTTTTGCAGCTGCAGACGCAATGGATATTGTTCCTTTATGTTGATATTCACGGATACATTATAACTTTGGTAGGTTGTAATAATGATATTTGCATTATGTTTTCATTCATTCGCTGCAGCTTTGAACAGAATCATTCTTGTTCCTTTCCGTTTGGTTGTGAAGTTTTTCGATGCGCGATAGACGTTGTTTTCACAAGTATTTTCTTTTGTAAGCGTGTATATGTTACAGTCAATGTGTAAAATATGATTCACTCAGGCAATTTATTAAATATCTAAATATTTCAGTCATTTTACAAATTGACTGAACAATCCATTGATTTATTTAACCGACTGACTGAAAATGATAAAGAAGATCAAAAGAGCTTAAACACATCACAATATATTAATTATGCTAAGAAAAGGGCCAAACAATACAGAACTGTACTTTGTGATGATATTAAACATAAACAAATATTTGGAATTCGTTATCAAATTAATAAAGATGGACATATTTTTCAGTTAATTTGTAAAATAAACTGAATATTTAGGCGTTTAATAAATATCATTAGTGAAATCTGTTTACATTTTGAATGTAAACATATACACACGGTAAAATAAGCAATGTTCAGATGAAATATTTACTTTGTGTTGCAAGTCAAAATAGTGTACACGAAGATCGCACAATTACCAAGCAAGTGACTTATGAAAACTGCATCACCATTACCGATGCTCTCAAAAAATATACCTACATTTCCAAAACTGTATTTCATTTTTGTTGATCAATGTGACCATACGTCCTTCTACTATCAATAAAAATGCGCTTACGAATGGCGAGCACAGGTCGCGAACAAGTCTAGATTTCTGCTATATCATCCGGGTACTCACTGGGAAAATACAGTAATGCACAGGCAACAACTACTCCCGCGGAATTCCTTTAGATCAGTGCTTCTTTGTACGTTGAAATACTACATATTGTGAATGCCAAAATGATGTATCAAGGATCAAGTAGAAGATACATTGACCGTAGCGCTGGAATCAAGGATTTGGCATAGGTCTGGGTTCTACATTTATTGTTTGTATATTAGATCTTTTTCTAAGGTTGTAATGCTATTGTCAAGAGACGAGACTTGGAGTGCGATCGTTGAGATATACATTTTCAATTTGTAAAATGTAGATCATTTTGAATCCGTGTATTCGTTCTTCTAAAGATTAAAAAGTTGTTTCGTTATAAATTTTACCATGACTGGTTCCACGGACTGCCTAACAAACAGTTCTAAATGTGTCCAAATGTAATATTTCGAGTAACAATGATTGTTCGTTTGTAATTGTCCCAAATGTGACAGCAGTATTCGAAGTTACGATGAAAGATGTTTTTGTTTTTGTAAAAGATAATAAGAGGAAGTTTGGTGAGGAACTCGGGGCATCTTTTCAGAGGGTAGTTATTCTGACACTACCCACTATTTGTTGGAGGATATTAGAAATGAACATAGACTGTCATGTTGTCTGACTGCAGATAGGATTTGTTATGTAAACAATCACTGGGTGTGACCATGTGGAGAGGTTCTCATTAGGGGTTTGTGATTTTCACAATTGCCCAAAGGATCCTTCTGAGTATTGGTGATAGGTGATCTGAAAGGTAATATTATATTATTGGAGGAAATTAGTTGTGAAAAATTAATGCCAAGTATATAGGACCTCCTGGCTTATTAGCTCTTTCTTTCTATGTGGGTAATTGTGAATAAAAGAAGTCACTCAACCAGTTCATGTAGTCTATGTAAACGAAGATAAGACTTGGTTAGAATCCGTATTTATCTGTGACAACTTCCAACTGGTGACATTTTAGTGACCTTGGCAAGTGGCCATGAATTTTAATATTCATATTATTATAATCTGTCAAATTGTACATAAAATTGTGTTTTAAATCATAAATATTCAAAGGGACTACTCCCTACACCCATCAATATCTTAATGAATGGAGATTAATTTATTGTATGAATTACACATAGATTTCACTAAGTATATGTGTTACATTTCGCGTGCATGAAAGATGGGATTAAGGGAAATATTTTCATAACAGTTCAGTACAACAGTTTATTTTAGTACTAGTCAAGATGAATCAATCCCAAACCTTCTCCTACTGTTATGACATATGTTATGTCAAAGTGGGACTTGTTATATTTACTTATTGTTGATATACATGTATTCAGATTATTTATAATCTAATTAACCTAATTTTAACCCGCATGGTTGGTGTTACACATCCAGTGTCCACAACCCTTGTGTTTCTGCTTTTATGTTTCGCCCTCATGATCTAACGTTTCAACATTTTAGGACATAGCCATCCTCTTACACACAACAGATGCGCACTGGACATATTGTCTTTCAGTTCCATAGCCTGTGCTGGCTTAACCGTCACTTTATTAGTCTTCGAATGGTACGTCCAGTACACACACAAACAATCTTTGCCTATATAAGGAATGTAGCAGTCAGTGGATCTTCCAGTCAGCTGACTTATTATTGGTAAAATCCGATTTCTTTAAGCAAATAGGAGGATAGTTAGTAACAATAGATATACGATATACAACGAATGTCTTCATAACTATCACAAAGTCGTTCGACACTGACACCGCAGCAAACCCCGTAGTGGACAGGGTGGGGTGGTTGTTCAAAGCGAAACGGACAAACCCGTCTGTTGTCTAATAAATGCTGTGCGGCGCCTTTGATCTTGCCTCCAACCATACACCAAATATCAGTAAACGATGATCAGGATGGCCTGGAAATAAACAGAATTCTGTTTTGCTGACAAGGCACCAAATCACCTGTCATGCATTTGTGTTATGTATGTGTGCCCAGTGTATCCACAATTAACTAGAATGCTTCATATCTACAAATATATATACAAAATAGAAATTTGCCCACAGCAAATATTCATTTGCTTAACTGCATCAGTGTGGTTTATCAACACATGTACAATGCTTTATATTTCTTACGCTTGGAGGGGCAGACAGAAATTGAACATTAGGATAACGTCAGCAGGGATAAAAGAGGTCATACGAAAGAACTATATGTAAGTTACATGGGGAGCAGGCTGGATTATTTACAGCTTTCATCAATATTGTGCAAATATTATGTTCAATAAAAGAAAACGTTGACAGATCTATAACACACGTTTTGTACTATTAAACAAACTGTGGACTTTCAAGACATTTTCGCTTATTGTAATAACATCTAGGTAACAAATCATGTCTATCTCTGAAATCCACAAGCATAGTTGCTGTCAAACCTAAAAAACATATACGGGTCGGTCAGTTTTGACTTGCCAAGTACCTTAAAGTGAGTTTATTCTTAAACTGTCAAAAGCGTTTAACCCTTCAATACCAGTATATAGCTGGAAGCTGTCTCTCGGACTGTTATGAGTTATGATGTATTTTATGATATTACTGGGGAATGTTCAAATCAGTTACTGTCATTGAATCGGACGTTCTAACTGTCAACTGTCTCAACAGGACCATAGGTTTGGTTATATATCTCCTCCCTGTCTCTATGTCTTAAGTTGTTAATCGGTATACGTAACTGCGGTCCAAATGTATCAACTTATTCCTCTATTGTTGCAAACTTGACTGATTTAAATATATCTAATTGATCATGAACTATTCAGTCAGTCAAGCACCTGTATCAGAAATGTAAAACCAGCCATGTTTCATGTAGTCCCAAAATCTGGTAATTATTTCTTCGCTTTATCACTGAAAAATGCTGATGTAACGTGACATATAAACTTACTCACAGACAATATATTTTTCGTGAGAGTGAAGCACAATTTTATTAAAGTTTTATTAACAATTTCATAAACTATATTATATTAATATTAAAATTCATCATCACTTGCCAAGTTTATGAAAATGTCACCAGTTGGGAGATGTCACAGATAAACAAGGATTCGAACTAAGTTTGATCGTCTTTGACACAGAGGTTTATCCCCACTTTGCCAGCAAACTGCAGAGGATTAACAGTGAGTGAGTGAGCATCGTCACTATGTTTATACAAGAAAAGATGTCATGCCAAAAACTCTCACTGTAGTTAGTGAGTAAACTCAACGGGGGATTTTACAAGTATCCATCACTACCTATGAAAGCTAACATGTGTATAAACCTCGTTCATTGAAATTTAAATAATAAAGGAACTTACAGTGACGAGTTAACGAGTAATGAGTGAGATATATATACAATATACAATATATATACAGTATATATACAATGTAACGTGACATAAATTTACTCACAGACAATATATTTTTCGTGAGAGTGAAGCACAATTTTTATTAACAATTTCATAAACTATACTAATATTAATATTAAAATTCATCATCACTTGCCAAGTTTATGAAAATGTCCCCATTTGGGAGATGTCACATATAAACAAGGATTCGAACAAAGTTTGATCGCCTTTGACACTGAGGTTTATCCCCACTTTGCAAGCAAACTGCAGAAGATTAACAGTGAGTGAGTGAACATCGTTTCTATGTTTATACAAGAAAAGATGTCATGCCAAAAACGCTCACAGTAGTTAGTGAGTAAACTCACGACCTGTCATGACCTGGTTGAGTGACTTCCTCCAATCAACGTGAAAGGATTACCCACAGAGAAAGAAAGGGTTAAAGTTACCCATAAATCTTATCCTAACGTAGTACTCCAACTTCTAAATGACTCTCAAAGAAGGATTAAAATCCTAAAGACATCCTATCTACATCATATAGATACTCACAACCTCTGATAATAAACTGTTACGTTTGGTCATTGGGCAAATTTAAAAATCACAAACCCTAACGAGATTCTGTCTACATGGACACACCCGGTAATTGTGAAGATCTCAAATTCTTTCAACAGTCAGCCAACATCCCTGTTTATATTCATTTCCAACATCCTCTTAGAATTAGTGTAAAAGTGTCCCACACAAAACTTTCTTTTCTTTTTTTCTTTCAAAATACAAAACAGAAAGTGGGGTGTGGGGAAATGGGACATATTCCTACGTGAAATAATAAGACATTAGTAGTGGTATCATAATTGTACTGTCTAAAGCATAAATTTGGCGAACGAAAAACGTTATATTTGCAATCAAGTGGAATGACTCATGTGGGCAAAATGAATATGTTCGCAATCCACAAACAATCATTTTATTAATGACGAACATTTACCAACCCGCGACAATCTTGTCAACACGGGGGTTCCCCCAGCAATAAACTCGCATCTAAATTCACTACTGTTCGACTGTCGGCTAGCCACAATGGCTAGACTGGACCCTCGTGGAATGGTTCAAGCCATAAAAGTCTAGCAACCGAACACTAATAATTATTAAGACGGCCGACCTTGTATTTATGGTCTGGTGAACACAGCTCAATGGCCGCTTATTAACTCAAAATTCACATTTCACTGTTTTGTTTTATCTCACTATTCATTTGATAAATTTGTCATCTTCAACTGGAACCCGGTCCCGTGTTACACGCGTGGCACACGCGTGTGCAACGAGTGACCCACGCGTGCGCAACGGGTTGCACACGCGCTGCACACCCGTTGCACACCCGTGTCCAACGGGTGCTCAACCCGTGTGCAACCCGTTGAGCACCCATGCCACATGCGTGTTACACGCGTTCTCAACGCGTGTTAGGGGAATGAACTTCTAGGCAGTAGTGTACGAGAAGTAGATCATTGAATAAAGAGAGTTATGAGCATTGAAATTATTCAAGGAGACTGCTATGTCAAGGTCTCATTAAAAGATGATAATTATTACCAAACACGCTATTTTGAAAGTGTTCCTCCCCACCTCATACAGCGCTACCTTGATGATAGCTGGAAGGATATCTCTGAGTGGACCGTACAGAAGCGAAGCAAACTATACTGCGAATCGAACAGAAACCGTACCGAAGCGAATCAAACCGTATAGCGAACCGAATGAAACCGAACCGTATCGCATTAACCAAATTGAAACGAACGAAAATCGAAGTGAAACGAAGCGAAGCGAAACAAACCAAATTGAAATAAAGCAAACCTAACAACCGAAATGAACCAAAACAAAGAAAATATAATTATTTACATTACTAACTTATTTATTAACAATTTCACATCCTTTCAGCATACATGATAGATAACTGTCATTGTTACCTTTATATATTTTAAACCAAGATCTTAAACTATATTTTAACAGACATTTATTGACATTTAGTGTCTCATAGGCCAAATCTGGCCGGACACATTTATATGTGTGTGACACTGTAATAAAATATCTTCTTCTCCTTCTTCTTCTTCTTCTTCTTCTTCTATATTCTTGTCAACCACACTCTGTACTTCACTTGCTTGATAACAGTGTTCAGAACCTACACCGAAACCATCGATCCTAATTGTAATAAAGAAGTAGTTCGTCCATATGTCTCATCCTTACTCATTACAATTTCAGTTGCATATTCTATCATAAACTGTAGATGACAAAACAACACCAGTAATAACTTTTTTTAGTGCTGCAATTAGGCCATTTACATAAGGGCCCAGTGAACATAGTTAACAAGAGCTAATGCATTCATACAACCGGACATGTCATATTGGCGGGGGATACGAGTATTTCATGCTTGTTCACATGTTATCTTTCATAGGTTGTGATGGATACTTGTAAAAACCTCGGTTGAGTTCACTCACTAACTAGTGTGAGCGTTTTTTGGCATGACTTCTGTGCTTGTATAAATTTAGAAACTTCTAAAAGCGGCGTAAAACCATACTCACTCACATAAACTGTTAATCCTCTGCTGTGTGCTGGCAAAGTGGGGATAAACCTCTGTGTCAAAGACGATCAAACTTAGTTAGAATCCTTGTTTATCTGTGATATCTTCCAACTGGTGATAATTTAGTAAACTTGACAAGCGATGATGAATTTTAATATTCATATTTTTATTAATTTTATTTAATTGTAAATAAAGCTTAAATAAAATTGTGCTACACTCTCGCGAAAAGTATATTTTCTGTGAGTAAGTTGACATGTCACGTCACACCAGCATCTTTTTAGTTATATTAAGACGAAATAGTTACCAGCTTTTGGGACTACATGTAACATTGCTGCTTTTAACATTTCTGATACAGGTGCTTGGCTGCCTCTGTAGTTCTTGATCAATTAGATTTTTTATTGTGTAAACAAATCAGTCAAATTTGTAACAATAGATGAATAAGTTGATAAATTTGGACCGCATTTACCGACTAACAACTTAAGACATAGAGACAGGGAGGTGATATATAACCAAAGTGATGGGACGCCCTGTTGAGACGATGGACATTTAGAACGTAGGAGTAAATGACAGTAACTAACTTGAACATTTGCCAGTAATATTATAAAATACATCAATACCCATAGCAGTCCGAGAGACAGCTTCCAGCTGTATTGCATCTATCGATTTTGACATGTTTTAGAATAAACTCACTTTGTGGCACTTGGCACGTTTGAGTTTGACAGCAAAAATGCAGGTGGATTTCAGAGAGGTATTTGATTTGTTACCTACACATTATTACTATAAGCGAAAATGTCTTAAAAGTCCACAGTTTGTTCAATAGTACCAAAATAAGTTTGTTAAAAATCTATCAACGTTTTCTTTTATTGAACACAATATTTTCACTGTATTACTGCAAATAATCTAGCCTGCTGCCCATGTAACTTAAACATATCTATGTATGATCTTCATATGACACCGTCTGTAGCCAGAAAAGCAAATAAAGTAATGTTTTATGACCTCTAGTATCCCTGCTGAGGCTATCATAATGTTCAATTTCGGCCACACCAAGCGTGAATAAGCATTATAATTCTGTTGATAAACCATACTGAAACAATTAAGCAAATCCTGTATATATTTGGTGTGGGCACATATCTAGCTTGTATATATTTTGTCAACATGAAGCATTCTAGTTAATTGTGGATACACTGGGCTACACATACATGTACATAACAAAACCCCATGACAGATGAATTGGTTCCTTGAAATGCAACAAGAAATAATCTCATTTACTTCCAGGTTATCCTAATCACCGCTTACTTCTACTACATGCATGGTTGGAGGTAAGATCAAAGTCGCCGCCCAGCATTAATTAGACAGGGCTGTCCGTTTCGCTTTGAACCACCACCCCACCCTGTCGGTAGGAGGGTAACTTCTCAGTTAGGAGTTATCTTATCGGTGCGCAAATAATTGTGTCCAGTCTACCACGGGGTTTAAAGCGGTGTCAGTGTCGAATTATTTTGTGATAGTAGTGACAAAAATACGTTGTATACCGTATATGTTTTGTTACTAACTATCCTCTTATTTGCCAAAAGAATATTACAAAACCCCATGTCTGTTGACTTGGTGCCTTGATATGCAACAAGAAAGAAAACGGATATTACCAACAGTAAGTCAGCTAACTGGAAGACCCACTGACTGTGCTACATTCCTTATTTAGGCTAAACGGTCCTGTTTGTGTGCACTAGACACAACATTCGAAGATTAATAAAGTCAATGTTAAGGCTGTACAGGCTATGGAACTGAAAGATAATATGTCCAGAACGCATATGTTGCATTTGTGTATAAGGGGATGTCTATGCTAGAACGTTAGATCACGAGGGCGAAACATTAAAGTAGATACACGAGAGTTGGGACACTGATTGTGTCACACTAACCATTCGGTCATATAAAGCATTATGAGAACTGGTGAGCCAATAAGCGCAAGTATTACACGCATTCACACACGGAAGCAAATTATAGTTGATATGGTATATTTTTAATTAATCTGAACACATGTATAACAACAGGAAGCAAATTAACAAGTCCATGGAAAATGCATTGTTGCACGTTAATGTCTGGGGAATGTTCAAATCAGTTACTGTCATTGAATCGGACGTTCTAACTGTCAACTGTCTCAACAGGACCATAGGTTTGGTTATATATCTCCTCCCTGTCTCTATGTCTTAAGTTGTTAATCGGTATACGTAACTGCGGTCCAAATGTATCAACTTATTCCTCTATTGTTGCAAACTTGACTGATTTAAATATATCTAATTGATCATGAACTATTCAGTCAGTCAAGCACCTGTATCAGAAATGTAAAACCAGCCATGTTTCATGTAGTCCCAAAATCTGGTAATTATTTCTTCGCTTTATCACTGAAAAATGCTGATGTAACGTGACATATAAACTTACTCACAGACAATATATTTTTCGTGAGAGTGAAGCACAATTTTATTAAAGTTTTATTAACAATTTCATAAACTATATTATATTAATATTAAAATTCATCATCACTTGCCAAGTTTATGAAAATGTCACCAGTTGGGAGATGTCACAGATAAACAAGGATTCGAACTAAGTTTGATCGTCTTTGACACAGAGGTTTATCCCCACTTTGCCAGCAAACTGCAGAGGATTAACAGTGAGTGAGTGAGCATCGTCACTATGTTTATACAAGAAAAGATGTCATGCCAAAAACTCTCACGGTAGTTAGTGAGTAAACTCAACGGGGGATTTTACAAGTATCCATCACTACCTATGAAAGCTAACATGTGTATAAACTCAGTTCATTGAAATTTAAATAATAAAGGAACTTACAGTGACGAGTTAACGAGTAATGAGTGAGATATATATACAATATACAATATATATACAGTATATATACAATGTAACGTGACATAAATTTACTCACAGACAATATATTTTTCGTGAGAGTGAAGCACAATTTTTATTAACAATTTCATAAACTATACTAATATTAATATTAAAATTCATCATCACTTGCCAAGTTTATGAAAATGTCCCCATTTGGGAGATGTCACATATAAACAAGGATTCGAACAAAGTTTGATCGCCTTTGACACTGAGGTTTATCCCCACTTTGCAAGCAAACTGCAGAAGATTAACAGTGAGTGAGTGAACATCGTTTCTATGTTTATACAAGAAAAGATGTCATGCCAAAAACGCTCACAGTAGTTAGTGAGTAAACTCACGACCTGTCATGACCTGGTTGAGTGACTTCCTCCAATCAACGTGAAAGGATTACCCACAGAGAAAGAAAGGGTTAAAGTTACCCATAAATCTTATCCTAACGTAGTACTCCAACTTCTAAATGACTCTCAAAGAAGGATTAAAATCCTAAAGACATCCTATCTACATCATATAGATACTCACAACCTCTGATAATAAACTGTTACGTTTGGTCATTGGGCAAATTTAAAAATCACAAACCCTAACGAGATTCTGTCTACATGGACACACCCGGTAATTGTGAAGATCTCAAATTCTTTCAACAGTCAGCCAACATCCCTGTTTATATTCATTTCCAACATCCTCTTAGAATTAGTGTAAAAGTGTCCCACACAAAACTTTCTTTTCTTTTTTTCTTTCAAAATACAAAACAGAAAGTGGGGTGTGGGGAAATGGGACATATTCCTACGTGAAATAATAAGACATTAGTAGTGGTATCATAATTGTACTGTCTAAAGCATAAATTTGGCGAACGAAAAACGTTATATTTGCAATCAAGTGGAATGACTCATGTGGGCAAAATGAATATGTTCGCAATCCACAAACAATCATTTTATTAATGACGAACATTTACCAACCCGCGACAATCTTGTCAACACGGGGGTTCCCCCAGCAATAAACTCGCATCTAAATTCACTACTGTTCGACTGTCGGCTAGCCACAATGGCTAGACTGGACCCTCGTGGAATGGTTCAAGCCATAAAAGTCTAGCAACCGAACACTAATAATTATTAAGACGGCCGACCTTGTATTTATGGTCTGGTGAACACAGCTCAATGGCCGCTTATTAACTCAAAATTCACATTTCACTGTTTTGTTTTATCTCACTATTCATTTGATAAATTTGTCATCTTCAACTGGAACCCGGTCCCGTGTTACACGCGTGGCACACGCGTGTGCAACGAGTGACCCACGCGTGCGCAACGGGTTGCACACGCGCTGCACACCCGTTGCACACCCGTGTCCAACGGGTGCTCAACCCGTGTGCAACCCGTTGAGCACCCATGCCACATGCGTGTTACACGCGTTCTCAACGCGTGTTAGGGGAATGAACTTCTAGGCAGTAGTGTACGAGAAGTAGATCATTGAATAAAGAGAGTTATGAGCATTGAAATTATTCAAGGAGACTGCTATGTCAAGGTCTCATTAAAAGATGATAATTATTACCAAACACGCTATTTTGAAAGTGTTCCTCCCCACCTCATACAGCGCTACCTTGATGATAGCTGGAAGGATATCTCTGAGTGGACCGTACAGAAGCGAAGCAAACTATACTGCGAATCGAACAGAAACCGTACCGAAGCGAATCAAACCGTATAGCGAACCGAATGAAACCGAACCGTATCGCATTAACCAAATTGAAACGAACGAAAATCGAAGTGAAACGAAGCGAAGCGAAACAAACCAAATTGAAATAAAGCAAACCTAACAACCGAAATGAACCAAAACAAAGAAAATATAATTATTTACATTACTAACTTATTTATTAACAATTTCACATCCTTTCAGCATACATGATAGATAACTGTCATTGTTACCTTTATATATTTTAAACCAAGATCTTAAACTATATTTTAACAGACATTTATTGACATTTAGTGTCTCATAGGCCAAATCTGGCCGGACACATTTATATGTGTGTGACACTGTAATAAAATATCTTCTTCTCCTTCTTCTTCTTCTTCTTCTTCTTCTATATTCTTGTCAACCACACTCTGTACTTCACTTGCTTGATAACAGTGTTCAGAACCTACACCGAAACCATCGATCCTAATTGTAATAAAGAAGTAGTTCGTCCATATGTCTCATCCTTACTCATTACAATTTCAGTTGCATATTCTATCATAAACTGTAGATGACAAAACAACACCAGTAATAACTTTTTTTAGTGCTGCAATTAGGCCATTTACATAAGGGCCCAGTGAACATAGTTAACAAGAGCTAATGCATTCATACAACCGGACATGTCATATTGGCGGGGGATACGAGTATTTCATGCTTGTTCACATGTTATCTTTCATAGGTTGTGATGGATACTTGTAAAAACCTCGGTTGAGTTCACTCACTAACTAGTGTGAGCGTTTTTTGGCATGACTTCTGTGCTTGTATAAATTTAGAAACTTCTAAAAGCGGCGTAAAACCATACTCACTCACATAAACTGTTAATCCTCTGCTGTGTGCTGGCAAAGTGGGGATAAACCTCTGTGTCAAAGACGATCAAACTTAGTTAGAATCCTTGTTTATCTGTGATATCTTCCAACTGGTGATAATTTAGTAAACTTGACAAGCGATGATGAATTTTAATATTCATATTTTTATTAATTTTATTTAATTGTAAATAAAGCTTAAATAAAATTGTGCTACACTCTCGCGAAAAGTATATTTTCTGTGAGTAAGTTGACATGTCACGTCACACCAGCATCTTTTTAGTTATATTAAGACGAAATAGTTACCAGCTTTTGGGACTACATGTAACATTGCTGCTTTTAACATTTCTGATACAGGTGCTTGGCTGCCTCTGTAGTTCTTGATCAATTAGATTTTTTATTGTGTAAACAAATCAGTCAAATTTGTAACAATAGATGAATAAGTTGATAAATTTGGACCGCATTTACCGACTAACAACTTAAGACATAGAGACAGGGAGGTGATATATAACCAAAGTGATGGGACGCCCTGTTGAGACGATGGACATTTAGAACGTAGGAGTAAATGACAGTAACTAACTTGAACATTTGCCAGTAATATTATAAAATACATCAATACCCATAGCAGTCCGAGAGACAGCTTCCAGCTGTATTGCATCTATCGATTTTGACATGTTTTAGAATAAACTCACTTTGTGGCACTTGGCACGTTTGAGTTTGACAGCAAAAATGCAGGTGGATTTCAGAGAGGTATTTGATTTGTTACCTACACATTATTACTATAAGCGAAAATGTCTTAAAAGTCCACAGTTTGTTCAATAGTACCAAAATAAGTTTGTTAAAAATCTATCAACGTTTTCTTTTATTGAACACAATATTTTCACTGTATTACTGCAAATAATCTAGCCTGCTGCCCATGTAACTTAAACATATCTATGTATGATCTTCATATGACACCGTCTGTAGCCAGAAAAGCAAATAAAGTAATGTTTTATGACCTCTAGTATCCCTGCTGAGGCTATCATAATGTTCAATTTCGGCCACACCAAGCGTGAATAAGCATTATAATTCTGTTGATAAACCATACTGAAACAATTAAGCAAATCCTGTATATATTTGGTGTGGGCACATATCTAGCTTGTATATATTTTGTCAACATGAAGCATTCTAGTTAATTGTGGATACACTGGGCTACACATACATGTACATAACAAAACCCCATGACAGATGAATTGGTTCCTTGAAATGCAACAAGAAATAATCTCATTTACTTCCAGGTTATCCTAATCACCGCTTACTTCTACTACATGCATGGTTGGAGGTAAGATCAAAGTCGCCGCCCAGCATTAATTAGACAGGGCTGTCCGTTTCGCTTTGAACCACCACCCCACCCTGTCGGTAGGAGGGTAACTTCTCAGTTAGGAGTTATCTTATCGGTGCGCAAATAATTGTGTCCAGTCTACCACGGGGTTTAAAGCGGTGTCAGTGTCGAATTATTTTGTGATAGTAGTGACAAAAATACGTTGTATACCGTATATGTTTTGTTACTAACTATCCTCTTATTTGCCAAAAGAATATTACAAAACCCCATGTCTGTTGACTTGGTGCCTTGATATGCAACAAGAAAGAAAACGGATATTACCAACAGTAAGTCAGCTAACTGGAAGACCCACTGACTGTGCTACATTCCTTATTTAGGCTAAACGGTCCTGTTTGTGTGCACTAGACACAACATTCGAAGATTAATAAAGTCAATGTTAAGGCTGTACAGGCTATGGAACTGAAAGATAATATGTCCAGAACGCATATGTTGCATTTGTGTATAAGGGGATGTCTATGCTAGAACGTTAGATCACGAGGGCGAAACATTAAAGTAGATACACGAGAGTTGGGACACTGATTGTGTCACACTAACCATTCGGTCATATAAAGCATTATGAGAACTGGTGAGCCAATAAGCGCAAGTATTACACGCATTCACACACGGAAGCAAATTATAGTTGATATGGTATATTTTTAATTAATCTGAACACATGTATAACAACAGGAAGCAAATTAACAAGTCCATGGAAAATGCATTGTTGCACGTTAATGTCTGTTGTTTTCACTTTGTCATAATATATCATAACTGAGAAAGAGAAGGTTTAGGACTCCTTTCTAAAGTACTAAAATAACAACTGTTGTTTACCGAACAGAGAGTTTTTTATATTAAATTCTTCTCTCATTTTCCAATGTAGTACCCCCAATCCCATCTTTCATGCACGCACAATGTAAAACATATACTTAGTGAGATCTTTATATAATTCATACAATAATCAAATGTTCATTCATTAAGATATTGATGGGTGTAGGGAACGGTCCCTTTGAATATTTATGATTTAACACACACAGTTATGTACAATTTGACAGATTATAATAATATGAATATCAAAATTCATTACCACTTGTCACCAATTGGAAGTTGTCACAGATATTATGTTATGTTATGTTTTATAGGTTTATATTTTGACTATAAATTATATAAGATTTATGTATATATGTAAATACGGTTAGATTAAATATAATACTAGAACCTATGGCTTGTGTAACAGAGGGAGAAAGTTTCAAATAAAGATTAGGCTTAATATAATAGTAATGTATAGCTTTGTTAGATGTAAAGCATAGCAGGATATAGTAATGTAAACAGTTCGATTGCTTTTTAGCATGAGGGACCTACTAAATAAAGTGAAGCCTAGCCTTAACATAGCGCTTGTACAAGAAACATATTCTCGAGCAAAAGTAATGAAGTATTAAGAAATCTGACAGACACTTTTGACGTTCAATCCGTAATCTGTAGGTTTGTTCACAGTTTCAGTTTATTTTTCTAAATAAATGTGTGTTATGTAATATGCACGTGGCAGCCCAGCAAGAGGTGAATGATCAGTTGATTTACTTTTTTGTAAATCAACGGATCGTTCCTAGTCATCAAAGGATTAATAGAAAATACGTTGATTGATTTATCACTGTTATCTTGCACAGTGGATATGTCAAAAGTGAGTGTTTACATGTCAAGGTTTTCTAAAACAAAGGGAATACACTCATATCATGGTGTGAAGTGTTGATGTAAAAACAACATACTTTGTTCAAATGGTTAACTGATAACATGTTGATTGATTGCTCTTTGTTATTTATCACTCAATGGATTTTTTAGGAACCGTGGACGTTATGAAAATAGTTGTCACGTGGGCTTTCTCAGCCGACCCTTGAGACTTGACACCTATGTGAAACAACTGAAACAATCTAAGTGATCAGTTGAGAAACGAACACGGGTTATAATATCCCGAAACGATATATATCTTTTAAAATATTTGATTGTTACAGAGACACGTGACATCGAATAAGTTTCTTTGTACAGCTGCAGACAAGTGGGATATTGTTCCTTTGTGTGGATATTCACGGATACATTCCTCGAACAAGGAAGCTGCCTAAAATTTATACACATAAATTTGGTTGGTTGTAATTATGGTATTTGCATTTTGTTTTCCTTCATTTAGCATTGAACCGATTCGTTCTTGTTCCTCTACGTCTTGGTTGGGAAATTCTTCAATGCGCGATAAACGTTGTTTTCACAAGTCTTTTCCTTTGTAAGCGTGTATATATTACCGTCAATTTGTAAAATGTGATTCTCTCAGGCAATTTATAAAATGTGTAAACATTTTGACTGAAAAATCTGTCCAGATTGACTAAAATTGATTACGACGATCAATAGGGCCTAAAACATCACAACAGATTATTATGTAGGATTAGAAGCCAAACGATGTAATCCCCCCTTCTTGTGCACCATGACTAAAGGGACTCCTTGCTTGGCGTAGAGATGTTCCTTTGGGGTGTTGATCTGGTCAACCTTGAGATTCGGCCGGGCCTTGTAGTGGTTGATCGGAATGTCTGACTTTTCCACTGGTAAATAAAGTTCTTTGGTATGACCTCTTTTATCCCTGCTGACGTTATCCTAATGTTCAATTTCAGTCTACCTCACCAAGCGTAAGAAAGCATTGTACATGTTCTGATAAACCACACTGATGCAATTAAGCAAATGAATATTTGCTGTGGGCAAATATCTATTTTTTATGTATATTTGTGGATATGAAGCATTCTAGTTAATTGTGTATACACTTGGCAGACAGAATTGTGTTTATTTCCAGGCCATCCTGATCGTCGTTTACTACTATAAGGTGTATGGTTGGAGGCAAGATCAAAGGCGCCGCACAGCATTTATTAGATAACAGACGGGGTCGTCCGTTTCGCTTTATACAACCACCCCATCCTGTCTGTAGGAGTTATATAATCGGTGCGGAAATAACTGTGTCAAGTCCACTGCCGGACTGATGCGGTGTCAGTGTCAGCGATGAACATGAATGCTCAAATTATAGACCTGTAGCACTCACAAGTTGCTTAGCCAAAATATTTGAAAAGTGTATATTCAATTCTCTGATAACAGCAAATATAACCTTAGAAATAGATTCAACATACAAACAATCAAATGTAGAACACAGACCTACGCTTAATCATTTCTTCTGGATATGATCAACCTGCGGAACTCTCTATCCGATGAAGTAACTAATGCTCGCTCATTAAAAGAAATCAAATCCTTAATTAATCATTCTGATGCAATTATTAATAATTTTGACTTCAAATATTTTCATAGATCATGCCAAATTGTCCACTGTTGCCTTAGGCTCGGCTGCAGTGACTTAAACGCTGATAAGTTTAGACGACATGTATCAGACATACCAGACTGCACTTGTGGATATCACCTTGAAGATGCAATTCACTTTTTCTATAACTGTCAAAAAATACGATAATATCAGAAACACTGTGTATTTCTACACACATGGGTATGGTATAAAAATGATATTATATGGCAGTAGGTAAGCAGTTCTACAAACATGACTCTTCTTAAATCAGTTCACGACATCATTGTCAAAAGCAAAAGGTTAGAGTAGCTTAATTTTATGCATGTAGTAAAGGAAAACTGCATTACCTTATTTCACAGACACCACTTGCTTCAGTGTATTGGCTTTGTGTATTTCATTCGTGCATTTTGTATGTTTATGTTCAGCACTCTCTTATATATATCCAGCTGTTGTTAAGTTGTTACCTGGAGAGGTATTACATAAGCAAGTTTTGCTTCTTTACCGATCCAGATTTCTTTTGAAATGAAAATACATTTAAGCCAACACAGGTAACCCTAAAACACATGATTGTAAACTATTCAAAAAGGGGCACTAATCTCTGGCTTCTTCTCGGGTGTCGGACTCAAACTCAAACTCATTTATTCTTAGAATAACATGACATACAATTATCTACAATTTTTATTATGTACAATTTAACAAAAATAATAAACATATGATGCGTGGATACTAATACAATTTACCAATTATATTGTACACATTGTTAAGGAATTTAGATAGGTCTTTTAGATTTCTTACACTGTAAGTGGTCATAATTTTCTTAAATGTTTGGAAACTTAAGATATTGCTTATTTAAGAGTTCATATCGCGGTTGGTGAAAAGCTTCACATCGGAATAAATAATGCAATTCATCTCCCACAGCGATAGAATCACAGAGTGGACACTGGCTGTCTTCCCTAGGAATGTTCAGCCATCGACCAGTTTCAACTGGTAATCCTTGGTTAGAAAGTTCTGACTTTTAGTATTGGGAGAAATATTGATTTTGAGAGCAGTAGATATTTCTCAAATGAAGGTTGATTCTTCAGGTAATACGACCTTTGGATTTCCGCTTGGGCTTACTAGCTGACGTGAGTCAATTTGCTCGTTAACGCAACCGAGCGTGACAAGAGACTGGGCTACCAGTCTGCAAGGACAGCTAAATAAACTTACGCATTTTTGAAAACTGATTGGTTACCCGTGATCTATGAAGATTTCGACAAAGGGCGCATGGTAATTAATTTCTTCAGCCTAAACAAACAGACAAATAACGGCGAAAGCTCATCGGATGTCGTTATTTGGAAATACCCCTGATGGTTACAGTTTAATAATAAAAAAGTATCCCTGAGTGAAAGCATTTGCGGATTTCGGATTGCGTGGATGATACAATTACTACTCCCTTGTTGTCATCCACGTTTTCTGGTATAACCATACACTTGTGTATTTGTCGTAATTCACTTGCTGCTCAGTTAATGAATTCATAACATGTATACTTAGTTGTAGCACCACTCAGATTACCCGATAAAGGTTCAAGTTTGGTCTTTCTTGTACCTGGGGTAATTATTCAATCTAAATCCAGGTTTGAAGTGAGGTGGAATGTGAGTTATGTGATATGCACGTGGCAGCCCAGCAAGAGATGTATGATCAGTTGCTTTACTTTTTTTGTAAATCAACTGATCATTCCCAGGCATCAAAGGATCAACAGGAAATACGTTGATTGATTAGTTACTGTTATCTTGCACAGTGGATATGTCAAAAGTAAGTGTTTACATGTGAAGGTAGGTTTACTAAACCTAGGGAATACACTCATATCATGGCGTGAAGTACAGATGTAAAAACAACATACTTTGTTCAAAGGGTAAACGATAATACACTGACTGGTTGTTCATTGTTATCTAACTCAATGTATGTTTTTAAGAACCGTGGACATTATAAAAATAGTGGTCACGTGGGCTTTCTCAGCTAACTTGGCACCTATGTGAAAGAATTGAAACAAACTAAGTGATCAGTTAAGAAACAAACACGGGTTATAATATTCGATACATTTAAATAACGTTTAAAAACGATATATTTAAATATTTTAATATATTTCATATATATTCCAAATATTGTTTCCAAATAATTATTATTAAAGTATTTGATTTTCACATAGACATTTGACATCGAATAAGTATTTTTGCAGCTGCAGACGCAATGGATATTGTTCCTTTATGTTGATATTCACGGATACATTATAACTTTGGTAGGTTGTAATAATGATATTTGCATTATGTTTTCATTCATTCGCTGCAGCTTTGAACAGAATCATTCTTGTTCCTTTCCGTTTGGTTGTGAAGTTTTTCGATGCGCGATAGACGTTGTTTTCACAAGTATTTTCTTTTGTAAGCGTGTATATGTTACAGTCAATGTGTAAAATATGATTCACTCAGGCAATTTATTAAATATCTAAATATTTCAGTCATTTTACAAATTGACTGAACAATCCATTGATTTATTTAACCGACTGACTGAAAATGATAAAGAAGATCAAAAGAGCTTAAACACATCACAATATATTAATTATGCTAAGAAAAGGGCCAAACAATACAGAACTGTACTTTGTGATGATATTAAACATAAACAAATATTTGGAATTCGTTATCAAATTAATAAAGATGGACATATTTTTCAGTTAATTTGTAAAATAAACTGAATATTTAGGCGTTTAATAAATATCATTAGTGAAATCTGTTTACATTTTGAATGTAAACATATACACACGGTAAAATAAGCAATGTTCAGATGAAATATTTACTTTGTGTTGCAAGTCAAAATAGTGTACACGAAGATCGCACAATTACCAAGCAAGTGACTTATGAAAACTGCATCACCATTACCGATGCTCTCAAAAAATATACCTACATTTCCAAAACTGTATTTCATTTTTGTTGATCAATGTGACCATACGTCCTTCTACTATCAATAAAAATGCGCTTACGAATGGCGAGCACAGGTCGCGAACAAGTCTAGATTTCTGCTATATCATCCGGGTACTCACTTGGAAAATACAGTAATGCACAGGCAACAACTACTCCCGCGGAATTCCTTTAGATCAGTGCTTCTTTGTACGTTGAAATACTACATATTGTGAATGCCAAAATGATGTATCAAGGATCAAGTAGAAGATACATTGACCGTAGCGCTGGGAGTTTATTCAACAGACCCGTGAAAATAACACTGCTGTATCTTATTATTTATTTTAGATGACGCAGTCAAAGCTCACTTCTCCTGGCGGCCATTATCGAACGGCCAGCTAAAACACAACCCCGCGCTTACGTCTACAGGTCTCTTCCTGTAGTACGATAATTAGCATTCGCTCCCTCAAGTGTATCCTCAATGATATAACCCACCCTCATTAATTACATGCTGCTCTTTTCCAGCCTCACGGCTATGGAGCTGAGATAAAGAATCCAAGTTATCATAAAGTAATTAGGGTCCAATAAAAACAATGCGGCGCCAAACCTCATACATATTATCACTGAAAGTCGTACTACAGACGGTTAATGTCAAATCACAATAAAAGCATTTCAATTGCAATAACATGTTCAAGGACCATGTATTCTTTTAACACCATCGGATTTAGAAGCAATGGTCGTATAAAACAAGACAGATCTATTTAATCACAACAGTATTCATGTTATTCCCACAAAATCACATAAAGAAAGGAGACATTAGCAAATACATGTGTATTATCATTTTTCGTCAGGATAACAAAATTTTCTCTCCTTGTTACCACCCCCAGGTTACCAACTAATCACTTTGTTTCAGTAGTTTCACATAGGTGCCAAGTCAGCTGAGAAAGCCCACGTGACAACTATTTTCATAATGTCCACGGTTCTGAAAAAATCCATCGAGTTAGATAACAATGAACAATCAGTCAGTGTATTACCAGTTACCCTTTGAACAAAGTATATTGTTTTTCCATCTGCACTTCACGCCATGATATGAGTGTATTCCCTAGGTTTAGTAAACCAATCTTCACATGTAAACACTCACTTTTGACATATCCACTGTGCAAGATAACAGTAATTAATCAATCAACGTATTTCCTGTTGATCCTTTGATGGCTGGGAATGATCCGTTGATTTACACAAAAAAGTAAAGCAACTGATCATACATCTCTTGCTGGGCTGCCACGTGCATATTACATAACATACATTCCACCTCACTTTAAACCTTGATTGAATAATTACCCCAGGTACAAGAAATACCAAATGGGAACCTTAATCGGGCAATCTGAGTGGTGCTACAACTAAGTATACATGTTATAAATTCATTAACTGAGGAGCAAGTGAATTACAACAAATACACAAGTGTATGGTTATACCAGAAAACGTGGATGACAACAAGGGAGTAGTAATTGTATCTTCCACTCAATCCGAAATCCGAAAATGCTTTCACTGCAGGGATACTTTTCTATTAACAAAACTGTAACCATCAGGGGTGTTTCCAAATAACGACATCTGATGAGCTTTGGCCGTTTTTTGTCTGTTTGTTTAAGCTGAAGAAATTAATTTCTATGCGCCCTTTGTCGAAATCTTCACAGATCACGGGTAACCAATCAGTTTTCAAAAATGCGTAAGTTTATTAAGCTGTCCTTGCAGACTGGTAGCCCAGTCTTTTGTCACGCTCGGTTGCGTTAGCGAGCAAATCGACTCACGGCAGCTGGTGAGCCCAAGCGGAAATCCAAAGGTCGTATTACCTGAAGAATCAACCTTCATTTGAGAAATATCTACTGCTCTCAAAATCTCCCAATTTTAAAAATCAGAACTTCTAACCAGAGATTACCCGTTCAATTCTTTATTTCAGTATAAAGGCCATAGGCCCACGTACAAATACTCATTGAAAAATACAGTATGAGGCAGATGACAGAGGGTATTAAGTGACAGTATTTCGGATTGCAAGTGCTTCCAGTATATACTTAACACAATTAGTTACAATACTAGTGCGGTTACAAGATAATAGAGTATTATATTTAAATAAGGTAGGATTGGAAGTGTAATAAATAGGTAAATACTTATTTCTTAAATATCTGTAACATGGGCAGACAAGCATAAAATGAAACTCATCTTCAATTTCCTGTAAATTACAATATTTGCACTGCCTATTACAGTACTCTATACCGCATCTTCTACCTAAATTTACCATCAATGGCAACTCGCCAATTCTTAACAAACAAAACATACGTCTATAATGACGGCTTGTGATTTCACAGAGATACTTTTCAACTGTTAGCAATGACTTATATTCCTTATACATTGATAATCTACGTATTTCACAAACTTTACAATACCAGTCCTGTTGGTTACAGTCTTTTAACCTTTGAATAAATGCATTAATAAAGAGGTTCTCATTACCAACTTCCTGCGAAATCCACACGTGGCCAAATCCATAACTGAATAATAGTCTTTTGACACAAGTTACCCATGTAGTGCGATTAACTTCATCTAAAGATTTCAGCATTAAATAACATTGCTTAGGGTATCTATAACTTGGTAAAGATAACAATTTCAACCAATATTTAATACATCTCTTGTGATAATCAATAAATAAGCCATATCTACCACATTCGCCAAGGGAAATTACCCGTTGAAACTTGTCGATAGCTGAACATACCCAGGGAAAACAGCCAGCGTCCACTCTGTGATTCTATCGCTGTGGGAGATGAATTGCATTATTTATTCCGATGTGAAGCTTTTCACCAACCGCGATAAGGACTCTAAAATAAGCAATATCTTAAGTTTCCAAACATTTAAGAAAATTATGACCACTAACAGTGTAAGAAATCTAAAAGGGCTATCTAAATTCCTTAACAATGTGCACAATACAATTGGTAAATTGTATTGGTATCCACATATCCTATTTTTATTATTTTTGTTAAATGTTGTCATTTTGTACATAATAAACATTGTAGATAATTGTATGTCATGTTTTCTAAGAATAAATGAGTTTGAGTCCGACAGCCGAGAAGAAGCCAGAGATTAGTGCCCCTTTTTGAATAGTTTACAATCATGTGTTTTAGGGTATTTGTTAACTGTGTTGGTTTAAACATATTTTTATTTAAAAAGAAATCTGGATCGGTAAACAAGCAAAACTTGCTTATGTAAATACCTCTCCAGCTAACAACTTAACAACAGCTGGTTATATATAAGATAGTGCTAAACATAAACATACTAAATGCACAAATGAAATACATGAGGCCAATACATTAAAGCAAGTGGTGTCTGTGAAACAAGATAATGCAGTTTTCCATTACTATATGCATAAAATTAAATCTTTGCTTTTGACAATGATGTCGTGAACTGACTGAAGAATTTCCATGTTTGTGGAACTGCTAACTGAACTATTGCCATATAATATTGTTTCTAAACCATACCTATGTTTGTAGAAATGCATAGATTTTCGAAGATTGTATGTTTGACAGGTGTAAAACAAGTGATTTGCTTCTGGAAAATGATATCCACAATTGCAGTCTGGTATGTCTGATACATGTCGAAAAAAACATATCAGCGTTAACGTCATTGCAGCCGAACGTGAGGTTACAGTGGACACTATGTTGGCATGATATATGACGATATTATAAGTCGAAGTTATCAATAATTATATTAGAAAGACTAGTTAAGGATTTAAATTCTTTTAATGAGTGAGCACTAGTTACTTTATCAGGTAGAGTGTTCCACAGGTTGATCGTATCTGGAATCAAGGATTTGGCATAGGTCTGGGTTCTACATTTATTGTTTGTATATTAGATCTATTTCTAAGGTTGTAATGCTATTGTCAAGAGACGAGACTTGGAGTGCGATCGTTGAGATATACATTTTCAATTTGTAAAATGTAGATCATTTTGAATCCGTGTATTCGTTCTTCTAAAGATTAAAAAGTTGTTTCGTTATAAATTTTACCATGACTGGTTCCACGGACTGCCTAACAAACAGTTCTAAATGTGTCCAAATGTAATATTTCGAGTAACAATGATTGTTCGTTTGTAATTGTCCCAAATGTGACAGCAGTATTCGAAGTTACGATGAAAGATGTTTTTGTTTTTGTAAAAGATAATAAGAGGAAGTTTGGTGAGGAACTCGGGGCATCTTTTCAGAGGGTAGTTATTCTGACACTACCCACTATTTGTTGGAGGATATTAGAAATGAACATAGACTGTCATGTTGTCTGACTGCAGATAGGATTTGTTATGTAAACAATCACTGGGTGTGACCATGTGGAGAGGTTCTCATTAGGGGTTTGTGATTTTCACAATTGCCCAAAGGATCCTTCTGAGTATTGGTGATAGGTGATCTGAAAGGTAATATTATATTATTGGAGGAAATTAGTTGTGAAAAATTAATGCCAAGTATATAGGACCTCCTGGCTTATTAGCTCTTTCTTTCTATGTGGGTAATTGTGAATAAAAGAAGTCACTCAACCAGTTCATGTAGTCTATGTAAACGAAGATAAGACTTGGTTAGAATCCGTATTTATCTGTGACAACTTCCAACTGGTGACATTTTAGTGACCTTGGCAAGTGGCCATGAATTTTAATATTCATATTATTATAATCTGTCAAATTGTACATAAAATTGTGTTTTAAATCATAAATATTCAAAGGGACTACTCCCTACACCCATCAATATCTTAATGAATGGAGATTAATTTATTGTATGAATTACACATAGATTTCACTAAGTATATGTGTTACATTTCGCGTGCATGAAAGATGGGATTAAGGGAAATATTTTCATAACAGTTCAGTACAACAGTTTATTTTAGTACTAGTCAAGATGAATCAATCCCAAACCTTCTCCTACTGTTATGACATATGTTATGTCAAAGTGGGACTTGTTATATTTACTTATTGTTGATATACATGTATTCAGATTATTTATAATCTAATTAACCTAATTTTAACCCGCATGGTTGGTGTTACACATCCAGTGTCCACAACCCTTGTGTTTCTGCTTTTTTGTTTCGCCCTCATGATCTAACGTTTCAACATTTTAGGACATAGCCATCCTCTTACACACAACAGATGCGCACTGGACATATTGTCTTTCAGTTCCATAGCCTGTGCTGGCTTAACCGTCACTTTATTAGTCTTCGAATGGTACGTCCAGTACACACACAAACAATCTTTGCCTATATAAGGAATGTAGCAGTCAGTGGATCTTCCAGTCAGCTGACTTATTATTGGTAAAATCCGATTTCTTTAAGCAAATAGGAGGATAGTTAGTAACAATAGATATACGATATACAACGAATGTCTTCATAACTATCACAAAGTCGTTCGACACTGACACCGCAGCAAACCCCGTAGTGGACAGGGTGGGGTGGTTGTTCAAAGCGAAACGGACAAACCCGTCTGTTGTCTAATAAATGCTGTGCGGCGCCTTTGATCTTGCCTCCAACCATACACCAAATATCAGTAAACGATGATCAGGATGGCCTGGAAATAAACAGAATTCTGTTTTGCTGACAAGGCACCAAATCACCTGTCATGCATTTGTGTTATGTATTTGTGCCCAGTGTATCCACAATTAACTAGAATGCTTCATATCTACAAATATATATACAAAATAGAAATTTGCCCACAGCAAATATTCATTTGCTTAACTGCATCAGTGTGGTTTATCAACACATGTACAATGCTTTATATTTCTTACGCTTGGAGGGGCAGACAGAAATTGAACATTAGGATAACGTCAGCAGGGATAAAAGAGGTCATACGAAAGAACTATATGTAAGTTACATGGGGAGCAGGCTGGATTATTTACAGCTTTCATCAATATTGTGCAAATATTATGTTCAATAAAAGAAAACGTTGACAGATCTATAACACACGTTTTGTACTATTAAACAAACTGTGGACTTTCAAGACATTTTCGCTTATTGTAATAACATCTAGGTAACAAATCATGTCTATCTCTGAAATCCACAAGCATAGTTGCTGTCAAACCTAAAAAACATATACGGGTCGGTCAGTTTTGACTTGCCAAGTACCTTAAAGTGAGTTTATTCTTAAACTGTCAAAAGCGTTTAACCCTTCAATACCAGTATATAGCTGGAAGCTGTCTCTCGGACTGTTATGAGTTATGATGTATTTTATGATATTACTGGGGAATGTTCAAATCAGTTACTGTCATTGAATCGGACGTTCTAACTGTCAACTGTCTCAACAGGACCATAGGTTTGGTTATATATCTCCTCCCTGTCTCTATGTCTTAAGTTGTTAATCGGTATACGTAACTGCGGTCCAAATGTATCAACTTATTCCTCTATTGTTGCAAACTTGACTGATTTAAATATATCTAATTGATCATGAACTATTCAGTCAGTCAAGCACCTGTATCAGAAATGTAAAACCAGCCATGTTTCATGTAGTCCCAAAATCTGGTAATTATTTCTTCGCTTTATCACTGAAAAATGCTGATGTAACGTGACATATACTTACTCACAGACAATATATTTTTCGTGAGAGTGAAGCACAATTTTATTAAAGTTTTATTAACAATTTCATAAACTATATTATATTAATATTAAAATTCATCATCACTTGCCAAGTTTATGAAAATGTCACCAGTTGGGAGATGTCACAGATAAACAAGGATTCGAACTAAGTTTGATCGTCTTTGACACAGAGGTTTATCCCCACTTTGCCAGCAAACTGCAGAGGATTAACAGTGAGTGAGTGAGCATCGTCACTATGTTTATACAAGAAAAGATGTCATGCCAAAAACTCTCACGGTAGTTAGTGAGTAAACTCAACGGAGGATTTTACAAGTATCCATCACTACCTATGAAAGCTAACATGTGTATAAACTCAGTTCATTGAAATTTAAATAATAAAGGAACTTACAGTGACGAGTTAACGAGTAATGAGTGAGATATATATACAATATACAATATATATACAATATATATACAATGTAACGTGACATAAATTTACTCACAGACAATATATTTTTCGTGAGAGTGAAGCACAATTTTTATTAACAATTTCATAAACTATACTAATATTAATATTAAAATTCATCATCACTTGCCAAGTTTATGAAAATGTCCCCATTTGGGAGATGTCACATATAAACAAGGATTCGAACAAAGTTTGATCGCCTTTGACACTGAGGTTTATCCCCACTTTGCAAGCAAACTGCAGAAGATTAACAGTGAGTGAGTGAACATCGTTTCTATGTTTATACAAGAAAAGATGTCATGCCAAAAACGCTCACAGTAGTTAGTGAGTAAACTCACGACCTGTCATGACCTGGTTGAGTGACTTCCTCCAATCAACGTGAAAGGATTACCCACAGAGAAAGAAAGGGTTAAAGTTACCCATAAATCTTATCCTAACGTAGTACTCCAACTTCTAAATGACTCTCAAAGAAGGATTAAAATCCTAAAGACATCCTATCTACATCATATAGATACTCACAACCTCTGATAATAAACTGTTACGTTTGGTCATTGGGCAAATTTAAAAATCACAAACCCTAACGAGATTCTGTCTACATGGACACACCCGGTAATTGTGAAGATCTCAAATTCTTTCAACAGTCAGCCAACATCCCTGTTTATATTCATTTCCAACATCCTCTTAGAATTAGTGTAAAAGTGTCCCACACAAAACTTTCTTTTCTCTTTTTCTTTCAAAATACAAAACAGAAAGTGGGGTGTGGGGAAATGGGACATATTCCTACGTGAAATAATAAGACATTAGTAGTGGTATCATAATTGTACTGTCTAAAGCATAAATTTGGCGAACGAAAAACGTTATATTTGCAATCAAGTGGAATGACTCATGTGGGCAAAATGAATATGTTCGCAATCCACAAACAATCATTTTATTAATGACGAACATTTACCAACCCGCGACAATCTTGTCAACACGGGGGTTCCCCCAGCAATAAACTCGCATCTAAATTCACTACTGTTCGACTGTCGGCTAGCCACAATGGCTAGACTGGACCCTCGTGGAATGGTTCAAGCCATAAAAGTCTAGCAACCGAACACTAATAATTATTAAGACGGCCGACCTTGTATTTATGGTCTGGTGAACACAGCTCAATGGCCGCTTATTAACTCAAAATTCACATCTCACTGTTTTGTTTTATCTCACTATTCATTTGATAAATTTGTCATCTTCAACTGGAACCCGGTCCCGTGTTACACGCGTGGCACACGCGTGTGCAACGAGTGACCCACGCGTGCGCAACGGGTTGCACACGCGCTGCACACCCGTTGCACACCCGTGTCCAACGGGTGCTCAACCCGTGTGCAACCCGTTGAGCACCCATGCCACATGCGTGTTACACGCGTTCTCAACGCGTGTTAGGGGAATGAACTTCTAGGCAGTAGTGTACGAGAAGTAGATCATTGAATAAAGAGAGTTATGAGCATTGAAATTATTCAAGGAGACTGCTATGTCAAGGTCTCATTAAAAGATGATAATTATTACCAAACACGCTATTTTGAAAGTGTTCCTCCCCACCTCATACAGCGCTACCTTGATGATAGCTGGAAGGATATCTCTGAGTGGACCGTACAGAAGCGAAGCAAACCATACTGCGAATCGAACAGAAACCGTACCGAAGCGAATCAAACCGTATAGCGAACCGAATGAAACCGAACCGTATCGCATTAACCAAATTGAAACGAACGAAAATCGAAGTGAAACGAAGCGAAGCGAAGCGAAACAAACCAAATTGAAATAAAGCAAACCTAACAACCGAAATGAACCAAAACAAAGAAAATATAATTATTTACATTACTAACTTATTTATTAACAATTTCACATCCTTTCAGCATACATGATAGATAACTGTCATTGTTACCTTTATATATTTTAAACCAAGATCTTAAACTATATTTTAACAGACATTGATTGACATTTAGTGTCTCATAGGCCAAATCTGGCCGGACACATTTATATGTGTGTGACACTTTAATAAAATATCTTCTTCTCCTTCTTCTTCTTCTTTTTCTTCTATATTCTTGTCAACCACACTCTGTACTTCACTTGCTTGATAACAGTGTTCAGAACCTACACCGAAACCATCGATCCTAATTGTAATAAAGAAGTAGTTCGTCCATATGTCTCATCCTTACTCATTACAATTTCAGTTGCATATTCTATCATAAACTGTAGATGACAAAACAACACCAGTAATAACTTTTTTTAGTGCTGCAAATAGGCCATTTACATAAGGGCCCAGTGAACATAGTTAACAAGAGCTAATGCATTCATACAACCGGACATGTCATATTGGCGGGGGATACGAGTATTTCATGCTTGTTCACATGTTATCTTTCATAGGTTGTGATGGATACTTGTAAAAACCTCGGTTGAGTTCACTCACTAACTAGTGTGAGCGTTTTTTGGCATGACTTCTGTGCTTGTATAAATTTAGAAACTTCTAAAAGCGGCGTAAAACCATACTCACTCACATAAACTGTTAATCCTCTGCTGTGTGCTGTCAAAGTGGGGATAAACCTCTGTGTCAAAGACGATCAAACTTAGTTAGAATCCTTGTTTATCTGTGATATCTTCCAACTGGTGATAATTTAGTAAACTTGACAAGCGATGATGAATTTTAATATTCATATTTTTATTAATTTTATTTAATTGTAAATAAAGCTTAAATAAAATTGTGCTACACTCTCGCGAAAAGTATATTTTCTGTGAGTAAGTTGACATGTCACGTCACACCAGCATCTTTTTAGTTATATTAAGACGAAATAGTTACCAGCTTTTGGGACTACATGTAACATTGCTGCTTTTAACATTTCTGATACAGGTGCTTGGCTGCCTCTGTAGTTCTTGATCAATTAGATTTTTTATTGTGTAAACAAATCAGTCAAATTTGTAACAATAGATGAATAAGTTGATAAATTTGGACCGCATTTACCGACTAACAACTTAAGACATAGAGACAGGGAGGTGATATATAACCAAAGTGATGGGACGCCCTGTTGAGACGATGGACATTTAGAACGTAGGAGTAAATGACAGTAACTAACTTGAACATTTGCCAGTAATATTATAAAATACATCAATACCCATAACAGTCCGAGAGACAGCTTCCAGCTGTATTGCATCTATCGATTTTGACATGTTTTAGAATAAACTCACTTTGTGGCACTTGGCACGTTTGAGTTTGACAGCAAAAATGCAGGTGGATTTCAGAGAGGTATTTGATTTGTTACCTACACATTATTACTATAAGCGAAAATGTCTTAAAAGTCCACAGTTTGTTCAATAGTACCAAAATAAGTTTGTTAAAAATCTATCAACGTTTTCTTTTATTGAACACAATATTTGCACTGTATTACTGCAAATAATCTAGCCTGCTGCCCATGTAACTTAAACATATCTATGTATGATCTTCATATGACACCGTCTGTAGCCAGAAAAGCAAATAAAGTAATGTTTTATGACCTCTAGTATCCCTGCTGAGGCTATCATAATGTTCAATTTCGGCCACACCAAGCGTGAATAAGCATTATAATTCTGTTGATAAACCATACTGAAACAATTAAGCAAATCCTGTATATATTTGGTGTGGGCACATATCTAGCTTGTATATATTTTGTCAACATGAAGCATTCTAGTTAATTGTGGATACACTGGACTACACATACATGTAGATAACAAAACCCCATGACAGATGAATTGGTTCGGTGAAATGCAACAAGAAATAATCTCATTTACTTCCAGGTTATCCTAATCACCGCTTACTTCTACTACATGCATGGTTGGAGGTAAGATCAAAGTCGCCGCCCAGCATTAATTAGACAGGGCTGTCCGTTTCGCTTTGAACCACCACCCCACCCTGTCGGTAGGAGGGTAACTTCTCAGTTAGGAGTTATCTTATCGGTGCGCAAATAATTGTGTCCAGTCTACCACGGGGTTTAAAGCGGTGTCAGTGTCGAATTATTTTGTGATAGTAGTGACAAAAATACGTTGTATACCGTATATGTTTTGTTACTAACTATCCTCTTATTTGCCAAAAGAATATAACAAAACCCCATGTCTGTTGACTTGGTGCCTTGATATGCAACAAGAAAGAAAACGGATATTACCAACAGTAAGTCAGCTAACTGGAAGATCCACTGACTGTGCTACATTCCTTATTTAGGCTAAACGGTCCTGTTTGTGTGCACTAGACACAACATTCGAAGATTAATAAAGTCAATGTTAAGGCTGTACAGGCTATGGAACCGAAAGATAATATGTCCAGAACGCATATGTTGCATTTGTGTATAAGGGGATGTCTATGCTAGAACGTTAGATCACGAGGGCGAAACATTAAAGTAGATACACGAGAGTTGGGACACTGATTGTGTCACACTAACCATTCGGTCATATAAAGCATTATGAGAACTGGTGAGCCAATAAGCGCAAGTATTACACGCATTCACACACGGAAGCAAATTATAGTTGATATGGTATATTTTTAATTAATCTGAACACATGTATAACAACAGGAAGCAAATTAACAAGTCCATGGAAAATGCATTGTTGCACGTTAATGTCTGTTGTTTTCACTTTGTCATAATATATCATAACTGAGAAAGAGAAGGTTTAGGACTCCTTTCTAAAGTACTAAAATAACAACTGTTGTTTACCGAACAGAGAGTTTTTTATATTAAATTCTTCTCTCATTTTCCAATGTAGTACCCCCAATCCCATCTTTCATGCACGCACAATGTAAAACATATACTTAGTGAGATCTTTATATAATTCATACAATAATCAAATGTTCATTCATTAAGATATTGATGGGTGTAGGGAACGGTCCCTTTGAATATTTATGATTTAACACACACAGTTATGTACAATTTGACAGATTATAATAATATGAATATCAAAATTCATTACCACTTGTCACCAATTGGAAGTTGTCACAGATATTATGTTATGTTATGTTATGTTTTATAGGTTTATATTTTGACTATAAATTATTTAAGATTTATGTATATATGTAAATACGGTTAGATTAAATATAATACTAGAACCTATGGCTTGTGTAACAGAGGGAGAAAGTTTCAAATAAAGATTAGGCTTAATATAATAGTAATGTATAGCTTTGTTAGATGTAAAGCATAGCAGGATATAGTAATGTAAACAGTTCGATTGCTTTTTAGCATGAGGGACCTACTAAATAAAGTGAAGCCTAGCCTTAACATAGCGCTTGTACAAGAAACATATTCTCGAGCAAAAGTAATGAAGTATTAAGAAATCTGACAGACACTTTTGACGTTCAATCCGTAATCTGTAGGTTTGTTCACAGTTTCAGTTTATTTTTCTAAAAAAAACACAAACGGTGTTACACAGACAGACAGACAGACAATAGTTTATTACACAGGGACAGGACGTCGATGTCTCTGAAGCGTTGTTTTCACACAACAGCCGATAATCCCCCAGCTTACTCTGCCATACTCGCCTTATTCCGCGTGAGAAGTTTCACCTCTAGTGACCTACTGTGAATCAGAATCAGAATCAGTTTATTCTCAGAAACTACAAAAGGTGGTACAAGAGCATATTACAATAAATAATTATGCATATGTACAAAAAGCAGACAAGATGGCAATTAATAACAACATGTGAATACCTAGCAGTTTTAATACTAATGGAAATTTTTACAATAAATCTCGATAATTTTTTTAGATCCTGTGTGTTTGTTGTTGATAAGAGTGTGACAAATTTTATAATATTTGGCCATTCAGTATAATATGATGAGAGAAATTTTCGCCTCTCTCTTTTAAAATAATTACATCTGAATAAGTAGTGAAATTCATCAGCAATAGATGGGGAATTACATAATTTACAAGTTCTATTTTCCTTTGGAATATTTTCCCATCGGCCAGTCTCATTAGGTAAATTATGATTACAGGTTCGAAATCGTAGGATTGGAATTGCTATTCGTTTTGGCAATAGAAGATATTTATCGAGAACCGGAGTGTCCTTTAAATGTTTATAGTATAAGCCTTTAGGACTAGAATTAACGTCACTTCTCCATTTCTGGAAAAAGTGATCTTTAAGTATTTGCTCTACTTCTGACACTAGCCACTTTGTTGTGCAAATTGACGGGTTGTTAAATACATTAGGTAATCCAATACTGTCTAATATATCCATAACACATCTAACCCAGGGATTTGTTGATACAATAGTCTTGTTCCCATTAATTGACAGATATTGATATAACAGTTGTGAAAGTTTATACACACCAGTTTGATATGTTAATTTATGCCAGAAAAATATCATTCGTTTACAAATTATTATTCTTAATGGTAGCCTACCTAATTCGCCATATATCATATAACGAGGAGTTGAAGTTCTTAATCCTGTGATAAGTCTGAGGAATTTGAGGTGTATTCTTTCTATAATTTCTAAATTTTCAAAGCCCCAGATTTCTGAACCATAAATTAATATTGGTAATACCATCGTATCAAAAGCTGATAATACACAGTCCAAAGGTAAATTTAGATTTCTTGATTTTTTTATCAGGCAAAACATTGCTTTCAAAGCATTATCACTGATGGACTTAAGACTTGATACTAGTTTTCTATCCCCGTGAAGTACAATTCCTAAATACGTATAAGTGTCGACAATATCTAGAGTTTTATCAGAATAGTGAAATTTATGTTTCGAATTTTTCGATGGCCCACCACCGAAAATCACAATTTTCATTAAAAGTGTCCAAGGCTTTCTGTAAACCTTCTGGTGGTTCATCAAATAATACATCATCATCTGCATACAATAGAATTATGAATTGGATCCATTCAATTAAGTCTTTATCTTCATCATAGTTGAGATTAACTCCTCCAGACCCAGACGAAAGCAAAATGGTTTCCACGTCATTTATGAAAATTGAGAATAATAGAGGGGATAGGTTTTCTCCCTGTCTGACACCTATATTAAAAGGGAAGTAACCTGACATTTTATCATCACACTGTATCAACAATTTAATATTTTTATACATATTTTGAACTAACGTAAGAAATCTACCTTTGATGCCAATAGTCTGCATTTTCCTCCACAATCCCACTCGCCAAACAGTGTCAAAAGCTTTAGTAAAGTCTATGAAAGCGCAGTATAATTTTTGTTTATTATTTCTTAAAATTTGCATAAGCATATAAATTACAAATATATTGTCAGCAGTTGAGAAATATTTCCTGAATCCTGCTTGAGCAGGTGTGAGAATATTATTTTTATCTAGGAATTTAGTTAAGCAGTTGTTTAAAATTCTGGTGAATAGTTTTCCAAAGCAACTAAGGATAGTTATTGGCCTATACGAGTAAGGGTCAAGTGGGTCACCTTTTTTCTTGTAAATCGGTTTAATTATACCCACTAACCAAGATTCTGGAAGTATACCTTTTTCAAATATCAGGTTAAATAGTTCAACTAACAAAGGGGTTAATAAATCAATACTATCAATAAAATAATCATTTTCTATAAAATCAATACCGGATGCTTTATTTCTCTTTAGTTCTCTTACTGCTATCATAACGTCATCAGGTGTGATATCTCCATTTAAAGTTTCACAGTCATATTGAGTATCCATAGTACATTGTTTCATTTCCGGGTCTTCTAGAGTTGTCTCATTGAGTGACTTAAAAAACTGGTAAAATTCTTCAATTTCAGGACAAATATTGTCATCTTTTTTATCTCCTTTTAACATTTGCCAAAACTCTTTTGGAGAGTGTTTGTGTTTTTCTCTTCACATTTTACCTAAGTTATCTTTATATTGTTTTATATGCTTATCCATACATTTCTTATATGCCTTAGATTCATATTTTAACAGGCGTTTGTTATAAATAGAATTAAATCTTTTCAAGCGGTGTTTTGCTTTGTAAAATCTTTTTCTAGCATTTATACATTCCTTTCCAAACCATGGTTTGTTCATTTTATATTTCTTACCGACACCCTGCCTCCGGGTCCCGAAGGCAGTGCGTGCAGCGTCTATCAGCACGTGCCCGGCCTTTTCAATTATGTCATTGATCAGATGTGGGTGAGCTTGGCCTTGTCTAGCCACATGTGCTTTCCGAGTGAGAATGTTTACCTTTTCAGCATTTAAATGTTGTAGAAACCTGTTAGTTCTATCTATATTATAACGTTTTGGTCTCGGATGAGTATTGTGTACTGTATTTACTTCGGACTGGATACCTACAGTTTGTTCTTGGAGTACAGTGGTGGCTAAAGAAAAAGACACTGGGCAGTGCACATCTGAATACAGGGGTGATAAGTCTAAAATGTCTAAGTCAGTAAACAGAGGTAAGCACAAGGGGGAGGCTGTAACATAGTCAACTACACTAACATCATTACATGTTGTTTTACCTACATTTTTATCCTGTCCCAGTCTACCATTACAGATGAATAAGTTAAGATTTTTACATATCTCTATTATTTTATTACCTGAATTATTAACCCTTGCATTGTGAGAGTAGGCTTCCTTCCCGGGAATACCCCTGCCTTCTGGCTTCAAACGACCGAGGCATTATTTTGTAATCTAGGCTTACATACATTTACATAATTTACACACACACGCATGCATACATAAATACACACCCATAATTTACATTCATACATCCATGTAATGGTACATACAGCCATACATACAATGCACACATACAGCCATGTTATCCCACGTACATACTGAATAGGTTTAAAGCAGGCGTATTGATCTGTTATCTTAATCACTGGCCCCCCTAGAGTGTCAGTCAGCATGTATCAAATCTTTATAACCAGTGAGATTGTAATATCTGTCACACCTGACTTATGTGTCTGAATGGCACGTCTGAAAACGAGGGGTGAAACATTAGACAGTAACTCGGGGTAACGGATGCAAAAGAATCAAAGTACCGGCGTGCTACATGTATACGATACATATATGTTACGATGATGTGTCATTCCTTAATCAATACTTAAAAGTAAACACATGTTAACGATAATAATGACAGAGAGATAGATAAACACAGGTCGGGTTAGTATTATTTCCTTGGTTAATCATAAGTTGATTTTAAACACTTTTTCATGATGAAAGAAATTATGGTGCAAAAAAACCTCTCATTTAACACTATAACCGTGATGCAATCGCGTTACTCAATACAATCCACAAAGAACAATATATAGGGCGAGTTTTTACTATTTATTCCTTACTTGATATCAATAATTCATTTATGGATACCAAAGAAAGAATTTATATCACAAATTTGATTTTATTATATCATGAAATGCTTACTGATATCGCAAATCAATCTCTAGATATCAATAACTGAATTTATTATACCAAATAATGTACTTTATCATCTAAAAACTCGAATATGGTATAGTATCTATAGTCTTCGTCTCCGTGACCTTATGCCCATTTTTTAATAGTTCGTGGAGATAGCCACAGTATCGTTTCGTAAACACAATTGACAAATACTCTAAAACATTTGATAAATAAACTATTAATGTGCATTGACAAAATATATATTGTAATTGCCAATATGATGTATCAAAGATCAAGTAGAAGATATTGACAGTAGCGCTAGGAATTTATTCAACAAGCCCGTGAAAACATCCACTGCTTTAGCTCAATGTTTACCCCTCCTTGCGGCACGCCTACAGGTCTCTTCCTGTGGTATGGTAATTAGTAGAACCCTCTCCCTCAAGTGTATCCTCCATGATATAACCTACTCTCATTAATCAAATGCTGCCCTTGCCAAGCGTCACGGCTTTGGAGCTAAGACAAAGAGAGACCCAACCATCACAAAGTAATTGGGGTCCAATAAAACCACTGCTCCGCCAAACCTCACAAACATGATCACTGAAAGTCTTTCTACAGACGTTTGATGTCATATTACAAACAACAACAACATTTGAATAGCAATAACATTTACCAGGATCATGTATTCTTTTAACACCATTGCAAAACATCATGTAGAATCCTCAACAGTACTCATGCTATGTTACAACCCTTAATGTAAAAATTAACATTTTTACATTAAGGGTTGAAGTGATAGATAATATTTCTTTTACATTAAAGGTTATCACTATGAAATAATACTTATCGAACTTTCATGAAACTTCGCAGATTTAATTGATCGTTACTTTGTCTAGATGTGCAAATGACTAATCATTTTTAGAACCCCTCTCTACAACGACCACCTGGTTGTTATATTCAGGCTCCATAAAAGGGTTTATGACCCCTAACCCTTTTAACCGATTTTTATCAAACCTGCTGTTTTACAAAGGTTATTTTTCGACGCTCTGCAACGCAAAGTTACTATCCCAATACCGTAACGAAGGAAAGATATTGAAATAGATTGCTTGCAAATATGAGAAAAAGAAATCTAACGATAATAGGAAAAATTACAGTCATAAAAACTTTAGCATTGTCAAAACTAGTTCAAATATCTTTAACACTACCTAACTCTCCTGAGGACTTTGTCTTGTCACTTGATACAATATTTTACAATTTTATCTGGAATAATAAAAAAGACAAAATCAAAAGGAGCACTTTGACAAGAAAATATGAGGAAGGTGGATTACGCATGATTAACATTAGAGCCTTTATTGACGCACTGAAACTCTCTTCACTCAGATTATATTATAAAAAACAACATTTAGTAACCCTCGTAATATCCCAATTAAAGATATACTATCTTTGGGTGCTAATGTTGACAAGAAATCTTTCGTTAAAAACCCATACTGGAAAGATGTATTGAAAGCTTGAAACAACCTTTGTACAAAGAATATTATTAACGTTGATAATACAGAAGAAATTTTGTCCCAAACATTATAGTTTAACCACAACTTCAAACAAGCAACATACTACATAAATCAATGGGCTAATAGTGGAATTTACTCAATTAAAGATATATGCAATGAAAACGGACTGATGTCATTTGAAAAACTAAAACTAAAATATCCGATAAAAGGTACAACACTAGACTGTAGATATGTAATCTTCAATATATCAGAATCATGTAATCTTCAACATATCTGAATCATGGAAAACAACAATCAAGAAAACTAGAAAAATAATTTTAGAGAATTTGTATATAAACAATTGCTTAAGTGATCTTTTATGATAAAATCAAATGAAAATAATCTTAAAGTTTGTGATCAATGGCAATCAATTTTTCACTGTGATTTTAATTGGAAAACGATATTTACTGTTTATAGATATAAACTGAAAGATGTAAAACTTTTAGATTTTCAATACAGATTTCTAAATGGAATTATCTACACAAAGAAGGAACTATTAACTATACACCAGAATGTTTTTTTTAAACTCTAAACCCGTTACTTGTGAGCAATGTTGCGTTTCTTATTTAACACCGTATATTGTATTTGTGTGGTTTGTTACATCACTAAAATCACGACAATATTTCAATTAGTCACCAGATACCATACACTGCAGGGCAGGTGCACCTAATTACGCGGAGATGTTGGCTTCTTTGCAGATGTACCAGCAAGTTGCGTCATGCCAAGTCCTGCCTGTAACGAGTTACATATCTGAGTGTTTTTTGGGGGTGTGACAGACACATGTGCACTCGTCTATGACTTGGTGTCATGATTCAATGGAGACACTGATCCGCTGGGAATCTTTGCTGGTACTATTATTGGTGGACATCTTGCGTGTCTTAGTCTCATATCTCCCTGTGATCTGTCTCCTTCGTTGTTGACACTGTTGCCCTTGGTTGTATTGCATGTTCTCCACGTTGGTGTGCCGTCATCTGATCGACGTAGCTAGGCATGTGACCTGCACAAACAATTTGTTTTGGAAACGCCCATTTTCTTCTTATTCATGATTCGTAAACACTATTGTATATGTTGCTTCATGATTAATGTTGTTGAATTTAGTTTTACGATCCAAAGCGGCATTAACACAAACTCATTCCTTTCTCAATTGATATCAGTAAATATTTTAAGGTTAGAGCTAAGTCAAATTCCTTCCCATGTCCAAATGTTTAATACTGAAATAGTCGAGATAATGTTACTGTTATGTTCAGGCCATGTGACACAACATTTCGGTGCTATGGAGACGGGCGTTACAAATAGGGGGACGCACTGATCTCATTCGCAGACTATCCCCGTCCAGACGAAGAAACGGTTCTCAGGCAAACATTTCCAGTCATGTTTAAATTTGGCTTGATGGTGGCTCTTCTGGGTAAGTTGTTTATTTGCTTTTGTATCTAACATTTACGTTAGTTACTTAACATGTAATCCATTTGGAGTTATGATTTGGTTGTTGGTTGGTTTGTTGCTTAACGCCGCACTCGGCAATATTACAGCTGTATGACGGCGGTCTGTAAATAATCGAGTCTGGACCAGACAATCCAGTGATTGACATCATGATCCACGTAATTGGAATCGATGACATACATCAACCAAGTCAGTGTATACCTTGATGTGTTATAATGTTTGGTTATTGAATAAGAAAGAAGAGAAATGCAATCAGTGATATCAGGTACTGAGGTTGTACCACAAAGGCTACAAGCGTGACGGTTCAGTGATCATGTTCATTTTAATGTGTGTTTAATGATGCTGCACATGAGCATGTTAGTTCTGAATACAGTGAGACTTGGTTATAAACATCTCAATCTACCTACTTATAACATTGTTCAATGGGTATTTCAAAGAAGTTGATTGCGACAATGTTGACACAATCAAGCAACGGTATAAAGATCTGTACCGAAACGGAGCTATTACATGAAGTTGTTATCCATAAATAGTGTCCACATTATTCATAACATTTTGACAAAATCATGATCTGAGCATTTCGTGATTTGATACACATTTTATCAGCCTAAAACTCATGTAACATTTTATTCCAGTTTACTGTCCGCCAACCTCGGCAGACACGTGTGACTCTTGTAAAACTGCATATGGCACACCCGCGGCCGGTGCGAAATGCGCGTAAGTCCTTTTACAAGACATATTATTTGCACATCATACTTTAGTTATCATTTGTAAAATGAGTGAAAAGCTAATATGATGTACAGGTGCATGCTTAGTTCATATTTCTACAACAATATTTATAACAGATACAGCAACCAACTAACTGAATTTAATAACGTTTCCGTGTTACTAGTATATAGCAATGAATACAAGCCAGAAGTAAAAAAACTAAAAGATGAAATGAACTTAAGAAATATCTATATTGTCGTAATTGAAAAAGAAACAATAAGTTTGTGAGTCTGTAAAAGTATGTTGCATACTCAACCGCAGACTTCACGCAGTGTATTACCATTACAGTGATGTCGATTCACTGTACACATTAATACTTTAAGGTTGGTATTGGTGTCGGCATAGGATGTCAGGCGTAACGTTAAGTGAACTTTCGTAAAAGTAACACCCGTCATGATCATGCAGAACCAATTGCTTTATATAAAAATCTAGCTTTGATTTCAATTTCGTAACATGATTTATTTCATTTTCCAAAAGCGTGAGATTAATTCTAGTACCGTGAAGATCCGGGGTAGAATAGGTCTTCAGCAACCCATGCCTGCCGCAAAAGGCGACCATGTTTGTCGGGAGAGGCGACTAACCGGATCGGGTGTTCAGGCTAGCTGACTTTCCAGTCATTTCTTCAAGTTCGGGAAAATATTTTCAACTCTCACTGGGAGATGCTTATTGTATAGGCGATGTGACGTGCGGTGATCATATCATGTATTTTTTCACAATTTTCCTTTGTGGTGACTATTGAAGGTCTCCCTGATCTTGGATAATCTTCGAAATACGAAACTTTGCTAAACAACGGAAAGCTTCACAAAGTAGTAAACCAGACCCCAATATATGTATAAAATTTGCCACCAGTTTGTGATATGAGGTCGTGTAAGGGTTGTATGCACACTGCTTTCTACTACAGACAACTGGAACTTGCATTTGCGAAACATGTGAGTTAGTCAATATTTTGTTTATTTCACATTCAGTATTTCATCCATATAGCGAGAAGAATAACCATACATATATGCATCTACGGGTTGCTCAAGTACAATGTTCAGGCGAATCAATTTTTTTCGCAGTGCACTGAAGACGTACCTGACCTGTTTGGAGACCTCTGCAAAGGGAGACGCCGGTTGTCCTCTACCTGCTGCTGACGCCGGGACAATAGAGACGGATTATACCGCAGATACTTGTAGTACATGTATGTTGATATATGTATGTGTCGACACTTCAATAGAATATAAACTGCATAGATATAATAAGTCTATGACAGATTGGTCAGAGGAAAAGGGGGGATCCCCGACGAGACTGCAGACAACTGCTGATGCCTTGTCATCCAAACAATGTATAATGTAGACGGATAAAAATGGATCATATTGATAGCAAAGATGTGTATTTGAGGTATTGGGCAAAGGAACTGGCAGACAGACGGGAGGAGTTATAGTTTGATGAGTTTGATTGCTTACCATGAAGTGATCATTGCAGTTTATAAGTTATACATACTTGGTTGAATGAGCAATGACGATGTGTTGATGGACGTTTATGTACACAAATCATTGGACGGTTTTGGAATTAAATGATGATATGGTTAAAGTGGCAACGTGGATAAAGTGTTGAGCGGTCAGCGTAACATAGAAGGAATGCACTTAGGATGCTTAAGGGCCTGACCACAGGCTTAAATGAGAACGTCTTTCGTTAGCTGAATAAAGATCTAGATACGAGTAAGCTAGTGTGAAGTATGAGCGGTGTTATGAATAGACAGAAGATTAATTGAGTGTTATGTGTACATGCTGAAATGAATAGTTACATGATGAACGATGTGATGTAAATGTGAGTGGAGTTTGCGCTGTGAAAATGATGATAAACGGAATATTTTATGTTGCATAGGGTGATAGGAAAAGGTATATGCGGAAAGATAATTTGACAATAAATCGTGTGGTAGGTGATAACCGATAAGACTGGTGGGTGTTATCTAACGTGTTCTACAAAATGCATGTATCAGATATATACTTTACGGTGCTCTCATTAATATAATCTACATATAATAGATATCTAAGAAAAAGATTATACAAGAGATGCATGGAAGGGTACAACATACATTTTGCATCTTTTAATGTTCATGTCTATCTGCAATTTCTTTACATGTGTACTTCCAGCATTTACGGACACCTGTGTTTGTCAGAAAGAATTCTGGAAGACTGACCAAAGCACAGGTGATGCAGCTGTTTGCAGGTAATATATCATAATGCCATTTGATGAGGGTAAAACAAAGTATACTATATAGCTAGTCAATCGATCATTTGAAATATGAATATATAGGGGACCTTTAATATCTTTGAATATATGAAAGCGTTTACTGCTTGATGGCATGACAACAGATATTCTGTAAAAGAAAGTTAACTGTAAGAAATTGCTTCTTTTGAAGCAGTGTCTGAAAACCACTTGGCCACGGCACCGCCCCCGACAAGTTTTTTTGAACATTTTCTTTGATGTAATTTTCGATGTTGTTAGTCCAAAAATGCTATCATTTATTTACATTTTTTCGATTATGAAATGTATTTGCGTCACCAATGTGTGAAGCCCATTTCTTGTGTCCCCCGCCGTGATATTGCTGGAATATTGCTAAAAGCGGCGTAAAACCAAACTCACTCGCTCTTTCACTATTTGCGTCCACACACATCATGTCTCATGAACGAAAACACTGGAGTGCTAAATACAAAAAACTACATGTGACGCCGTACTAGTAACATTGTAGTATATATTATTCCAGCGTCATTTGTGACGTCATCCTTATTTGTTGTCCACAGTGCCTCCCAGACCTACATCGCGTGCTTAAAGGGGAAGACAGCCCTGCCCTGTGATGGCACCTCCACTGTAATAACCCTAGCTACCGGTGTAGAGTCAAGGATGAACGCACTAACTACTCCAGCTTGTGGTAAACTGTCGTTTATAAACTGTATATTATAGTATTGTTAACTGTTCACTTTGTATTGCCTCATCGCGTCTCTTGCATTGTTGAGGCAAACCGTAGTTACGGGCAAAAGCAAAAAATATAAAAGAAATATTCTGCAGATGACTTGCCACTGAACCTTCAATTCTAAAATAGCTGTGTTTCATGTGGTTATGTTTTACATTTGCTATAATGACATTACATACTGGTTTAATCACTGACCTGTGTTGTAGCTATCACCGACACCTGCCAGTGTGAGATTGACTATGCTAAAGCAGACATCTCCACTGATGCCAAGAAGTGCACGTGAGTTATTATTTAAGCCCCACGAAATCTTGCAATACTCAAATATGATGGTAGAGTATTGTTAGAATTCACTTTAAGACTACTCTGTTGATGTCGCACCCTGCGACCGTTAAAAGAATGCTTTGAGTCCTACTTATACACGTCCGATTTTCAAAGAGATAACGTTGTCCACTGTATACGCGAGCGTTAATTAAATGCGAAACATGCCAGTGGTCTTTGCTCGCATTATTACACATCGCATTTATATTAACAATAAGACATTTCTGAATGCAGAAATACCAACTTAGTTGTTTGTTTTGAGCGTATGTCTATGTATTCCACATCACTGTTTATTGAGCAGCACTTAAAACAAGCATATAGACAATGTCATTCAAACACTAATTACATCCTGTGAATTGTCACCGCTGGGGTCAGGAGTTATACTCACTTATGTCTTCATTGATCACACCTGCAAGTCCAGACAGACGCCACCCTCGCAACCATCACGTATTGTTCAAAGCTGCACATATTCAATATATGTCATTGCATAAGATTTGACCCGTGAAGATTTAACTTTATGAAAATTTCTATCTGATCTGTTTGTCCGTATACAAAAGAAACTATTGAGCTATCAAAATAATACCATGGAAGTGCATCCATCTTCCCGATGCAAGAGTTGGTTGATTTGTTGGTTGGTTGTTTAACGCCGCACTCAGCAATATTCCAGCTATATGACGTCGACCAGACAATCCAGTGATTAATATCATGAGCATCGATCCACGCAATTGGGATCGATGACATGCATCAACCAAGTCAGAGAGTCTGACCACCCGATCCCGTTAGTCGCCTTTTACGACAAGCATGGGTTGCTGAAGACCTATTCTACCCCGGAATCTTCACGGGTCTAACACACGTTTTTTGATATAGTCTGAATCGAACAATAGGGTTCTGCTTTTAGCAGAGATTGCTTTTGAGTAAGGAAGGGATGTTGACGCTGTTATATTTGTTGCTGTATACTGTTATCCATTATTTCCAACAGTGCCCTGACTGCTCTGAAGATTTGCCTCTCTGCCATCACCACCACTACCCAGGAAGGGTGTAGTGGCACCACCCAAGCCGATCTTCTGACTGACACAAATACCAAGATAACTGCAGCCACGTGTAAGTTGTAGTGGGAACGATATACTTATTTTTTATCAGTTTTATTAGTTTCAACAAAACTAGTAAATGCACTATGGATGTTCTGGTTCATCAATCACTTGAACGTGTGGTGTACTCACTGGAGTAATGCCCGAGTATGGGCATCGCTCTTCCCAAGCCCCGTCATTACGCAAAGGGTTTTTGCTTTTGCTTGAATTAAGCACTACATATATAAATTATATAAAACTATTATAAGCATATTAACATGATACGTAACCCACACAGATGCAACAGACCCTAGAAGATCCGGGGTAGAATAGGTCTTCAGCAACCCATGCTTGTAAAAGGCGACTAACGGGATCAGGTGGTCAGGCTCGCTGATATGGCATCGTGTTAATACATGTCATCGTATCTCAATTGCGTTGATCGATGCTCATGATGTCAATCAATGGATTGTCTGGTTCAGACTCGACTATTTACAGACCGCCATCATATATACATAAATTGAAAATTGCTGAGTGCGGCGTTAAACAACAAACAAACATCGGATGCAACATCAATATATATCAACATTATGTCATTTCTTTCGTCACAGGTGGAGGTGAACACGTGACTTTTGCAGTGACATCACTGATCGTATCAGTCGTTGCGGGCATGTTCCTGTAGCAAGATATTATTTTTGTATTGAGTCTTCAGTTTGCAAATATAATATTATCTTTCTCAAGATCACGAATGTCTCTCTACTGTATGTGATTATTTTGAAGTTACCAAATCTACTTTTCAACTCTACTGTTGGTGTATCTATATCCCATTTACTTTTGTATTGACACCAAGGTTGACCCATGAGACCATCTTCAGGACAGTTCTCAAGGAATTATCAAAACATTCACTCCTTGTGTGATCGCACTGTATGACGTATGCTTCTACTGACAAACATGATGTGATCATGCAGATACATTTTAGAGTTGATTTAGAGTTGATTTAAAGTATAATTATGAAATTGAAGTTCCAAATTCATTAAATATATGTATTGCACAAAGTTATGAAGTTTGGTCACATGTTTCAACCCTTGCCATACGTCCGTTAGTTGTGTGTTGAGTTACCATCGGTAACAGTTGGTTGTTCCACAGAAATAAACGGTACGAGTCACTCAGTCTCTTTGTATGTTTTCTCTTCGTTATGAAATGGTACCTGGGATGCAATTCAATAATATAAATGATTTAGGTGGATCGGGTGATCAGGTGGGTTGGCCTGGACAGGTCATGTGGTAACGACCACTGCAGCTGAACGACCACTGCATAAACATAGTATCTTAAGCGACTTGATGAAGTATCTCGATCATTATTACCTTCTTCGCCATGCTTGTGGTTTTGATACAGAGGTCCATCCATGGCATGACGCGGAATATGTAGAGGGCGTCATGGAAAATTATGAGTTCTTTGGAATAGGCCAGTAGACAATCTCAGACCTATCCAGATCAACAAACTTGATCTTGTCCTTTTTGATAAATGCAATTTAGTTAATTATATTGTTGAATTTTATGTCCCTTTTGACACAAATGTGATTGACAAGAAAAGCATGGCAAATATGCGGACCGCTTTTTCGAAATGTCACGCTTGCACCCTAAGTACCAAATTGTCCGACTCCCCATTGTTCTCGGGGCCTTAGACCTCCCAATCTGTTTACTGACATTGAGAATAGTGTACCCGGGTATGCAGCCAGGAATACAGCCCTTCTGACAATGCAGAAGGCTGCAGTGCTGGGGATTATTCACAAGGGCACGGCGCTGATGATAAGCCTAAACCAGTCTGACTGTGCAAGGATACCCAAACCCTCTTTAATCTGTAACAAATAATAATAAGTATTCTCTAAACTTAGAAAAAAATATATTTGAAACATAATGATGTCTTCCGAATAATAAAAACATGAGTTGCTAGTGAATCTTGCCGAGCAATGATGCAAACACAACCGTTCTTTGTCCATATTTCAAAAGAATGATGTGAAGTAGGTTTTATCATACATATTGGTCCTTCGTCCAATAACCCATTTTTTAGTGTAGTACCATTTTTTACACCTGTAAAAGATAGCAGATATAGTTTTCTTAATCATCTTGTCTCAAGCTAAACAGTGATAACGTATCAGAAATAGAAGAAAGACAAGTTCTATGGATGAACAACTTCTTACAATACCTTTATTTATTGTAATAAAGAAGTTGTTCATCCATAGAACTTGAGTTTCTTCATCACAGCAACTGAAAGAAGGTATCAGAAATATATAAATATGATGTTTCAATTGAGTGTGTTAGTGAGTGATATACCCCTACAGATTGTACCCACGATATAGTCTCAGTCAGTCAGGTCAGCGTTATTCAAACCTCACTTGTCACATTCTGAACATTTTGCCTATGCTAAGAAATTTTCTCCCTTTGTAAATGATACTAGATTGTCATACATATATTGCGAAACAGCACGGTATTTTACTCACGTTTCACTTACTCCTGAGAAATCAAACTGTTTGTTCACAATAACAGAAATATTCCCAAATAGACATTCCACTTGAGAGTAGATTGAATGACAAAAAAATGTGGCCGTGGCCGCACCCTCAACCGTTAGATGTACCCTGTTTACTGATAATTTACAGGTGGTACTCTTACTTTTGATGCAACTGTACATTTAGTATTAGAAGCACTGTTACTATTATATTGGGCTCATTGACCAACTACTATTTTACCATTCCTGTGGTAGAATTTGATCATAAGTGGCCTCGCACGTTTGGTAGAACTTGTTCGTATCCTATGTGCTGTAGCAACATCCCCAGGCTGGAAGGGTGAATTATCATTTCAGCTTGGTTATTCAATACACACAAGGCTAGCACTTTCAAATCAGACTTTCATCGGACTTCTCCGACGCATCATAGAAGGGGCTATTGTTCTTGTAACTGTACATGTATTGCTCATGTCTTTCCAAATAGTCCTGCGATTCTGTAAAACAATTTTTGACGGTTTCCAACTGGGACGGATTCTCGGACACATGTTGACGTGGATTTAGCACTTGAGCATATAATTTAAAAATCTTTTGTCCCCTCTTGATACAGAATCTCCTTTCGAATTTTGTTCAAACATGAATACTACTTATGGATATCAGAATTGACGTCCTTTATGTCTGTCGACAGTTCAATCATTCGACACCTGCTCAGAAGTTGTTTTACAACATTCAAGGTTGCAGTAAAGCTTTAAAAAGGTTTTGTGGTGAACATATGAAGGACATTTCCACATTTGAAGCATCAGTGGCATGAATGATGTCAGATGTAATTCCCTATTTTGACTTTTACCATAATGTTCCCGTGTTTTCAGATGAACAATTTTCCTGCCTTTGCATCTGTTTGTGTTTGTCCGAAATTCATGTTATTCAAAACCAGTCATGCCACAGGGTCAAGGGTCATTTTCGACTCCATTGTGTGGACGTTCATGTTTGTTATATGGCTGCGGTCTGTAGCTTACCTACCCCATTGGGATACCCAATTGGAAAGACATGCATCAAACAAGTCAGAGAGCCTGAGCACCCGATCCCGTTTGCCGCCTCTTGCGACAAGCATGGGTTCCTGAAGACCACTTCTTATCCGGATTTTCGGGGTTGTGTAGAAGTGGTGGAAACATAATTAAATATCTGTGATATGTATGTATTATTGATTTGAAAATATTGTTAACAGTACATGTAAGTGGCAGATTACCCTGGACGCTGCTCGTCAAGGCATAAATATTACAACATGAAGGTAAGATTCCTTTAGGCTAACATGTCATACTCTGTATGCTGAACTTCTATCATAAAAGAAGACACTTAAACAATACAACATGCACACTCGTGCCCGTAACTGAGTGAGTGATTATTGTTTCACGGCGTAGTCAGCAACATTCCAACTATGCAACGGCACACTGTAAATATTCAACGAACCACTCCGTCATTGCATGATGGCACACAATCAGTGAGTAAAGAAGTGAGTATGGTTTTACGCCACTTTTAGCAATATTCCAGCATTATCACGGCGGAAATGGGCTACACACATTGTACCCATGTGAGGAATCGAACCCGGGCCTTGGGCGTGACTTTAATACAGGACTACTCCTCCGCCCCCCACACCCAGTTGAGTCACAGTACCTAATCGCTGCACAATCGTGTTAAGTCGACACTTGCAAACATAGGGTAGTGGGTGCTGGTCCCGATAGCTTGATAGTGCGGCGACATCGAGCTCCCAACATGCAGCAAACCACAAACAATACGTTTAGAACGGTTTCACGACCTACATGTATTTAGTTTACAATGAGTCGTAAAATCTCAGTGTATGAAAGACAGACCAAGGGCATTTTCAAAAAATCTTCTCACTCGTAACTGACACGAACTTAGCGATATTTGCATTTGTTTCAGATATTATAAATATCGGGAATATCAAAGAGAACGTATGTTCCAGGACAGAATTAGAATACTGGATGTTTAAGATGATTTTGACTATATTTCGCAATATCAATTTCCTGAACGTGTCTTGATAGCTCGTGAATCCAGGTGATCTAGCGTTGGAGCTCCATGCCTCCATAGGTTCAGTTGGTATTCATATGTGGATCCAGGAGGAGGTTGCAGGGGTACGTAAACCCTCATCACCCACCATTTATGAAGCACACTCAACATGTATACATTCAGAAGTAACTACACATTGATTACGTCAAGAGATTATATATATTTTCAACACAATAACACTGCTACTGAAAATACACTTTTCCTACTTCCACTGCGAATGATAATATGGTTCCGACGCCGTCACAAATCATCATAACATGGCCTCTTAGTGAATGATGCGTCCATAATATATACACCCGTAATTCTCAATTGACATTGCTTTAGCTCATGGGGGGAGTAATTCTGATTCTAATTTCACTCAAAAAGTGTAAATAAATAGGATACGATTGATCATCTGCTGATAATATTGACAGCTTTCCCTTTCCCTCAGTCTACGTTGTTCTGTTAAACACGATATAGCACTGTCTTGCGACATTCCAGTTTAAAATAGACACCTTTAGAGCGTAAGTGCCAGCCAAGACGTCGTAGCATACATTTACATTTATGAAATTAGGTAAACACTATTAATACACATTATCATAATAATTGGGTGGTCAGTCTCTGTTACGTGCCTAATTGTGTCATCACAAGCCTATGACATGAGTGCTTGCTAATTATAATGATAAACCGGTTTACTTTATGTTAAGCCGCCGTAAATTCGGCATTATACGTCAAGCACTCATTTAATAATGCATTAGTTATGCAATTGACACTACACCGTCAGAATAACTGGGTTTTAAAATAGTGTTGTTTTCCCCAAGGAACATACTTAAAACACATCCTACATCTTGTACAAGCTGACACACACACACACACACACACACGCACGCACGCACGCACGCACGCACCCACACAGTGTGATTACCAAAACAATTAAGGGGTCCTGTCGTAAAGTTTGTTTATAATGTGAGTTGCAATGTTAAAACAACATAGTGCCTGTCCTGTCATGGTTCATGTAGTGTGTGGTGCGGTTTGGTAACCTAGTGGTTAAAGAGTTCGCTCGTCACACTGAAGACCCGGGTTCGATTTCCCTCATGGGTACAATGTGTGAAGCCCTTTTCATTTATGGTGTCCCCTGCTGTTATATTCGTAGAATATTGCTAAAAGTGGCTCAAAACCATACTCACTAACTCAGCAAATGTTTTTTTCCGTTATATGCTGCATCAAATCGTAACAATGAAGTTGTACGTGGTTTCTTTCAAAATAAAAATTGCTTTACCGATTTGGTAGCTACGGCGTGATGATAGACAATGAGAGTGTGCGGGAGGAATTGTTGCTTCATGCCACATCAGCAATCGAGGAGCGTTTCGAGGCGAAACACAAGTATTATAGCTATAACGTGTTCATGATTATAACCACTATTATTTTGCTAGATTAAATTCGCGATTTTCAACAATGTAATGAACAGTCCAAGTTCCTGGCTCTCTCTAGTCACCAACACAACGGTGTACCAACACTACACAGGCAGTGAATGACACTGATGCCAACAGAACGTATAAGCAGTAATGATTGTCATAATTCCATATCAACTACAATCAAGCATGGAGTGTGAGTGAGTGAGTTTGGTTTTACGCCGCTTTTAGCAATATTCCAGCAATATCACGGCGGGGGACACCAGAAATGGGCTTCACACATTGTACCCATGTCGGGAGCTTTAACCACTAGGCTACCCGACCGCCCCATCAAGCATGGACACTAACAGACTTGTGTGATGGTGTGAATGTAATTCTTTGCAATAAGCAGTGATGGTATAAGTACCTGTCTTCATAAGTGCCCGGTGATAGCACTGAGATGTAGTATTCAATTTAACGAATTTTCATGCACATTGGTGCCGCACATAGACTAATACAAATCAAATCTACTACATAAGATGTATAAATGTGTTTAACGATCAATGCAATTGTTAGAATTGCAATTGCATTGTAACCATTTTGGAATTCGAATCCAGCATGAAGAGCCAACGCTATAAGCAATTGGCTTACCCATCTTCCTGAGAGAATTTTAATAAAAGGCGCGACCGAACTACCAATAGTTTTGTGATTTATCGCTTATTGTAAAGAAATAGTTCACCAACACACTCGAATCTTATTTCATTAATTCCTGTCCAAGAAAGTTAACGATTTTGTCAACATATAATAATTTCTCAAATCCGAGGTGTTACTTTAAGGCGCAAGATAAGATTTTGTTGAGAGTTCTGATTTCCTACTCTGTGTTTTACCTACTCAAATGTCTCAGGTACAGTAATGGAGCACTTCAGTGTCTGTATTTGCGCAGTTTCGTCAAGTTACAGCGTATTCAGTGTAGTGTAGTGTTGTTGCTATGTTGTGGGGAAGGCCAACCCAACTGCATTAACACCTAACTGTTAGTTCACAGCATGCACACAGTAATAAATCCGTCACATTCCCTGACTCATTGGGCTATCTCCTTCGTCGTTAAGATACACTTTACATTGTCTTCGTGCACAGTGTGTAAATATTCTGAACAGATCCTTTTCCTGTCATACAATCAGTACACCTAACATAGTGATCTCACATGTAGTCTTGAAACACTAGTACTCAACAACCTAATCTTATATCATGACTTTACAGCTCTGTCCTTGTGGCCGACAGTAAATCATGCATTGGATAAGGTCATTGTGGGAAGTTTATATTTATCTGTTTAAGCACACAGGTATATCATTGGTATCAATCATGGAGTTTATCCAAAATATCGTGATGTTAATGTGGTGTTTTAAATTTTGAAGACATGCAATGTGGTATGGCACATTATCGATAAAACTAAAGCAACAGATCTAGATTACGATACGAAAAATACACTTGTTCTGTATTCGAGGTCAAAACCAAACATGCACTGTGAATGCCCATTCTTATTTCGTATTATAATAAATATATTTTAAGAATAACGGTTTACTGTGTGCGAAAGCATGTTGATGACGACGTTACACGCTTAAAAATGTCTCGGAGACACCATCTTGATGAACGGACAAAATAGCATAATGTTAGTACGACAACGTGAGGAGGGCAATGTCCCAAGTTGCCCGAATGTTTGGCAAATCAAGTGTAAGTTCTCGAGTGTTGACCCAGTACTGTCAAACGGGCGGAGTTGCAACGAGAAGTTGGCGTGACGGGCCTAAAAAACGACACTTAGACGATATCATTGTTTTACATTAATTGCAATATGCAAAAGATTCAAATCTGCTCCTGTTAACAAAAGAAAATTCCGTACAATAACAGGAAGGAAAATTCCAACACTAGCCCGACTAAAGCAGGACGTCCCGTGAATAGTGTGACCATAACTGCTTACCATAGGAGGCAAATAAAGGGTCTGGGTTAGCCAACACCAGGGACGGGCTGTACGCGTTACACCATGTTTACAGAGGAATCGAGGTTTTACCTCCGATTCACAGATGTCAGATTACAATGCCAGACCACATCGTGCCCAGGTCGTCACCGAGAAGGCATGAGGGCATTGGACTGACCCCTGGCATGTCCCCAATAGGGCATCTGTGGGACGTCCTCGGGCGGAGGGTGTATGCCAGAGACCCAGCACCCTTCAACGTGGTTCAGCTTGGGGTTGCTCTTCAGGCGGAATATTTAATGGGGGCCAATCCAAAGGGCGACCACACGCAAGTTAATCAACAGCATACCGTCAAGGTGTCGAGCACTTATCGCCGAGCGAAGTGGACAACCCAGATATTGATCTACACACTCGAAATTATTTAACAGTGATATGTCGTCATTACACCTTCACTATCATATCAGCAGTTCCCTTATTTTTGTCGGTAGTATATTATAACTATTGTATGACAGTAATAGCAAGACTTTTGCTCAACCTATCTGCAATCCGTCATCCGCATTGGGTGAATAAAATAAATATTTAATGATGAGTTGATATAACCTTCCACATGGAAACCCAGTGCATGACTGAGTGAGGTTACCTTTCACTGATTCAGTTATTCGAACGTATATCATTTGATCATGTTGTCAGTTAGTCCGACGAGAAGCAGGTCCGAGAAGTATACCTCCCGCACTAAGCTGATACCCCGTGGTATAACTGGAATAACAGAATTAAAAACCAAGCTCGCTCACTCACTCACGCATCCTTTATCAGGATATTCATACTTTGCGAAAACAGTATCTTTCCTATGTTGTTGCTACATAATGGTTTTAATAACTGACCCACAATAACAAAATTACAATGTATCCATTGTTTTGTGTATGTGTCCTACAACCTTACAATTAAGTACATTAAACATTGTGGTTTGAACCAACGCTTTCCAACCAAATTGACCTGGCACATGTTTACAAGGGCAATGTCACATGCACTTTGCCAGTAATATTGCGCCACATGGTAAACTTCCATTCCGTCAGCTATTGATAATATATCATGTTGAGTAAAAACACGAAGCTCACTTCGTTTTGACTTTCACACTAAATTTGCAAAAAGGCAAGTTCAATTCTCTTAAAAAAACGTAATCACTAAATGTTGTTTAAGCTGTCGACAAACTCGTCTTGTCGCATTCATTTAACTATGCGGAACAAATAAATTACAAAGGAAATCACCCGCGACAGTACAACAACATAAAGTTACGTTATCAGGACAAAGAGGGCAATTGAAAGTACCACAACCGGTTAAAAAACATGATGTACGATTCATGATCAGTCGTAATCTTGCTGTCGCGACCTATTGCCGTTCCGGGATATCACGCTAGTATCCCCTTAATTATGTGCTGTCATGAGAAGGGCAGACACCACGACAATTCGTGCTGGGACTTAAAGGTGTCCATGGTTTGCTTCTGAGCAGTGATCGCTGTGTGCCTTAGATCACAATTCAAATCACAATACATGACAATTTTGAAGATTGGTAGCGCGGGTTCGCTCTCGGTTTCAAGCATATCTATGCTGCGCACTACTGGTGTCGTAATTCATCATCGACTTTATTCAAAGAGCAAAGGACTTGTTTGGGCCTGTTATACATTGACAACCCTGCTCAACATAATGTATTGAAATAAGGTACGTAGCCAGACAAAATGGATATTTTCACAGAAAAACATGAATGCGTCTTTTACTTTACTGCCTTATTTCTTTTAAAGTGCAAACCACTTTCAACCGGAAATGTACAAAACTTTAACTACGATTAGACATGTTGATAACGATTTTGTATTGAACCACTTAACGTAATGTATTCCTTGTGTATTTAAATGTTACAGTGCGGTCAAAATCACTGAATTCTTTTAAACGTCCTGCCGTATGCATTCCTATCTGATAGGTTAGTGCAGATATTAAAATTATGCATGAAAATTTTCTTAACATTTTCAGGCAGTGGTTTTTTCAGACAAAACTTAAATTCATTGCAAGGGCACGTACAGTGTCCGGTATCTATTTTGCAGTTAACTGTGTATGAACATTTATATTGCGTGATAATATTGCGTGATTGGATACCTGTTTCTGTCATAGACTTAAGGGTAAGTGATATTACGAATGTATAAATAGTCATACATATTTCTGTACAATTGACAGTATTGTTTTATTTGATTTCCCCACGGCTTTGAAGTATATCCAGGGACAGTCATTGACTTATCTAAAGCATGATATTTGAACTCGCTATATTCAGATTGACTAAAGTGATAACCAAAATGTCAACCGTTCTAAAACCTCAATGGCTTTCGTCATATTTACATTGTATTATATCTGTTTTGCCGTGCCATATATGTGATATTTAACAGGTGATTAATCACGTATTCTATTGAGTTGAAGAGGGTATAGTATGTGTACTAAGCAGACGCTTGCGTATTTACTAATGAAGTACTATGTTTATCTGAAAATGTTTCACTTAAGGGAATGATACGATGCTATATCCCTCGAGAGAAATAACACTTTAAACCGGAACTACTTTCACATTGAAATGAAAAATAATTCATGACGGTGCCGCACGTGGTCACAAACCAGATCAAATTAAGACACGTCGGTCTCGGAGAGTAGTTGGATTGGTGACCGCCTTCGGCAGCGGGTCTCCTCTTGGGCTTCGGTCCTGCCCTACACTGAAGCACATGTAAGCACAGTGTTGTCTCTTTTGGCAAGTGACTTTGTTCGAAATGTGCCCCTGTTCACCCAGCATTAAAATTGAGTACCAGATTAGGAAAAGATGAAAATGTGACTGTTAACTTTCTAGCACCTACCCAGGTACAATCCAGTGACCGGGGTAATAATGTTGGGCATGTACCAAGTATATTGGGGCTACTGCAATATAACTTCCCGACTATATTATCATTTTAACAAAAAGAACATTTGTCATTTCTTGTCAAATACCTACACGACTTTTGGATGAGCAAACTGTCCTCTATCTACTCCGAATATCACAAATACATATACTATATGATATGTTAAATATAAGTTATTTACTTGGCGTGCATGATATGCCTCGAATACTGATATAACAAAACACTAACGCATAACGACAGCATAGTGTAAACATTGTTTTGACTCAAACCAAGGCATTCAGCATGACGAATACTGTGTTTATGACTCCATGAGGTCTTAGGTTTCTGTTAAGTGTTTTGTAAGTTACGAGCTAAAGCAGTCATGGCAATCTAGCATTTATAGGCGAGCTGGTGAGCAAGCGATAAGCAAATATTTCTCATAAAGTATTCCTCCTTAAGTTTTCGTATTTAGCGTACACATGCATGAGGGTGCATAACGGAATGTGTGTGTGCAATTTGTGTTATCCACTTGATAAAAACGTGAGCATTCAAGTGCTAACGTGTAGCGACATTGATTTCATGACGTCATACAATGCTACCACTTCACGCAAGAATGCAATGACGTCATAGTTTAATTCATACAGAACACTAAACGAGTAATACTAAGTTTTGAAAGGAGTGAAGGGTTGTGATATTTGACTTAAACATACTTAACATACTATAACATAGACTTACGACTTACGTTACGCCACACGTTACGCCACGATCGCTTTATGGAACGGGACCCTGCAACACAAGCGTTTACAAACATAGTCGACCCTGTATATTCTCTCGCGTTCACATTATGTATTTCAATGAAAGTTTTCCGTATCATGACATTTGTTCATTGAAAGTTAAAAGTTAAATGAACTGTGTAATCATAAGATGTGACGAATATTAACATCTTTGCCTGTGAGAGAGGTACTAAGTTGAGGAGAAAGGACCTGATGTAAAATGGTACATGCAAGTATCTAATGCACCTTTACTCAGCTTCAATCCTTCAATGACGATGGATTGACCTTGGATTAATTTCGAGTATGTTGTTGGACTTCTGATACACGACAGATCGAGTTGCGCTGTGAACTCAAAGCATACCAGCTGACATCCTTCCAACACGCAGCGTTGGTGTGTCACCCCAATATGTCGTGCTGTTGTACCGATGCGCTGGGAAAAAAGTCGAAATTACAACAAGGAAACAATTAAAATTAGCTACACCCAACACAACATATTATTGTACTTCTCACAACTGACAAAAGGGGCAACATTTTATTTCAACCACGATGACATGGCTCTTTACAATCACCATGCTTATTTCGACCAGTTAACTTTTAAAGCCACATAATAAATCTCACTTTAGGAGATTCGTTGCGGGAGTTAGATTTCATACGTGTTCTTATCTGGACGCAAAACAAGTAGTGTCGTGACTGTCCATCATCGTATTGGACATGTCAAAGCCTATGTTACAGCTTTGCTCAGCGTTGTACTACGTACAAAAGGACAAGAGCCTCGAGACACGACGGGATACATGATAATGATTTTGATTTTACTTTGTTAACAGGTACAAAATGATTACATAAAACTTATAATCACTGTGCTACAAATATTTTGATAAATGTTAAATAAAATATTGAACTAAATATGAAGGAAGCTGAAATCTGTGCTTGTGTGAACGAAACATTTCCTTATTCCATGCTTCTCTATGAAAAAATATGTTTATATATCTAGTTAGTGTTTTAGTAACACTTTTAAATTGTGCAGATCGGTAAGATCGGTTTTCACTGACAATCCACTGAATGTAGATTAGGCTAAACCAACCAATCTGCGTGTGAAGGTTCAGTGTCTGGCATCCACATGTGCTGCGTGCATCATATACAAAGTCTATGTATGGATACTGATACCGTCACCGGACACCTATTACTTGTCAGTGCACTTGTGGTGCATGTGAATATGTATATCACTAAATCAGATGATACCATTTATACTTCCTCACATTATCATTTACACATATAAAAAACAAATTCTGTATCCAAATGCTGTAACCACTGTTATTATAAAAAATATATCAATCCTGTTACCAACCCACAGCAGTACATAGAGACATAACCTGTATGTAATTCATTCAACAATGTCATATCCATTGGGTTTATCATTTTAAGATCAATTTAATCAAATTAATGTGACGATTAACATTTCCTTACTAATAATTAAGTGATTTTATATGGTGCATGATATGTCAATAAGCTGGTTTTTCAATATTGACCTAATTTTTCTTCAAATTGTTAGCATTACGAGCTGATGCTTATGGTTTATCGCAGATTAAAGTATGTTCGAGGCGTCATGATCATCATGATGTCTGTTGTTTAACGCCCCATTCAGCAATATTCAAGCTATATGACGGCGGTCTGTAAATAATCGAGTCTCGACCAGACAATCTAGTGGTTGACACCATGAGCATCGATCTACGCAATTGACATACGTACGATGACATGTATCAACCAAGTCAGCGACCCTGACCACCCGATCCCGTTAGTACCCTCTTTCGACAAGCAAAGTCGCATTCATAGCATTCTCGTTCCTAATCCTCATCTTGTGACGCAGAGAACCGTGAGTTATCATCAGAACAAAATCTATGTCGCTGAATATTTTCAGGCCACATAATTATGTATTGCTAAACCCACATGCGCGTGTTGCGTGCATACGCTCATAGTGATGTTTTCTGTTGCCCGCGATGAACACCGGTACAAGAAGCAACCTCCTATTAAATGAGTGCGTGTTATGTGATTTCTTCATTGACTGAGTTTTTATATTCATGGATTCACGCACTGACGATGTGAGTATTTTCCTTAACTTACTGTTCACATATATTATTACGAGGGGCGTTCAATAAGTTTTGCAACTTGGGCATTTGTGTTTACACATACAATGTCAACTTGTGGTGGGTGTGACACTAGTCATAACATCAGGTTGACACGTGTCATAACAAGTTCCAGACACAACAATACGTTAGATGTTATGGCTTCATTCACCTAAGGGTGGTCACAATCATGGATTCTCTCAAACATGAACAACGCGCTGTAATAAAGTTCCTTACCAAGGAGGGATGCAAAGCAAAAGAAATCCATGATTGCATGTGTAAAGTGATGGGTAAGGATGCCCCTGACTATTCCACAGTTTGCCGTTGGTCTCAACAGTTTAAAAGGGGTAGGGAGTCCATAGACGATGACCAAAGGTCAGGTAGTCCTTCAGATGCCACCCAACTGGAAACCATTGCTGCTATAGAGAAAAGAATTTTCTGACCGAGGAGTGAAAGTATCTGAACTTTCTAGGAAATTACAAATATCAGTTGAAACTGTTGTAACCATTATTCATGAGCATCTTGGTGTGTCCAAGGTATCTGCAAGATGGGTACCTAGAAACCTCAGAGCTCAAGATCGCCATCAGAGAACTGAAAATTGTTGAGACCTCCTGGATCTCTATACTGCTGATGAAGCCGGATTTATTTCTCGTCTAGTGACAGGTGATGAAACATGGATCCACCACTGAGACCCAGAAACTAAATTGGAATTCATGCAATGAAAGCACCCCAATTCTCCACCTCTGAGGAAGTTTCGCACTCAACCATCGGCTGGCAAGGTAATGGCTGCCATAATTTGGGATGCAAGAGGCATAGTACTGATTGATTACATGCCACCAAAAACTACAATCAATGAACAGTTATGCTAATGTAATGAAAGAATTGCGAAAACACTTTTGTATGACAACGCTCCGGTTCACATGTCGAGAATTGCACAGGCCGCCATATGTGAATGTGGTTTCGAACAGCCAAATCACCCACCCTACAGCCAAGACTTATCCCCCAGTGACTATTTCCTGTTCCGGCAAATGAAATGTGCCCTACGTTGAAGACGCTTCCAGGATGACGAGGACATGAAGGCTGCCAAAGAGGCGCTGTTAGAGGGCCAATCTGCGGATTTCCATAAAAGTGGTATTAAAAGCTTGAAGGACAAATGGATTAAGTGTATTGAGGTGACTGGAGATTATATTGAAAAATAAAAGTGTAAAAGATATTCTCCGGCTTGGTCTTATATTGAAGTTGCAAAACGTATTGAACGCCCCTAAGCGTTCAATTAAAGTTTTGGAATGTCTTTCCAATTACACTGCAGAGCAACATATGCAGCTTATTGAATGATTTATGTTTTAGTCAGACAGCGGCCGTGCTATGCTTTTATAGATAGTAACATTAATACTGATTGGTGATGTTTGATGTCTTTGAAAACTGCAATTTTTTTTCACCTCGTATTATATCGAACTTAAACAAACTGATAGGGACTTCACACATATGGTTACTTCTGTGTGCAAAATCTGTTTCAATATTTATTTGGTTTATTAATGTTGTTCATTTATGAGATATAAAACGTCAACCCCTAGAAAATAATCAGTCTCGATTATATTGGGGAAAATAGGTGAGGTGAGGTGAAATTGGGTTTAACGTCACGTACAAGATTACTGGACTTATACAGCAACGTGCATGCACGCGCGCATGCGTGCGTGCGTGTGTTGCTGTTTGTACTAGTTGCCAGCTTGTAGTGCCAGCCCACTGAGATACTACGCCTCAGTTAAACATGTATGCCCGACTTTTGTTTTGTTTTTAAAACAGCTCGCAACAATGTATTTTTGTGGCAGACAATTTCAATGTTTTTAAAATTGTGATCCCAATTGTTAGCATGACATTTTAGACGCATTTAATTAGCTAATGAGGTTTGTTATTGTGAAAAATTACGAGGTCTTCTGTGTTTATATTACTAACAAGCGATTCATGTTGTCTGAGAACACCCTTGAAGATTGATGTGTTCATGATATAGTCGGAGCCATACAATGGACTATTCTGTTAGGAACGATTTCTTATGATTTTGGAAAATGGATGTTTTTTGTCATTTTTATTGTACTTTGGAATCTCTCAGACACTTGAAAGAAATTGGTCTGTATAATAAATTTTAGATATGTATATGTGAATAATTGATTGCTTGTTGTTATATTTGGTGTGAGGATTTTACCAACTGACATTTTTTGAGGCTCTGTCTAGGTGTTTAAAGTACATTAAAATGATTGTCGCCTTGTGTGACACGTAATTAGTGTCATAATCGATGTTCGTGTCATCAACCAGCGTTTTAAGCCAACTCATTGCTGATTATATTTTATATGTTGGGTAGTATTGATTACAACCACCAGTACCTAAAGTTATGACGTAAATCCTGCTGGGGAAGGAAGCAGAGTCACAGTAAGTACCCCTGGTTCCTAGCGAGATGGCCCTGCTATGGTTACTAGTGGCCGTAGCCCGTGTTTCAAACTGTATAAAATATATTGCTATGCTCAAATGCGTTTGATGAAATTTGTTTTTAAATAAAACTTTCCACTGATGACTCACTTGTGAAAATACCAACTTGGTCTCTTCACCATGTGGTAGAATAATGCCCATGCAACGTTACATTTTAACTCACTCACCCCACTGGGCGTAAAAGGCAAAATAGAGATGAACATTACATCAATGGATCACTGGAAGTCACTGATGACATCAGGTATCACGAAAAGGGTAAGGATGTCCTGTCTACTAAGACAAGGCGGATAGTTTTTGTGACTCATCGCGATTATTATCTACAAAACATCAAGGTTAAAGTTGAACGGATCTTTTATACCAAAGCCAAACTCAATTGTTTAACATTGTCTTCCTGATGTTGGCTCTTGTGTTGTACAAACGAAAGTGGGATTCCTACCTTGTTAAAATCTATGTTTCGGATATATGGGAATTCCAAGATGAATATAGTTTATATGTGGTACATTTAGATCATCGAGGTATAGAGAATTTTAATAACCCTCAAGTGAAAGTAAAAAAAACCCTTCTATATACTTTCTGCAACAGTATAAAGTCAAAGTGTGACAGATATATTTTATAACATAATGTGCAGGTTTCGGATGCTTGTAGAGTTTATTTGGGAGCTTTCTTTGTAGGTAAGAATATATCATCATGGATGCATATTCGATTATTCTCATAAAACTGTTTAAACTTATAACACATTCAGGTACATTTTTTGGAAACGTGAGAGGGTAAAATGTGTTATACATGAAGCTTTCCAGTTCCGGATCTATTTTCCTCCCATATTCGAATTTTATTAAAAATACAAGAATAACAACATTAAAAAACCCGCACAACTATAAACCAGAATGTGCATTGAATTATGAAACTATTCAAGACCAAAACCCGTTACTTTTGAGCAATGTTGCGTTTCTTATTTGACACTGTATACTGCATTTTTGTGGTTTGTTACATCACTAACATCACGACAATATTTCAATTATTCACCAGATACCAAACAAAGCAGGGCAGGCGCACCCAATAACGTGGAGCTGTTGGCTTCTTTGTAGATGTACCAGCAAGTTGCGTCATGCCAAGTCCTGCCTGTAACGAGTTACATATCTGTGTGTCCTTTTGGGTGTGACAGACACATGTGCACTCGTCTATGACTTGGTGTTATGATTCAAAGGACTAATGGAGATATTGATCCGCTTGGAATAATTTCTGGGACTATTTTCAGCGGACATCTTACGTGTCTTTGTATCCTATCTCCTTATGATGTGACTCCCTCGTAGACTGTTGTCCTCCGTTGTATGGCATGTTCTCCGCGTTGGTATGCCGTCATCTGATCGACGTATGCATGTGACCTGCTCCAACAATTCGGTTTGTCCAAAAGTTTAATATTGAAATTGTCGAGATCACGTTACTGTTATGTTCGGGCCATGTGACACAACATTTCGGTGCTATGGAGACGGGCGTTACAAATAGGGGGACGCACTGATCTCATTCGCAGAGTATCTCCGTCCAGACGGAGAAACGGTTCTCAGGCAAACATCGCCAGTCATGTTTAAATTTGGTGTGATAGCTTTTCTTCTAGGTAGGTCGTTTATTCGCTCAAATTGATAATAATTATGCTAGACAATTGAAATTAATGTTTTGATTTGTGAATATTAAAAGTAACCCTATTCAGACTAATTCAAGTCTTAATAGCAACGGCAGACGGTATATATATATTACCTGGAAATTTACGATCTTACTTTTTTTGGTCATGGTTATTACAATTCAGCAGATGTATTTTCTTATTAACATATTATTCAAGGGGTGGATATCTACACTGTAATCATTAAAGAAACATTTGATGCCGATGTTGAAGTAAAGATGACATATGGTTTAAACAGAACGGGTAGGCTGCTGAATCGCCGGTTCCACGTATATTGTTGTCATCATATGTACTGGAACTCAGATGAATACATACTGGGAAACGTTATTTCTTTCTTGTACATTACAAACTGAAGATATGTATTTTAGTCGAATTTTTCGTTCTTTAGATACATTGGCACAATTGTTCGTAAGAGGCGACTAACGGATCGGGTGATCAGGCTCGCTGACTTGATTGATGCATGCCATCGATCCCAATTGCGTAGATGGATGCTCATGATGTCAATCACTGGATTGTCTGGTCCAGACTCGATTATTTACAGACCACCGTCATAGAGCTGGAAGATTGCTGAGTGCGGCGTTAAACAACAAACAAACAAATAATTTTTAAACAATTCGCTTTGTAGTTATTGAAGCTGGTCATCAACTTATCCTCACTGCCACATTACCGTATTATTTGACTCTTGCTGTCTTTGGAGGCACGGGTGTCCCAGTCGCCTAAGGCGCCGCGATTCGCTGTGCAGAGTTGCATCCCTTGGGCTTGCCAGAAACCTATGATTGTGGGTTCGAATCCCGGTTCACCCCGATTATGTTTCTAGGTTTGTCAGCACCATACCCGTGCTCGTGGGTTTCACCGAAGTGGTAAACGTCTGAGGCCTGCATCACTTCGAGATTTCCTCCCACATTAAGCTGACACGCCAGTACTGGAATACTGTTGAAAGCGGCGTTAAACCCAACTCACTCACTCACTCTCTCACTCACTCACTCACTCACTAGATGTCTTTATACTCTTGCTAGATTTCAAGATATGGAAATGTTATAACAATTTAATATCTTCAAAATTAGTCCAAACTTTGATCTGGGGTGGATTATTTCAAGTACTAAGCTATTAAAGTGGCATATGTATTTGCACGTCACCATTAAACGAATATATGCACACGTCTTGTGTGAAGTGGACATCAAGCCTGCAGCTTATCAGAACAGGACAAGCCTATAAATAATGCCTTGCTTCAGCTCTTATGACATGAACAGACTTTATAATACTACTGGCAGTGAGCGACGTGAATCCCCTCACGTCAAGAGATGAGATAAACAGTGTACTCGACAACCGTCGTTAAATGTGCCATTTATTATATAGTGATCTTAAAGTAAGTGTTCGAACCGTAACCCTTTTACGACCAACCCACTTCTATCAGGATGCATACAGGAGATATCTACATAGTCCTTAATCTATCAAAGGAAAGAGACAAAGGCTCGCAGGGACCATTCTTTTCCCCAAATGTATGACATTTACGATACAGATGCATGCTCGGATAAAAGTCTTTATCAGATATGAGTAGGTTTCTCGGCAGAATAAAGCCAACGGATAAAAACGATATCCGTTGGGGTCATATGCGGATATTTACCATCTCCAAACACACTCACGTGATAACCTCTATCTATTTACCATTTAATTGTGATAAGTCCAGGTCTGAGTAAGTTTTGTATTCACATTCGCTGGTGATTCACCGTGATCATGCTTGTACATGATCTTTACACGTTTACATTTATTGTTTATTATAACGAAATAAGTTTTGAAAGCATACAAAATGCAACGTAATAAATTCCCAAGATTTAACATTACATTCTAATATCTAGTACATTTTTATTTCGTGTCTTCACATGACTTTGCACGGTATATCCCCTATTTTTTTGTTCTCTGGTAGATAAATGCTAATTAACAGATAGATGCGATCGCGTAGAAAAATATGTATTTTAATCAACACATCGATTAAGAATTGTTTAATGAATAGCATGATCATGAATAACATTAACACATGTTCATCGTAACAGATCAAAGTCCATAAAGATGTCCTTCAATATATCCCTATACATAAGTGGTTATATTATTACAAACAGAACTTTGAGCTGGATTCTTCAACAATGATAATTCAGCAGAAAGACAACATAAAACTAAACCGTTCTAAATCGCCTGTGATTTTTCAAATTAGATGAGATTACATTTTATCATATAATGGGTAGGTTCCTCGGCAGGATAAAGCCAACGGATTAAAACGATATCCGTTGGGGTCATATGCGGATAGAAATGCAAATATCAAAGGTCAATTAGGGACTACTTTCACTGTTAATAAATAAACATGGCGTCGTCCTCGTCATTCGGCGATCGAGTCAGAATTAACCATCGGGAATGTGGAGAAACTACAGCGATTACTGTTATCATTATGAAAAGAATAGTCTAATGTACTGAAAATCAGTGTCTAACTGTGAAGTAGCTAAGGCATTTTACAAGTTTTGGCAACTTTGGAGATATAATTTGCGAAACAATTTAGCGAGGGCACTAGCCAAGCGGGATCACTTTGCATATCTGTTCATGTAGACCTCTGCGGCTTGGAACCTTTTGCCACAAATTTAAACAGTTGGGTTTGGCCGAAATATGGTCGAATTGTTATCTTGTTCGTTTTGTCGCTGTGGGTACATTTGGCTGCACTTCTAACGTAATGACAAAACAGGCCGACTGTCAACAACGACTGACCGTGGCCGTGACGTCTCAGAGTCTAGGGTTAGAGTAGCTTCCCTTTGACAAAGGGCAGTTACTCTAGCGGACAGACTGATGGATTGCCGCGAAAGGCAGTTAAAAACAATTGTTGTTTTGCGTATATGTTACTTTGCCACTGCATAAGAAACAGATTCCAGTTGGAACTTTATTGGCTACTGTCACTGTCCGTCTGACACATCACTTACCCTCTGACGGAATAAATATTAATGCGCGCATTCCTGGAAAACTCGCAATGTTTCGCTAATGTTTGTGAGAGAGGGAAAGCGATTGTGAAGCACAGAATTAAAGAAAGACATTAAATGCTAAAGAGGTTATCACGCTTGTGTGTTGGGGATGGTAAATAACCTGTATTAGGAATAAACACTATGTTCGGCTCGCTAAATATAATGTTTATTCCTAATGCAGGATATTTACCATCCCCAAACACACTCGCGTGATAACCTCTATGTATGCGCTAGTACCGTGTATGCATTCGTATACATTGATGTGTGTCAAGGGTAGCATACTTTTGCGTACGCAATAAACTGTCTGGGATTTGTATTATTGTCACCAAACACACCATAACATAGTCATGACTTAATGCATTCAATTGCTTTTTTTGGGTGTTTTCAGTCTGCCTCACCAAAACTATGGCGGACACATGTATCACTTGTAAAAGTGCGTACGATACAGCCAAGGGTGATGCTGCAGACAATGCAGCTTAATGCGCGTAAGTCAACTTTAACTAAATGAGGCTACTGCATAACATTTCATGTTTATATGTCACGTAAGGTTTATTTTGGCGATGAATCTGTTACATTTTCAATCGATATATTTCGTACGTAAATCTCTTTCCATTTTACCTAGCTAAAGTTTGAGAAAAACACGAATTCTTTCATATTAGTGAACGTGATGAGGGATGTGGTATCGCGTGAATCTAATATTTGCAATAAACATGAAATTGTTGAATACAGTGATCAATGCCGATTGTTTCTCATACGTTCGCTTTCCATTATTTTGCCCGCATTACATCACCGTGGCGGAGCCATCAGCTCGGACGTAGCTTCGATACCATTTTTGGGCTAATCAGAATGTAGGATCGTAAAGTGTGGAGGTAGAGTCATGGTATTGAAAGAGCATGTTTTGGGGACAAAGGTCATGTGAGTGATATAGGAGGCACTCATATTTTAGAGCAAGCGAACCATTTCACAGATGACATTAGTTCAAAGAACAAGATAATAAGTTGTATTTGTCAGTTAGGTCACCGACCGATAAGTACGTCAAACTACGTCGTTTTGCAATATTTTAATGTCGGAGGAGAGCATGGTCACATCCAAGGTAAAACAACATGATAAGACCAAAACCTAATTCTCTTTACAACAATGAAATCATATATAAAAAAGTACATGTCGATGCAACATACTTTTCGTTTTTAATTACTATTGTCACAATCACTGTCAAAGTTATACCAGATATGATATTTACGAAAAAAACAGCCCCTTCGAACAAAATGCATATTTATCAACTTCTTAGTGCCAACTATTTTTGTCTAAGTATCGAGGGGGCAGGCGCCGCGATTCGCTGTGCAGAGTTGTGTCCCTTGGTCCGGCAGAAACTTATGATTGTAGGTTCGAATCCCGGTTCGCCCCGATTATGTTTCTAGGTTTATCAGCACATTACCCGTGTTCGTAGGTTACACCGAAACGGTAAACGTCTGGGACCTGCATCACTTCGGGCTTTCCTCCCACATTAAGCTGACACGTATAACTGTATTACTGTTAAACGCGATGTTAAACCTCTCACTCACTCACTCACTCACTCACTCACTCACTCACTCACTCACTCACTCACTCACTCTTAGTATCGATCTCTGTTCATTGGGACTACAAAAAGAGACCACTGGTAGGAGCCGTCATGAAACCAATACCACGACGGAATAGAATGATGTACAATTCTCTAAATATTGTTGTGATGTATTGGTGAGGTCCAAATATTGTTGTGATGTATTGGTGTGGTCCAAATATTGTTGTGATGTATTGGTGTGGTCCAAATATTGCTGTGATGTATTAGTGTGGTCCGAATAGTGTTGTAATGTATTGGTGTGGTGCTGGCACGGTTCCTTTTGTTGTGATGGCTTTTCTTCGTAGTGCCATAATGGGGATGTACCCTACTGCCGAGTCTCTGAGGGACATTTTTATTCGTATCTTCGCTGGTCATTAGGACATAAATATTAAGTGACGCGTGTTATTCAGCGCGATGTAGTGATGTCATAATATCATATTGTGACGTGTCTAGATCTTGTGTTATCAACTTGTCCTGTGGTGATATTAATGTTTCATGCACAGAATCGCTCTGCCTGATGATCCCCAGCATTATTTCTACAACATAAACGGTAACATAACAAATATTAACATTTCAAAGTATTTGGAGAGTACTAAAAACATCATTGGTGAGAACGTATATAAAGTAATGAAACCACATTTTCATGTTTATGTTATAAATACATGTCTATTTATACTGTTCAATAGGACTAATTTATTGTTCAAATATAAATATTATGTGTCAGTGTGATAGGGACACATTTGACCTGTCTGGAGAATTCAACGTATCTGTCTGTGGACATTCATTCACGACAAGCAGTCAATAATGTGCACCATCACGACGTCACAATCACACACCCTGAAACCATCATATGACGAAACAGAATCGTTCTAAGATTAATGTTGGGGTATATTTCTGTGGTGCTGGCACGGTTTATTTTGTCGTGACATCTTTCGTCAGGGTAACAGTGAGTGAGTGAGTGAGGCTTTACGCCGCTTTTAGCAATATTCCAACAATATCACGGCGGGGGACACCAGAAATGGGCTTCACACATTGTACCCATGTCGGGAATCGAACCCGGGTCTTCGGCGTGACGAGTTAACGCTTTAACCACTAGGCTACCCGACCGCCCCTCGTCAGGGTAACAAAACGGCGAACTGCTGAGCTTATTTCATGACGTCGAAGAGCCAAACTTTGCCAAGATCGTATTGTCGTTATGTCAATTTCTAGCGTATTGTCACAGGTCAGTATGTCATTAATAGTATGTGACGCAGGTCATGCATCGCTATGTTTTGGTTTGGTTGGTTTGTTGTTTAACGCCGCACTCAGCAATATTCCAGCTATATGACGGCGGTCTGTAAATAATCGAGTCAGGACCAGACAATCCAGTGATTAATATCATGAGCACCGATCCACGCAATTGGGATCGATCACATGCATCAACCAAGTCAGCGAGCCTGACCATCCGATCCCGATAGTCTCCAACTTTGGACAATCAATCTGTTGATTATTCATATGGAATATGAAATATACATCCAATATCACGTTTTTATGCTTGCCGGGTATATTTATCATCCATATCCGAATATAACAAAGTCACAGATAGTTCTTATGTCGAGTAATATAAACTGACGTCCAAAATAAACTTTACCAGAGTTTTAAATCACTCTTGCTCAAAAACAACAAAACATACATACATGAAGTAAAGTGTATTGAGAAGATCAATATATCAACATAATCAACACTGAAAATGACAATAAAACCGCGACCGAGAATGACGTCAGAGCCCCCCAAAGTTTGGTGTGGTACAAAATTCGAGCTTTCAGAATCATGGACAATAGGCAGAGTACATAAACAATCGCTCACGTCCAATAACAAGTCATTCGTAGCGAGTGTGACCACCAAATGCCTCAATACAGGCAAAAACTCTTCGACGCACAGAAAAAGTCAGTCGTCTGATGAGGTCACGTGGGATTTGACGCCATTTCTCTTGGAGGGCCAAGATCAGTTCTTGCCAGATGGCTGGAGAGTGTAGTGGTCGTTATCGAACACGACGATCCATCAAGTCCCAGAGGTGTTCTATGGGGGACATGTCGGGTGAGCGTGCAGGCCACGGCAGGGCGTTGACGTTGTTGGCTGCGAGGAAGTTAGTGACAGTTCTGGCTGTATGAGCTATAGCGTTGTCATGGTGATAAATGACACCACGTGACAGCTGTTGGAGAAATGGTAGGACAACGGGACGAAGAATGTTATCCATGTAACGCTGAGCTGTCAAGTTTCCGTCAACGATGACCAGCGGTGTCCTCTCCTGCCCACAGATCCCTACCCACATGACACTCCCTCTACCATATGGTACGACCTCCTTGCACGCAACACGCCGCCGTTCGTTCACCCCTTCGGCGGTAAACACGTTGTCTTCCATCAGCCCTAAACATACAGAATCGACTTTCGTCAGTGAAGACAACCCTCTGCCAGTCACGTCGTTGCCAACGTCGTACAGTCCGGGCCCATCTCAATCGCAGACAACGATGTTGCGCTGTCAATAGCTGTCCTCTGCATGGTCTAAAAGCCGTGATGCTATGAGCCCTGATTCTCCTGGTCACTGTCTGTCGTCAACCCTGTGACCTAAGGCATTTGTCGCCGATGACGTCACTGTCAGAAAGCGATTTCGGAGGTGCAAAGTACGCAAGTACCGGTCATCATGAGGCGTGGTCACCCTGGGTCTGCCTGTTCTTGGCCTGTCAGCGGTCCGCCCTGTCTGTCTGTAACAGATCTACTGAGCATTGTAGCTGCAGAGTATCATATGTTTGAAGGGTGATTTCTAAGGTGCCTTCTGACTGGTAGTTGACATTGTTAAAGTTTACCTTGCCTTGTGCAATCTGGAAGTTGACAGTTACATCCGTATCATCTTCCGTGGCCACAATCATGAATAGGCAAACATTTGATTCACAGAGAGTGACAACTGTGTATTCTGTACCAAGCTGCGACACCGGTAGAGCTAGAAACGCACCGAAAGAATTAGAGGCTGTGTTGAATCCTTGCACATAGATCTCCTGGTCACTGGTTACATGTATGCCAATGCTGTGATTAGATGTAAAGAGCTGAATAGCCCCCTCTGGAAGAGCAAAAGTTAGGAAGTCCTTGACAACTTTAGTTCTGAGCGGTATGACATCCGGAGATCTTGGTGTAGATATGTTAACTGTTATCAGATCGTCGTTGTCGTTGATGATTGTCAGAACTGATGCTGAACTGTGGTTTTTGTGTTCGCAGAAAGCCAAGATAAACTCTGTTCCTGAGAACCGTATGCTTCTTGTACCTGGTGAAAATCATTTAGATATGAATGCCAAGAAGACAACGTAACAGATGACTTTGGTTTGGTTTGTTGTGTTACGCCGCACTTAGAAATATTCCAGCTTTATTACGGGGGTCTGTGATTAATTGAGTTTGAACCAGACTATCCAGTGAGTTACATCATGAGCATCGATCCACGCATTTGTGATCGATGACATGCATCAACCAAGTCAGCGAGTCTGACCAACCGATCCCGTCAATTATATTGTTACAGAGTTATGGCCCTAGCTATTTTACTTGAAACTTGCATAGTGTGTGTGTGCAAGTTTCAAACTTTATTTTGGGAACATAATTCTACCTTAATTGTTTGTGAAGAGGTGAGGTGATATGGGGTTTAACGCCGCAGCTAAGAATATTGCACTTATTTTTTTTTTTGTAGCGACGGTCCATACCTGAACCCCATGGGGACCCGGGGTAGAATGTGTTCCCAGCACCCCATTTCTGGTCGTAAAGGGCGCCTAAATTGGGCAACCCGTTTGCCGTGGGTTGCGCCCCTGTGTCGGTGGAGGAAGGTATTCTTGTTTTTTGTAGGGCACTGGATGCGTGAACGGTGTTCCTTTTGCCCAACACACCACTGCGAACACAGCTGACAATGTTACACAGGACTTCACATAATCTTGGAGCCCTATGGGTACCCAGGGTTGCATGTGTCTCGAGGACCCCATTACTGGTTTGCCGTGGGTTGCGCCCTTGTGTTCCTTGTGTCGGTGGAGGAATCGATTCTGGTAGTTGTTAGCACTGGTTCCACGTACACGGTTCCTTTAATCCAAATACTTACATCATGGCCTTTACAAATTCTTTTTCCATTAGAAATGACCTAAAAATCGTTCAAAGGCTGATCATCGATCATGTCATAAAAACTGTGTTTAAAATAGACCTCGGCCCGTAGACCCAAGGCCGACAAATTTGGTCTCTCAGTGATAGTTATATATTTAAGAAGGCTGTTGCGTCCTGCAGTATATTTTAAGCTGTATGCGTGGTGAATGTATCAAAACACTGAGATTGGTTTTGAACAGGGTGAAGCTTCAAAGTACTCCCCTCGTTAACTCTTTCAACACCACAGGTCAAAATAAATAATAATATAGTTTCATGAACCTAAAGGTCATATCATTCATTCATTAAATCTATCACTTTTCACAAAGTCGGAAAATACGTATTTCCTACCAATTTATCATTTTGTATCAATAGATTTAAAATTATGAACTATTTCAATGTTATTAAAAAAGGAAATCTGGGACACATGCTTTGACAACGGGTCCATATCGAATATGTCAAAGAGCAATATCATGACGTTTTAAGCAAATCGTAAATAAATTAAATAAAGTAATAAATATAATCAACAAACATATATCAAATTGTCAAACTTACATCTGAGTTACTTTGTTCATCTTTTTGTGCGATCGTGTAATGTGCAAATGAAATCTTGGCATTAAATTTTGTCGCCTCGAATATGCATGAGAAATCTTTGTCACAGGTCGTAACCTTGTACGAAATGTCTACAAAGTTCCATATTTTTAGGTCGCTCAAAACGCTCAAAATAACACGATTTGACCAAAGACTTTTGTCTTCATCCGAAATATATCATAAATGAGGATGGTACCCATTGCTGTAATTCATTGGCTGCCTCGATGCTTGCTTTTGACCAATCACGAAATTTATATTTGATTATGTCATTAGAATCCAATTTATATCTTATAAAGTCGCACTTTACAACTACGACAATACTCTGAGCGAGGTAACAGCAATATCATTGATGATCAGAGCTTTCTAACGATACCAAACATCGAACGAATCTTCGCATGTGTTATTTATACAAATCTTCAAAAACTGAGCTATTTCCTCATGCCACCGAGCGGAAAGCCACCATTGTCGGGGAAAATGTGATGATAAAAAATACTTAAAATTCTTTTTACCATCATCTTCCTATTACTTTAACAATGAATATAAAAAAAGAAACAAGAGTTTGCCACTAACGTGGCTTTATCCCCCGCCCCTGTTCCAGAATTTATGACATAATTAAATCTAAACAAACCCTAACCTTTTTTAACCGAGGTGGAACTTGTCATGGAAATTGTAAAAAAAGAAGAGTTTGGAACCTAAATCCATCTTGCTGCCATCGAAACGTTAACAATAAACTTTTTCTAAAATTTATAAATAGCAAAAGGCACCAGTTCAGCATGTGCTTGACAGACCTGCAAAGTTTCATGAACAAATATTGAACGGTTTCTGAGTTATGTCCCGGAAACGAAACGTGACGTAGGGACGGACGGAGCCCGTTTCTATATCCCCCGCCAACTTTGTTGGGCGGGGGATAACAAGATAGTGGATAGCTCAACTATGAAATCTTAAAATTGCCCAAAATCGTCATTATCTTCGCTTCCTTGGTGCTTAATCTGGACGTTATGCATGTTAGCTTGAATATTTTGTATTAAAAACGAACTTGAATAAGTTATAAATGCTTTGATTAAATAATCTGATAAACAGATATTTCATATTAATAAACCTTATACACCTTTCAAATGGTGTTTGACATGTCGCAGAAAAGATGTTTTACAAGCTGATATTTTCCAAGATAAATATAGGTTTCATATATCACCACAAAGTCTCTGGGGGCTTGGTGTGATATAGCGGTAAAAGCTTCTGGTTGACTGGTTCTGTTTTGTAATTTATCATGCAAAAGTACGTCTCCCTGCTTCAACTAAAATGTTTGGGCCTACAGTCTAATGGCTCTACAGTTGTTGTTTTTTAAATGTGCTGGTTCTCAGTGCTCTCAGTTTGCTCTGCTGAGTTTTAGACGCTGCCTGAAAATGCTTTAGTTTCCAAGCAGCAAGAAGCTTGTGCAAGTTTAATAGTCATCGGGTCTAAAATTGGAGAACTTCTCAAGCATAATCCTTTTTTAATATCCAAGACAATCCAATCTGTATGCGTAGATGTTACGAACGTTTCACGTCTTCGAGGCGGTTTGCTCCTTGAATAGTGTGCGCGGAGACAGCATCCAATTATTTTTTTTAACAACATCGGATTGAATATAACAGGATTACTGTCTCACCCAACAAAACACGCAACTCCAGTAGAGATATTGTTAGCGACAGAGCTCGTTGTCTGGCGAACATGTCTGAGGAGGAGAGAGGCTGCTGATCGAAATGTTACATCTGCCAAGCGCTTCACTCTCAAGAAACATGATGGTAGAATAGAACCAAGCACGAACTGGACGAATGAACTGAATAATGGCAGTGAAGTCACTGACAACTCACAAAAGTCAGTTCAAGGTTTATCTAAACGTAGGACCATACAATGGACCAATAATCACGCACAATCACACAGATAATACACTGTTATCACCCTAGGTTCACTTTAGTCGTCTCTTACAAGGTGCATACAGAAACTTACACTTTCGTGACTTTCTTATCTTATCTTTCACCGGCAGTGTTCAATTGAGAAGAACACGAGGACACACCAGAAGGGATACAATCAAACAATCTAGTCGCTCTCAGAAAACGTATAACCTGATCAACATGAGTGACTTAGAATTGACATCTTAGACAATATAATTACATGTCTTGTCTTCGCTGCAATCATACACATTCATTCGCGCATAATGTAATTACTACTGTCAATTCTCCAAATAACACTACACTGTTTGTAAGGGATAAACTTACGTTGCCTTCAAATTTGAAAGGATTTCATTTTGAAAGGTCCCCTTTTGTTATTTTTTTTTATGTTTCATTTATATGTGTATATGTATATTCAGGTTACTCAGATTAAGTCATGTGTTGTTTTCTATTGAAAAATTCAATTCATTTTCACAGGTTACTGACTTCATTCTGCTAATGTTTGTGTCAGATTTCGTATATTCATTCTACTACTACTTTTACGGGAAGTTACAGGCCGCACAGCCCCTCGGGTACGTTGAAAATATTTCACGGGTCATTACAAAGCATGTTTCCTTTGCACATATAAGAAAACAACGAATAACAAGATACGAAATATTACGACTCAGGGTTGCAAGGTTATTGGATACATTTACAGATATAGTTAATTGCCATATAATGAGGAGCATTCAAAATACAGTGATGAGACCTTCATTATGTTACGGAGACATTATGATTCATAAGGAAAATGTTGTGATGCTACATGTTGTGATGCTACATGTTGATATAGACGCTTTACTATAATTTGAAGTTCCTTACTCGCACGGTTACTAGCGTGAGATTACCATTACCTACTTGTGACCATTGTTATCATATTTTAAAGATACAGTCGGTTACTACTTGCAGGAAAAGAACTATATGAATGCAGTCGACAGTTACTAGGTTTCACAATGCATGCATACCTTTTCTACTAAACATTGATGATATATAATATTGATTTTAAGTTAATATTTATGTTTATGAAATTATTCAGACCGCGGCCATACAGCTTGAATAGAACAGCGTTCGGCGTTTAACACCAGGCAAAAAAAAATCTGGTCGACGATCCCTTTTGCCACGATTTATCCCAACCAGAATTCGTCTTTGATAAGAGTGTTGATACTTTGTACCATGATGGCTTTTGTTTTATGTTGTTTATGTCTAGCACTGTGTGTGTTTAATCTGTTATCACTTTCACATGTACGAGGAATTCCCCGTTTCGGGTACTAAAGTATTCTTATTCTCATCAGGAGCCAGACGCCTTCGAACTGTGGCTGCTGAAACCTTTGGCCTGTCCTATTCATTCCTCGCTCAGATTTAAATTCTAGCGTAGTCTCGTGTTCAGTGGTGTTTTCCATTTGTCCACCAGGCATGTAGAGTTAGGGTTGTTAGGTTTGTGATGCATTGAAGACAATATATATTCAGTGAAAAACGTATCAACTTCAACGTTTCAACAAAACCAGTACCACTTTCAAGTTTTTTATATGGATAAAAAAATGTTCAAGCTCATGGTTTTATATTTTGTAAAGATCTGGTTTTTCAGCCTTAGATGAAATGTTAGTGTCACTTGCTATTTCAACATAACAGGCGCTTCTGATTTACACAAACACACAGCTTGTCTCAAACTGAGTTAAGATCAGAAATGTATAAAACATTATTTTTGAACAAAATTTGTCTTCAGCATGGAACATTAAAGAAGGGGAAATACATCAACAGTCAATGAAGCTACTAAACTGTCATACAGTTTTGATTAGTTCATTGGTTACTAAGTGTGTGATATACTCCCACAAAAAACCAACGATATTTAGTCTCAGTCAGGTCATCGTTATTGTCAACCCCCCTGTCACATACTGAACATTTTGCTTTCAGTACAAATCTTTTGCATCTTTCAAGGGATTCAAGCCAATGCTGTTTCATAATGGTTTGTTTGAAAGATTCCCTACATGAAAAGTAGAACGCCATAACCATTTAATTGCATTGTCATGAAACTTATCAAATCCTTGTTTGCTTAATGTTCCCGATGGTTTACGTACGCAAATGAGTTTCTTTCCGCTTGTAAAACACTTTTATAACTCAAAATCAGTGTGGAAAGTTTTGGCCAAAATGACAAAGTCTATTATTTGTGCCGTGCCATGATAACACTTAAACAGCACAACACGTGTTTTTAAATTTATGTGAAGTTTTCACGATATACACCGTTTCCATAAGACAAGAAAACAGTCGCTACACTGACGTGCACGTTCGTAAGCTTCTGAGTGGATGATTATTGTGTTACGCCACAGTCAGCACCATTCAAGCTATAAATAGAGATTATGCGAATAATCCACGAACCATTATGACACGGCATTATGACACACAATCAGTAAAGTCACAACGCCTGAACACCGCCCTGTCGTGTTTAATTGAGTCCTTCTCGCATAGGGTAGTGAATGCCGGTTCCTGGAAGCCCATTCGCTCCACGACCTCGCACGCCCTGGCACCACGCAGCAACCCACAACTGAGCATTTAAGGGCGTTTCACAAACCCCCTTTGTTTATTCTGTGTCGTAAAATCGCCCTATATGTACGAGAGCCACAGCACATTCTAAAAGAATCTTCATGCTCGTAATTGACACTATCGACACATTTGTCATTTTTCGGATATATGATATAGAGAATATCAAAGGGGGCGTACGATACTAGTACTTGACAGAATTTGAATAGTAGATGTGTGATATGATTATGACCGATATAGATTTCCTAAACATGTCATGGAGCTAATCAATTGGTACAGCTTTGGTGTTCCTGGCCTTAATGAGTTGAGTTGTTATTCATATGCGGAAACCCCCACCACTCACCATTTATGAAGCACATGTGTACATTCAGAAGATTTATTGGCGTTAATTAAAGAAATTAACTGCACAACAACAGCGTCATTTCAATGTCGACAGTAAATATCATAATTTCGTTGTGTAGTGATTGATGCGTCCATAATATATAGATACTCGTAATGCTGGATTTAGTTGATAATGGTGCCGCAACTCTAATATTGCTAATATTGCGTGATTCGTATTTTAATTGAAGAAGTTACCATAAAGTTACACATGACACTTTCCTCAACTGTTCTTCCAAATATTGATCAACGTTATGTTCTTGGATGATATGCCCCCAAAAAACAAAGAATAGAGTAAGATTGCTCATTATAATTAAGCCCATATTTACCTTTTTATCAGCTAAGAGGAAGCCTTGGTGCAGACAGGAAGCATGAATCATCAGCTGATGATATTCCCAGGTTCCCCTTTCCTTCAGTCTCCGTCGTTATTTAAAATACCAGCTTAATGGGCCTTTCCTGGCTTAGATGGGCGGCTTAAGTCAGTCATAAAGCGACGAGAACAAGTTCATATATTTATTTACAAAGAAAAATGTTCAGCACACCCCTATTTCTGAACCATGACAAATGGCAAAAATTATGGCATGGAATGACTGACCACAGGAGTTAGACGATACCAATGTCATCGGATAGAACATAACTTTGACAACAAATAAAACAGATATTGGTGAGTTGTGATTGAAATTTACTGACCAAAACATCATGGAAACACAGGTACTGTTTTTGATCTTAGACAATACCTCAAAAAAGTATGGAGCTGCAGGATTAAGTAAACGAGTTTAGGTTTGATGTTTCATGTGAAAATGTTCCTTAAAGTCTCTACTTAATATGAAACATGACACGTGAAACAGTTCAGTAGCTGAAGGGGGTTTAAGTAGTGTAAAATTATTGTCCCCCTGAGAGGGTATGTGATCATGAGACCACGTCTTTCAAAGTATATTTATGTGTGCCACGTTTTTATTCATAGTATATATGTTCGTTTAACTTAGCCTAAATTTGTCAATAATCGCCAACAGCTGAGGGGATGATGTAAATCCGGCTGGGGTCCATGCAGGTAGCAAAAGTACTGTAAGTCCCTATGGACCCTTACATGGTGATCTGCCTTCAACTGCTGACGATCTATAGCCTATTTTTATATAGGATATCTTTTTATGGTTGAATACTAGTTTTAAAATACAAATCTGTGATATTCTAGTAATTTTACTGTCCATCGATGACAGGTTTTATTTAGTTTCAATATATGTGTTAAACTGTTTAACTTCTCGTCACGATATGGCTGAAATATTGCCGATGTGACGTAAAGCATTAGCTCACTCACTCACTCAGTAGCAGGTATAACCGCCACGTGCCCTGATGACGCATTCCACCCTACGTCACATGCCTCCAGTCAGACGTTGGATCTGTGGATGAGTCAACAATAACCACTCTTGATGCAATGCTGCATCCAATTGGCGTAAATCTCGTGCCTGTATGCGCCGCCCCAGAGTATCCCAAGCATGTTCAAGTGGGTTCAAATCTGGGCTCATTGCTGGCCAGGGTAGAGTCGTTATTGCATTGGCCCTCATGTAATCGACGACTGCATGCGTACGATGAGGCCTGGCATTGTCATCCGTGTACTGAAGTCGAGTAGCAAGAGGGTGGGTGTCAAAATGTGGAACGACGACTGGCCTCAAAACGTCCCGGATGTACTGATCCCCTGTTACGTTGCCCCTTATGGTGACCAAACCCGACCGGCAATCATGAAAGAAAAACCCCTAAACCATTACCGTGCCCCCGCCGTATTCAACAGTCGGTTGAATGTTCCTGGGGTGTAGGCCGTGTTCCGGTGCCTCCAATCTCTCGTTCTTCCATCAGTCTTCAAGTTCTCATATTCCAGTTCTATCGCACAAACACACCATACTTAACGAGCCGCTTTGTTGTGACAACAAGGGACGCTTCATAACTCGTCTAGCCCTCAGTCCTGCTGCTTTCAGCCGGTTCCTGACGGTTCTGGTGCTGAAACCACGATTGTGCAACCCAGCTGAGTACTTGTTAAAAAGGGTTCTCGGCGTATAAGACGAAGCAGGTTCCTGTCTTCGCGATGTTTCGTCACAGGAGGACTTCCGGATCTGGGACTGCCCTGTACATCACCGGTCTGAGCATGTTTCTCGACTAAATGGCTTACAACAGTGTGATTATACCCCAAATTCCGACCAATGGAATTAAATGACATTCCTGCGATATGCATGCCGATTATTTTCCCACCGTGTGGAATATATTAGGCTGTGCTTAACTTTTTTTCTTTGTATGTATATATGCGTCATGAATACAAAGTTATTTTTAAAATTAAATTTGGGCTAACAATAATATTTACAAGTGTTTAAAACACGAGCAATCAGCAACGAGTAACCAAACATAGGCAACCTCACGCCTACCACGCGTCAGTGCAAGATTGACGAAGAGAGACGCCAGCGCTGACGCCAATCCACTGAGGGTTTTACACATGACCATAAGCTGCTTAACTATATTTGATTATATACATCAAACAACAGCGTCCATTATGTATGAGACAGTTCCATCTAAGAAACAGTATTTAGTGGTGTAAATGTAATCCTTACAATAAGCAGTGATGATATAAGTACTCGTTCTCAGACCAGTTAATGATGTAGTATTCAACTTTCGTAACTTTCATGAACACAGGTTCCGCACATTAGCTTTAAAGTATGATCTTATTGTACTACATAAGATGTATAGTACGGTTTCATGTTAGCGACTATTGCTTTGACATCACTGGCTGTTTCAGTTTTAGCCAACAGGTTCCTTTAGCGAGACACTCCTCTGTTTATAGGCACGGCTTGCAAAGTTATTTTACGTTTCTACGTTATTCTAAGTACTTCTATGTTAAGCGTTGATTTCTAATACCCAAGACAGCACACACACACACACACACACACACACACACACACACACACACACACACACACACACACACACACTAATTCTAATTAAATCTTTGCTAGGCGTTTATTACTAATACAAAGGACAGCACACACAGACACACACAAATACGTTCCCTGATTCAAACTATTCAACCAGTTTACGTATAAGATCACTGTCCATGACGGGGGAACATACTGCGGTATGTGGTCATGCAAATGGTATATATTGTTGCTATTGTGATTGTTTAATGCGTTGTAAATGTTGTACACGCATACACAATAATTCGTTCGATGATGATAGTATATGCATGGACCAGTTCTTACTTCATTTCCTGAATGTAAGAATGATGCATGTTTCAATCTACGTGCTTGTGCCTTGATGACGGGTACAGTTATCATATGTACATGTCTGGTTTTTCCACAGAAATAAACGCCAATTTCACGAACTGAAAAGTTTCGTTGCTTCTGTCTACGTACGAGAGCTTTTTGCTTGGAATAAAATATCTTCTTAATGGTATACAACATATACAAATGATCGTACTTAATTGACGTGTATCTAGTATGCAGATCATTAGGTTTACCAGCTATCAGTTCTTTAATCGAGCACCGCAAGTATCAGACCTTCAAAGTAACAGATTCACTCGTCACACCGAAGACCCGGGTTCGATTCCCGACATGGGTACAATGCGTGAAGCCCATTTCTGGTGTTCCCCGCCGTGATATTGCTGGAAAATTGCTAAAAGCGGCGTAAAACCATACTCACTCACTCAAAGTAAAAGAAAGATTGAAGAGGGTAGGAATGGGAGTGATTTGTTCAACAGACAAACAATAACCTTGACAGTCGAAACCTAAAAGGAATTGCTGAAACTGAAACATACATTTTGAAAACTAAAGTGCACTTTTCATCAACTGATACGAGTTAAACTGTTTTGAGTGAATGAGCAAATAGCAGTTCACGCCAAATTGAGCATTTTCCGAGCCATATCACTTCTTCAGGGATTTGAGTTTTTTATTTAATAATTTCGCGGAGTTTGGTAAATTGAGAAGAATCCAATTCTGTATACACGGTTAGCTTATTCGAGCGATCTGACAATGCTTGGTCAAAATCCATGATGGAATTCGCCTCATTTTCCGACCCATCGACCTTTACTACACCTATCACAAATTTCCACAAAACGTTATTTGAGTGAATGTCTTCAGTTTGCCTGTATACGTTGAATGCGACAGCCAGGTAGATTTTCACTGTTATTAAATTGTTTTCAGTTTTCTTTAGGGTGTTTTCATTTCCATTTTCTGGTCGAAAACTATCAATGTCTCCAAGATCTTCGCGTACGAATCTTTGCGATTCTTCAACCAGGTCTAAATCATCAAGTACACACTTTGACGTAGGTGGGGCTTATGAGGCCCGAGACAATCCTCATTATGCATCGAGGTACTTGTATTTCTCCAAAGCTTGTTTTCACAACCTAACATTTCTGATTATTTAAAGTTTGTAAAATGTACTTTACATTGCCAGTTATGTTTCCATCTACTTTGACCAAGTCATTTACCATTATCGTTGCCATAATAAAAATCGGCGTCATATTTGTTTACACTAGCAACTTAATGTCTCGCAAACGATTGTATTTAGACTATCTTGTCAGACATAAAAAGACATCAAGCGGTTCGCGTTAGCAATTTGCTCAACTTAACACAAAGATCGCAATCTGTTGCGTGTCTCTTTCGGTGCACAGACTTCCCTAGATCGCATTTCAACAACTGTTACCATCTCCGACCACAAATGCATCAAGTTTAAGTTTGTGGCACGCTACATGCCCTGTCTCCTGGTTTATCAGCGACGCTACCTGCAGGAGGTAGTGAACCAGAATAACCCTATTACATTTATTGATAGCTGAAGATAATATCTCACCTTCATACCTGCTGTTCACGTTTTCCCCAAGGGTGTATTTAGCTGCATTTAATCAAGATCTGTACATTCAAAAGAGAAATATGAGACTGACACAACACAAGCCCTTTTTAAACAATCATTCCCAAGACTTTAATGTCTCTGGATTATTTATTGTAAAATACCTTGTTCTTGAACATTGAGTGTTACTATGTATATTTTGAAGGTGTTCAATAACCATCCTATGTTGAATTCAAAAATCCTAATTATCAAACAAATCAATATAACTCACATCACATATTGGAATTGTCACCGATATGCCTCACATGAGGTATCGATAATAGTACTATACATGATTGTAGTTGTATATTATCTACTTTGCATCGTTCGTCACGCTTTCTTATTTAGTTTGTTGTTTAACTCCGCACAATATTCCAGCTATATGACAGGGGACTGTAATAAAGTCTGGAATGACCATCCAGTGATCGTCATCATGAGCATCGATCCACGCAATTGGGATACGATCAACCAAGTCAGCGAGCCTGACCACCCGATCCCATTAGTCGCTTCTTACGACAGGTATGGTCACCTTTTAAGGCAAGCATGGGTTGCTGAAGACCTATTCTTCCCCGTCGTTTGTCATGTGTAGAACGAGAAATATTATGTCCAGAGTTCTTTAAAGATATGTCGGGCCCTCCACTGTATTTGCAACGGTCTCGACTGTGCGTTACACCTGTATGGTTACAGAAACATGTAATCTATACGTTTATTATCTTCGGTAGATCAACAGGGTCAGGCCTCGGTGCACCTTACAATTGTCTGCACATGTTAACGGCCACACGCAACTCACCTCTGCACAAGCAAAGAAACTCTCAAGTCGAAATGAAATCGTGTAAGTGACACTTTCTGAACGTAAAACATGTAAAGACAAAATGCGTGAGTTTCACATAAATGTACAAGTGTCCAAAATAGACAGTCAATGTCGTCAAGAAAGTTAAAACATGAAGATATACAGGAAGACTTGTATACACACCAAACGGAGATTCGTTGGACTATACAGAGTATAAATGACTATGGGTTCTGAAAATGAGTATCTCAAGCAACTGTGAGTTTTCAGCTTTTTCCAGATCGTTTAATATTACTTTATCAATACCTTTAAATTCTGAAAAAAATGTATTTAGGTTCTTGATAATTTATACTCTCCACTACATATACATGTACATTTGAAATGCACACAACTCAAGGGAATATTATTTTGAATACACGTGAGAAACAAAGGATATGTTAAATGTCTTAGCTCAAACTGATTTACAGAATCGACCGGTCCATCCATTTTTGTTACAGCATGTTGACTGCTTCGCATCTGAAAATACGGTCATAGGCGGGTTTTTTACTATTTGATTCATCCAGTCAGATACCGCATTTTGGAGGTCGTGTTAAAGTTCAGTTCTTCTTATCCCCCACCTCGAAGAGGAGTAGGGGGATATCGGGATGTAGTTCGTCCGTCCGTAGGTCCGCCCGTACGTACGTCCGTCTGTCCACCCGCTTCTCAAAGGGTACAAGTTTCCTCAAAAACTATTTAAGTATGAGAAATGAAATTTTACACACTGATGTTCTTGGTCATGATCTAAAATGAGTTCGAGAATTGTTGTCCTATATTCATTTGTGACAGACTTAATTTTGGCCCATGTTCCGTACTTTTCAGATTTGTGGATACTGCATGAAATGGGGACAAGTGTTTTCAGAAATTTCTGAAGTTACATAAATGAAAGTTTCCATGCCTTTATGCGAGATACTTGTCAAGACTGCGTTCGTAAAAAGGTCACGAAAATTATTTTGTACAGAGTTGATCCATGTTATTTTACTTAATGCGTAGTGTCTGCAGTGGTTAGACGTTTTCTCAGAAACTACTGAAATTATATGAATGAAAGAAACCTAAGAAATACTCGGTGACGTAATTATTTTTTAAAGAGTTGCGGTCCTTGCTCCATGGTATTCTACTTGATACATACTGTGTGTAATAGGGACGTTTTCTTAGAAACTACTGAAGATACTTTTATTTTGTCCAGAGAGCCTTTTGGTGTGTATCAATTCCACATTTTATATTTTAGGAACCTGTTTAAATCGTTAAATTTGTGCCAGTTATCATATCTCTGATATCTTAATTCTAAATGAGTATAAATTCGATTTTTCTATCGGTAAAAAACAGAACGAACCATTTCAGTAAATTTATTATCCAAACAATAAACAGAATAAACATTTAGAGGTCATCATGTCAGTTGCAGATATAAGAACGTTCTGGTCAATCTAACGTGTCACTCTATGGAATCTACAGGAAACAATTAATGACTTATAAATATTCACCTATCCTAAATTCAAGTGTTTGTTGAGTATTTACGATATCCAAAAATAATAACCCCTTGTCGTGTGATGCTCGCTGACGTACGAAAATCAAACATGGCGCGCTTCGCCCGACCTCAGCATAACTTAGTGCTATTTTAATATGAACAAAGTTTATATTGCCTTCACATACAGCATCTTCCCCAGCAAGAGAGTTAACTGACTTTAAAAGCCCAATTTCCACCCTTGCCGAACTAGGCTGGAATTCCTGACCTCGATCGTAGCGCCACATGTTGTTATTACGATTTGTGGCCCTTCTATGCCCCTCCTATGAACCAATCAGATACAATTTAAGTACATGTCAACATTAATACATATAAAATATAATTATCCTCACCAAGTGTCTGGCACTGTGCCCTATGATGTCAAAACATCATACATCATTTGATTTCAAGGGACACACCTGTGACAATGGCTGAATTATTTCAGTGATGAACTGAGAACTTGCTTCCATGCAGAGTCAAATACAAGTGTAAATTCAAACTGACCAGTCCGATAATGCGCCTGTCACTAAAAGTAAGGGGCTGGGGCTAGACAATAAGGACCAGAGAAACAATAGAAAGGCAAGCGCAAGGATGACGGTGCTATTGGAATTATGAAGGAGGATGGATTGGGTGGTTGAACTAGGGCTAAGACCTTAAAATACACTTGATGATATATACATAATTACATGCTACTACATACAGAATAAACACAAATCACTACATAGTAGACTCGTGAAGACCCGTGGTAGAATAGATCCCTTCAGCAACCCATGCTTCCCGTAAAAAGTGACTATGCTTGTCGTAAAAGGCGACTAACGGGATCGGGTGGTCAGGCTCGCTGACTTGGTTGATGCATGACATCGATCCAAATTGCGTGGATCGATGCTCATTATATCAATGACTGGATTGTCTTGTCCAGACTCAATTATTTACAGACCGCCGTCATATAGCTTGAATATTGCTGAGTGCGGCGTTAAACAACAAACCAATTGTAAGCGGCAACTGACCCGTGCAGCTCCGGGGTAGAATAGGTCTTCAGCAACCCATACTTGCCGGAAGAGGCGTCGAACGGCATGGGGTGGTCAGACTTGCTGACTTGGTTGATGCATGTCATCGTATCCCAATTGCGTGGATAGATGCCCGTGATGTTAATCACTGGATTGTCTGGTCCAGACTCGATTATTTACAGACCCTCGCCATATAGCTTTATTGGTTAGTGCGGCGTTAAACAACAAACAAACGTAAGCGGCAACTAACATTGTTCGGTGTTTGGAGACTGTGATCTTAGCGTGTCTGATCGTGTCCCGGTATGGTTAATGCCTGCTCATGTCTGCAGATACTGTTCAAATTAGATGAGGCCGCACAAACGAAAATAATGTTTCTCAGACACATTTACCTAATTGTGAGGAGAGAGGTAGGAGTTCATGTTATGTTTTACCAGCAACAAAATAAGTCAGTGTTGCTGACAATATTCACTTGTATTTGTCTTTCAACGACATGGTACATTATATTAGTTGATATGATAAATGATGTTAATAATAATTAGAAGAAGAAGAAAAATAAGAGGAACAGCAACCCCGCAGAGTCCTTCATTTCGATGAGGTAGGCTGGCCTTAAACGTGAAACAGAAGGCTTTCTGTTTGCTGCTCATAACCCGTCACTTCCAACCTGAGAACCATGAAGATCCGGGTTAGAATTGGTGTTCAACAACCAAAGCTTGCCGTAAAAGGCGACTATGCTTGTCGTTAAGGGCGACTGACGGGATCGGGTGGTCAGGCTCGCTGACTTGGTTGATGCATGTCATTGATCCCAATTGCGTGGATCGATGCTCATGATATTAATCACTGGATTGTCTGGTCCAGACTCGATTATTTACAGACCGCCGTCATATAGCTGGAATATTGCTGAGTGCGGCGTAAAACAACAAACAAACCAAACCAAAACTTCCAACCCGAAACCGCAAATATGTGATTTTGCATCAACATGAAAAAATAAAAAGTAGATTATGCAATTTATTTAATGAGACTGTCAGTGGATGCCCAAATTTGTCACAAACACGACTCTTAAGCGACATGAAGGTGTGGCTTGATTCTTTTGATTACCGTCTTCGACATGCTTGTGGCTTCGACACAGTGGTCCATCCATGGTACAACCTAGATTATGAAGAGGGCGTGATGGTAAATGATAAATACAACATTCTTTGGTATAGGGCAGTTAACAGCCTCAGACGTATCCAGGCCAACAAACCTGATATTGTCCTTTTTGATAAATCCAAAGAAATCATTTTATCATTGCATTTTCTGTCCCATTTGACACTAATATGATTGACAAGATTATGGAAAACATGCGGTAATGCAGAAGGCTGCAGTCTTTGGGAGTCTTCACATTTCCGTAATGTTCTGGGTGGGTTTGACCAGGCAGCGCTTCCTGGGAGAAGTTCAATTCATTGTCTGGGCTGCAATGAGGTGATGATGAGCCCAGCTAGCCTGACTGTGCCAGGCTTACCCAAACCTTCTTTGCTTCAAATGTTATTTTGATCTGAATATAATAGAATTGATCATATATTCAAGGGCGTGAATGCTCTTAGCTTGATGAAACAACTGTTGAGCAAGAGTCGCATCACGTTCTTTGAAATATTCGTAGAAAGCAATGTGCAAACTTACCACGTGTTCAGTACAGTTTTTGCATTCATTTGCATTTTAAATATACATTTATATTAACGCATACTTCACCGTGCAAACGAAATTGAAAATCCCTCACTGAAATAATTGTTGAACGTAGTCGCATTTGTTATACACCGATGCAATTCCAAGCTTTGCCATTGGTGTATATAGGGAAGTTGCTCACCCCTTGAGCCTTGTCAACATTTTTTAGCAATCGACGACACTAAACAGCCTAAAGATAGTTTGCTACATACATGTAAGGGCACAATCTTCTTGTTCAAGAAAAATTATGTGTTCGTGTGTTACAACTCATGTCCACTCATCGACAAAGATTGTCACGTTTGATAGCATTGCAACGGCAAAATATCTACAATTTATAGTAGCAGTGTGGCACTTGAACAAAAAGTAAAATGCAAATGTTCATATACATAATTATATTATAAATGTTACAAATCTAAAAAAAAAATTAAAATAACAGTCAAATTTAAAGGTATGACGTTGTCATGTTGATTACAAACAGCCTGAATATAAACACGTGAAAAAAATGCGTTGTAATTGTGTCATGCTTTGCAAGTGTCAGAAGTGGAACAGCAAATTGGCGTGATTCATGTTCCTTATCGGCATCTTATTGACGAAGATAACTGAGTTATAGAAAAATATCTAAATCGCTGAACATTTTCAGGCCAGGGTGCACGCGTGGCCCAGTCGTCAAAGGCGCCGCGATTCGCCGTGCAGAGCTGCGTCCCTTGGGCACGCCAGAAACCTATGTTCGAATCCCGGTTCGCCCCGATTATGTTTCTAGGTTTGTCAGCACCATACCCGTGCTCGTGGGTTTCACCGAAATGGTAAACGTCTGAGACCTGCATCACTTCGGGCTTTCCTCCCACATTAAGCTGACACGCCGCGATATAACTGGAATACTGTTAAAAGCGGGGTTAAACCAAACTCACTCACTCACTCTTCAGGCCAAGGCGGACAGCTACATTATTATTTATAGCTTAACCCACATGAGCGTGATGCGTGGATACTCTCATGATGATGTTTCTTTTGCCTTTTGAGTGATGATGTATGCTGTCTTTGAAAACTATTTTTACTGTTTAATATGAATGCCCGACACAGACACAGTATACTGACTCTGAGCTGGGACCAATCCTCGTTTTAGGCCCTTAAGGCCGAGCGACAGGCAGGGTAACAACAAGTACGTTCCTGTAACGTCTTTAGGTATGACAGGGCCAGGGATCGAACTCCCGACCTTCCGCTCTACGGTCAGAGAGCGTAAAAGGCAAATAGTGGTAGTCATTATATGAATGGATTACTGAAATCGATGACACCGACGTTGCAAAGATATAAAACATGTCCAGCCATACTGCTTGCACCCACCTCTCACACAATTTGCATTACATTTAGAGTTTGTATGGTGGCTGACGCCGCACAGAAGTACTCCACGAGGACCTGCTGTACGACGGTGGTTCTTAAACAATCATAAGGTCATACGAAAGGTCATAACACTGTTAAACAACAACGGATCGATATGCATTCAATACTACTCAGGCCCCCTCAGCCGAGAGGATTACATTATCATATTTTGTATGTAGACCAGATTTTTTTTTTAGGTACAGTTGCAAAACCAGATTTTTTTCATTAAACTTGTGACTATAAATATTTTGTTTTTAAGACAGCTTGCACCAATGTATTACTGTGACAGACAATTTCCATCGTTTCAAAATTATGATCCCAATTGTTAGCATGATATTTTGAGCCGACGTTATCGTCAATTAAGAAGTATGTTAGGCTTTTTACATGGGTTTTCAATTGTCTGAGAACACCCTTGATGAATACTTATCTGGTCATGTTATTGTCGGAATTATACAATGGACTCTTTTTGTAGGAATGATTTCTTATGATTATGGAAAATAAATGTTTTTGGTTGCTTTAAACTCCATCATCCAATCCTTGGTTGATATGCTAGTAGTACACGGACAAAGTATTTGTCTTAAACGACAAACAACAGGAAATCCAGCGCTAGTGTCATATCGGCTGGAAAAGGAAAACAAACGATTCCTCTTGGGGGCAAAGGTCATTTAATAATGACAAATATTTAATCGAAACATAAAACCTCCGGGTGGGAGGGTGGGTAACAAACAGACTGAGAAAAATCACCTGCACAACGTGTAGTTTGCAAGTTACGTTTGGCGCCTGTGACGTGTCCCTTGCAACAATAAAAAACAAATACCGCTTACAGCATAATCAGCCACTGACAGTCTGGATTGTCTCCCCTTGACTGTTAAATAAATGGACAGTAAATCAGATGCCATGGCATTGCCGTTTAAATTAAAATAAACTAAGGTTTATTTCTCACTTAAACTCCATCATCCAATCCTTGGTTGATATGCTAGTAGTACACGGACAAAGTAATTGTCTTAAACGACAAACAACAAGAAATCCAGCGCTAGTGCCATATGGGCTGGAAAAGGAAAACAAACGATTCCTCTTGGGGGCAAAGGTCATTTAATAATGACAAATGTTTAATCGAAACATAAAACCTCCAAACCCCCCAAGAGGAATAACCTGGTGAAAGTTCTGTGGTTTGACTTAGTTCACTATCCCTGCACTGAGAGATTGAGCAAGTTTCTCATGCATTGCATCATACACTGTAACATAGCGCTCATATGCATTGGAGCGCCAATCACCACGTAGCTTTATAAGCAAGGGTGGAATGCCAATGTCAAATGCATAGGAACATCCGCCTCTGCGGAAAGAGTGACCGCTGTATGCACCAGAATCATAACCACATTTGTCCAGATAATATTTCAATGTTTTAACAAAACTTTTGTAAGTTAAACTCTTGAGGACTCCACTTCTGTCCACATATGAAAACAAAGGTGCATTTGAATGTTGAAGTTCTTCACTATATTGTGAAAGCAAATGTTCAAGTGCTTTAACAGGACAAAGCACAGAGTCGGGTACCCTAGCCAGCGGTAACTTTAACACTCGCTGACCAAACTGTATAGTTTTTGTGTGTCTGACAGTATTCATGGCACTATCTTTGTCAGGGGAAATCTTGGCATCGTGCAGACTCAAGTAGGTCTGCTTTCTTGAACCACTGCCTCTAGTTTCAGGGAGCATGGTAGATTTCCTCAAGAAACAGAAAAACGCAATGATGCAGGCTGCCCAAAAAGCTACCAGGAATGGTTCTGACATGTCCATATGACTGTGCATCCGCCTTAGTATATCTGGTGTTATAGGAAGTTTTTGTTTCGTTGGTGTACCTTTTAGTCTTAAGATACCTTTGTGCAGGGCCTTTTGTTCCCATGTCTCCAAGGGGTTTGGTAACCCCACCTCAAGATGAAGCAGGCGAATGATATTCATATATCCTGGAATACTAGTTGCTGAAAGGGATCTTGTTAGGAACACTCTGTAAAGCAGTACTGTCATGCGGTCGGCTGGAACTGGTGTCCTACTAAAGTACAGACAGAATCTCAGATATGCAGTTTTCATTGAGGAATATGTGCGCTTAGTAGTTTCGGCATATGTTGCCCGTCGAAACTGCTGCATCTCGCTATATAGGTGTCGCCACTGTTGAGCCACTTGCCCTGTAGATAGGACAAAGTTAGTTTGGACACGTGTGAGGATGCTGGCACTAGAATATACTTCCTGTAACAAGTTTCACAACACAACCAATAGAACGGAATAAACTGTATTGATTTATAAAGAAATGTAACATTGTGCAACCTGCTCAGAGAGTCAGCTGCAAGGTTATCTTTGCCTGGGATATATCTGGCTGAAAATTTAAAGTTATACACAGCAGAAAACCAGAATATCTTGCGCAGCCAACGCATGGCTAATCGGTCACGACTAGTACCTTTGTTAAGGGTATGCATAGTATAAGTATCGTCTGTGTAGACAATGATATGTTTGTCTGTCCAGGTTACACACCAGCGTTTGACTGCTAAATACACAGTGAACAACTCTTTCACATTGATGTGTAAATGTTCAACAAATGGGAAGTCAGTATGCCAATTATAATAGACCCAGTCAGGGCCGAAACATGCTGCGCCACCATCACTGCAGGCATCCGTGGAGAACTTTGCTGCGGGCACCGGTTCATTTTCAATAAATTTCACAGTACCATTAAAACATTCACAAAATTCATGCCACCACTTGATATCAGCCTTTGCGCTTACATTCAGCCTGGTATGGTGATTGGGTTTTTTAAGGGTATTACATAAGTCAATTAATCTGCGCATAAATGTGCGCCCTCCATGTACTACCTGTGCTGCCCAATTCAATTTACCTACAATTTCCTGAAGTTGACGCTTTGTTGCTTTCTTTTTCGTCACCCACTTCCCTAATATGTGCTTCAAGTCAAGCAATTTATCCGCAGGTAAGGATAAGGTACAGGTAGTAGAGTCAATCTCTATCCCTAGGAAAGTCAGTTTCTGAGTAGGTTCAACCGTTTTGCTTTCATTTATAGCAAAACCTAGATCGGTCAATAATCTTCTCAATGTCCTGAAGGCTTTCCAACACTCAGAGTTTGTTTTTGCAATGCATAGAAAATCATCAAGGTATACAACTACCACAAAACCTCTGCGCCTTAACATTCTACGAACAGATGACGACAAACGGCTAAATATCTCAGGGCTCTTGGAAGCTCCAAATGGGAGCTTTGTGTCAATCATGTAGACTGGAAGTCTTGAGTTTTTGAACTGCCACAGCAGGCCGGTAGCTTCATAGCAGTCAGGATGTAACGGCACCACACGGAAAGCATTTTTCAGATCCAGTTTTGCCATGTATCCACCCCTCGGCAGAAGTTTGATTGCTTCGTCAATGGTTTGATATTTAAAAGATTGTGTCGTTGCATAATCATTGAGGCTCAGATCACATGGTCTAGAGCAATCATGAATTAAGCGTACCTTCCCAGTGCCTTTTGGTATTGCTCCCAAGCTACTAACAAGCTTTGGTTTTCTGTCTACAATAACATAATTGCCTCGGCTGATTTCCTCTGAAATTTGGTCTTCAACAATTGTTCGTACAGACTCATCTGTGGCAGACTTGTAGTTTTTACAAAGAACATCACTAATTGTTACATTTTTATCAATAATCCAGAAACCATTTTTGATCCCATCAATCAAAAACTCACAATCACTGTCCTCTTCTAATTCCCTTTCCCACACGTCAGTACAATTCCCTATTGGGCTGGAGACTTTATTGTTTATAGGTACGAAACCGTGGTGGGATATCCTGGTGTTCAAACTGGGGATGCCTTTGCTTGCAGCCTGGTACTATACATGTGTGTGCATACTTGCAGTTTGGGAACTTACAACCCGAGGGGTGCTGGTAATTAATGCAAATGGATCTGCCTGACTCATCTGTTGGACGATTGTCACTCTGAGAGCTGGAATGGGCATTCTGAAATGAGTTTGCTTTTCGGGGTTGGAATGTTCTCTTTTCTAAAAAGTAGAATAGGTCATGGAACGATATTTCACTCCAGCCACACTGGGTCTGTGCTTGTCTCAATCTGTGTGCGTTGTCAAGAAGCATAACTGAAGGGATAGTATATGTTTGACAGAGATCCCCAATTTGAGCTGTGTATTCCAGATATTCCTTAATTTCATCAATACCTGCTTTCCTGTGGTCGATCAATTTTGACAAAATACGGACATTGGCTGAAACCCACTGTGATAATGGCACATGTTCTGGAAGGGGTTTCCCCCTCGACGACCTTAGATACAGCTGTGCTGACCCATCACCTACTATAGGCGTCTCTTCGCTGGTCATTGATGACCTGGGATTAGATACAAAGTCAGGAATTAGAAGTGGTTTCTCACCTCGTCCCTGTAGTGAAGCATTTCCGGGTTGTCCCATGTCTAACGACGTGGTGTGGTCTAGGAAGTCTTTGAGGTGTACATCCGACAAGCTGTTTACAAGGTCACTCAACTGTTTGTCACCCGCAAGTGTTTTTGTTGTGACAGGCGACGGCAGCGACTGTACTGGTTGCGGCGATTTCAACTGTTTTATTGCTTGAATTAGGATGTTCCGCTGACCTACGGACAATCTTAGTTCAGTAATGTCATCTAGTGACATCAAGCACAACGCAACTGGACTATCAATGTCTTCGTCATTCAAAATTTGTGCGGTCTTACTGTTCAGATGGCTGTCACTGCACCATTGTCGAAAGTCGAACTGACTTGGCTGTTCGTTTCCTTCGCCTTTTTTATTCACAGACATTCTTCTTTGAGTGAATTTAAACAAACAGACTGAGAAAAATCACCTGCACAACGTGTAGTTTGCAAGTTACGTTTGGCGCCTGTGACGTGTCCCTTGCAACAATAAAAAACAAATACCGCTTACAGCATAATCAGCCACTGACAGTCTGGATTGTCTCCCCTTGACTGTTAAATAAATGGACAGTAAATCAGATGCCATGGCATTGCCGTTTAAATTAAAATAAACTAAGGTTTATTTCTCACTTTATTGTATTTTGCAATATCATTATATTTGTGCTCGTATGTTCTTTGTCAGTCAGAGTCGTTCAATGTATGTCATCTGGTCATTTTTTGTTCGTTTATTTGCAACTTGGTACATGGGTGTAATATTCATTGTACAGCTTATGTATTAACTATTTCAACTTTCAATTACACTGTTGCTTCAGTTAATTATGTGAAGGTTAGGAAGTTTGTGGCTCTTACTATATACCTTAAATGGAAAAAATCAAAACCTAACCACACAAAAAACGCATGCAAAACAGTTAACAACAGTCATCCCTTTGGTTTTATAAAGGCTTTTATTTGTCGCGTGTATATACAGTTGGTCGTTGGTCTGGAAGCAACCTCGTTATATGAAGGGTTTGTTATCGCAATGAAAATGTATTCTAAAAGAAAATGTCTCAAATAATAATGTTGTGATTTCATCAATGATTTATTGCCAAGTTGGGTGATCTTGAAATTGTACTGTAATGTTGACCTGGCACAACTTAGGTGTACACATTGTTCAGTATTGTATATAGTCAGGTGTTATGCGCGGTGAATCCCAAATATCAGTATGTTGGAATTCTCGAAACTGTCGTAACGTTACACCATCCGGAATATCTGGAAAGGCAAGCGATCGTCCAGGACATAGATCGCCAGCTGACAGGACGGACGACTGCGTGCCTGACATCACCCGAATGGTGTCATTTGACACAGTAACAGCACAAAAGGCGACTAACAGGATCGGGTGATCAGACTCGGTGACATGGTTGATGCATGTCATCTTATCTCAATTGCGTAGATCGATGCTCATGATATCAATACTTGGATTGTCTGGTCCAGAATCGATTATTTCCAGACCGCCGTTGTATAGCTGAAATATTGCTGAGTGCGGCGTTAAACAAACATACAACATTCTTTTTTTTCTGAATAGGGGGAAAAGGATTTAGGGGGACAACACCTAATCTGCGAATGTGTTGGTATTCATTTGACCCACGCCATTGACAACAAGCGTGGTATTAAGTTTGTGATTTTCCAAGCGACATTTTCAGATAATATACTCTTCAAAAAGAGAAAAGCAAAGCCAGAATAGTGTGAGGTAGGAAAATACATTTATACGAGGAACTGTACAAGGTTAAGCCAAAATATTGTGGAGAGAACACTTGGTGATTGTAGTCATCTCAGTTATCGGCATATAGGAACAGTCCAAAGGTCAGATATCTTCAATAACGCGTATGTCCCCCGTTGGAATCGATGGTGGCCAACTGTTGCAACGTCTTTGGTTGTGGTTGAGGCCGTCTATACATTTCATCCTTCAGGTGCTCTGTCGGGCTCAAAACCGGGGATTTGGAGGGCCAGGGGAGAACATCAACGTTGTTGTTGTGTAGACAGGCTCTTGTGACCCGTGCTGTAAGATTGCCCTGGATATGGACCAAACCTGTCCTGCCCTGTTGGGAGATAACCACCCCCACGAAACCTGTCCACTTCCTGTACGCAGTTTCCGGCTTAACGTTCTTCCCGACGTCTGTAGACCCCTCCTCTTCCATCCCCTGAACGGAGGAGAAATCTTGATTCGTCGCTGAACCAGACATCTCTCCATCGCAGCTGAGACCATACCCTGTGTTGACGACGTCAATGCAGTCGTTGTTGACGATGTTGTCGGCTCAATTTGACGCGTCGAGCATAACGTCTTGCTCGTCGACCTGCTGCTCTTAAACGGAGAAATCGGATAACTGTTGCCTGATGTTAGTTTGACGTGTTTTGTACAAAATCTACAATCATCAAACGAATTATTGAATGGCTACAAATTTTACAGCTCCTGATAAACTAGAGAAACGTTGACACATTAACAATCACGTTAACGCCATGATCATGACCACACACCGTTTATCTGTAGAAACATGTGTTGGACATTTCAGAAACTCGAATAATTTGAATCAGGGAATGTACATATAGAGGGTATATATAAATCTCTCCCAACCACCCATACCACCCCCCCCCCCCCCCCCCCCCCGGCGGTCTGTAAATAATCGAGTCTGGACCAGACATGCAAGTGATTAATATCATGAGCATCGATCCACGTAATTGGGATCGATGACATGCATCAACCAAGTCAGCGAGCCTAACCACCCGAACCCATTAGTCGCTTTTTACGACAAGCGTAGTTGCTTTCTACGGCAAGCATGGGTTGCTGAAGACCTATTCTACCCCGCAATCTTCACGGGTCTTTGTGTGTGTATGACCCTACCCGTAAGTGCATGTGCGTGCGTGCGTGCGTGTGTGTGTCCCAAGCTATGTGTATTTCTATGTGTTCATACTGTGAACATAAATGCAAACCATACGTTATGAGTGTACATAGAGGATTGATATTTTTAATTTGTAGAGAGTGTTTTCACATAGAGGAAGACTGGTGAAAACGACTTACTCAGGGACAAAATCTGTGTGAAATTTGCGAGTAGGAAATTGAGGCAAGTAGGCATCCATGAGCACCATGTGTACTTCAATCCTTTTTTTATTTATTTCTTTATGCATACGAGTAGGAATTTCGCACAATAAGTGAATTATGCCTTTTAACTAAAGATTCATATATATATATATATTAATGATCTCATACATATATTAGTGATCTGATATCGTCCATTCATGGTCAAATGGCCAATTCCCTTCCACTTATTTATCCTCCTGAACCAGAAATAAAAGAGACCCATATCTATGGGTGAAATAGCCCCATATCTATGCATAAAGATTCAGAGATTCAGTCATGCTGAGCAATATTCCAGCCTTTGATATCTACATTTCACAACTGACGAGGTACAATCGTGTATGCTCTTTCTACGAAGATTTCAAAGAACGTACGCGTCATAAAACTCTTGCTCTTATGTTGTTTGATCACGGTTACACTATTCAAAGCTTTCAAATATCTGTTATCCGTGAATGTAATGACTTAATTCCAATCCTCATCACTCGTTTGGCAATTGAGAATACAAAACGCCATATTCGAAATGATGCTGATTTCCTTCCTTGACACCTGATCCTCGTTTGATTAATATTGTGTCAATTCAAAGGTACAAGTTAATGTGTAATTTATTCAAATAATCATCTGAAGTTAAGTCCGTCAAAAGGAACCAACAATAAGACTCTACTGTGGACGAATAAGCACCTCAATTCCGAAGAGTGTCAACTGTACTGATGCAGATGAATAGATACCACAAACCTTGCCGGTGTAACCAGTAACACATGCACAAGCGTATGGCGAGACTGCCTTGTTGCAAACGCCACCATTCTTGCAGGCATCGTCAGTAGTACATATCGGGACTGTAAATATATAGCAATATCATATTGTAAATGTATTGCATTTGGTGAAATTTCGCCATGATTTGCTCGTTGACTGTAATAGGTGTATTGTTCTGATTGTCTGAAAGCGACCCAAACATGCGGATTGTCGCAAGAAATTGAAGAAGTGCATAACGTCACAGAATGTTTTGTGTGTCATCTTTCATCAAAAGACTGACTGAGCTGTACTCTCTTTGTGTAATATTCTTCTATGTTTCCTTGGTGTGAGTAGGGGACTTTGGTTTCACGCCGCTTTGAACAACATTTCAGTTATGCGTCAGCTTAATTTGGGAATAAAGCTCGACATCATGATGGGTTTTAACGTTTTCCACCTAAACTGAAACCAATTAGCATGATTATGGTGCTGACAAACCAAGGAACATATTCAGAGCAAACCTTGGATTTAAACCAACGAACTTTGGTTTCTGGCAACCCTATTGGTCTCAACACTTTACATTGTACCCGGGGTACCCAAATGGCGTCGGTAACAACTGCTTTAAGAAGCATACATGGGCTTTATACCATTATGTTAAATATAACGCACACGAATATGCCAGAAATTAACACAAACAGATTGCGCGCCATTACATTGATCACATGCATCCTGATGCCTGTTTTGATCAGCACATTACTGGCTTCTAATACTGGCACATTACTGGCTTGCGAAACAACTTGTAACACAGGTTGTTTTATTTCTGGCATGTATTTCTTCAATTCAGACAGATAATATTCCAGGTTGTGCAAACCTACGTCAAAAATGAAAATAGTTACGAATTTATATGGTACCTGTGATAATGGCTGTCGGTGAGTCTGTTGATCTACCATCAGCACGAGTTGTTCCACCGTAGCCACCGGTGCAAATACAGGTATAGGGAGAGCTGCTTGTGTCACATGTCCCAGAGTTCAGACAGTCCGCATCCTCAGTACATGAAGACGTCGAATCACCTGGATGATAATAATGAACAAGTTTGTTAGTTGGTTTGTTTCATGTTTAACACTCAGCAATATTCCAGCTGTGTGACGGCGGTCTGTAAAAAAATCGAGTCTGGACAAGACAATCCAGTGATTGATATCATGAAATGGTACCCAGCGGAAACACAAAACAGAACACAATATCACTTATGTATTTGATTTATGGATCACAACATTTATCAAGGCGTATGCACATTAACACATTAACCCCATGTTAGCATGTGGGGATCAAGGGCTTTGATGTGAGAGAATATGAAACAAAATCCTAATGGTAAGAGTTTATACAAACAAACTTGCTAATGGGGCCTTTACACAGGATGGCGACCTTTGTGCCTCCCGTGTGCGACAATAAAATTAACCAGGTCGTCGTTGGAGGCTCAAAGGAGGCAGAATGGTTGCCTAGGTCGTTCCAAAGTGGTACATAGAAGGTTGAACGCCATGGTCGCCGTCAATTTTTGAACATGTTAAAAACAGTCGCACAAAGGTCGCCGAGGAGGCTGGTTGCTCAAAGGTGGCTCAAAGGAGGCAGCAGGCAGGCACAAGCACTGCCGCCTTTGCGGAATGAAGGCCCATTGGTCGCCCAATGGTCGCCAGGTAACAGATGCGTTCTGCTGAGATATTTTCCCGTCGATCATGGGCGACGCATCTGCCTCCCTTTTGCCTCCTTTGGGCGATCAACAGCGTGCATTGAACGATGACTTTGGCGACCGCCATGCCTCATTCGGCGACCACGGCAACCCTTGAGACACCATGGCAATCCTTCTGCCTCTTTTCTGCCTCCTTTGAGCTACCTGTAGTGCCTCCTCAGCCTGCCTAGAAATATAGGGCGTGTACCTGCAGTGTTTCATTGTGGTTGCAGACGCTGAACAACTCGAGCACTTACTGCTGAACAACTGCTGGAGTAGTTACATAGAAACATGATTTTCTGGGTTTAGGCGACCATTGAGCGTCCTGGCCGGTTTTTGATCACTCAAAGGTGGCAGAAAGGTCGCAGCCCTGTGTAAAGGGGCCTTAAGTTTCACTTTGTGTCATCACTGATTTTCTGTGATCCATTCATGACTGTAACCACTATTTTGCTTATACACCCCCTGGAATCTGTTTCGGCAGATCATCGAGACAGAAAAAGGTTCTCTCGCTTTGAGGTGTTGGGAATGTTGTCATATTTTATCAAACGACTACAGGGGTTAAAGTTAAATGTGATCAATATCGAATCGGGGCGCCTCAAGCCTCTGGAAAGGTGATTTTCCTGGACATCGCATACTCAGTAAAAGACGGTCGATAATCAACTGGCGGATCTACTGCCATGCATTTTGGAGAACCATTCCCAGTCCCAAAAGTTCTCTTGGTGGTGTACATGTCTGCTAAGCACACCCAAGGCACGAAAGTAAGGGGACTCACCTGGGTTTGAATGCGGATCCTCAGCAGGTTGTCCAGAATGATGAGCTTAAGATGAAATCGATTGTTATTATCATCACAAAATCATCGCTGTGACCTTGACCTTGAGCAAATGGTGACGTCGAAGGAGGCTATGACGTTGTCGGTGTAGGAACAAAAGACTGGCTTATGCGGAGATTCCTTCCCACCCCAAAACACCCTGCCGATGGCGTTTCTCATGACGTCGCCAATAACTCACACGACCATCATTGAATTGGATTGTTCGTGAACCTTAAATGTAACCACGTGGTCCTTCGTTGAGGTTGATGTTACTCTTTCACATTGTAACAGTGAGGGTTGTTTTTTGTTTGTTTGTTTGTTTGTTGTTTAACGCCACACTCAGCAACATTCAAGCTATATGGCGTGCGGTCTGTAAATAATTGAGTCTGGGCAAGACAATCCAGTGATTGACGGCATGAGCAACGTTCTGCGCAATTGGAATACGATGACAAGCAATAACCAAGTCAGCGAGCCTGACCACCCGATCCCGTTAGTCGCCTCTTATGAGAAGCATAGACGCTTTTTAAGGTAAGCTTGGGTTGTTGAAGACCTATTCTATCCCGGATCTTCACGGGTCGATTTTTTCGGAGTGGTGGTTTACGCTTTGTTACTTAATTCTGAGCATGTTTGTTGATAAACGTTGATACGTTACATCTCGTAAATTATTAGGCACAACGCTATTCGACATGGCTGGACAGAAATATATGTCAAGCGAAATTATATGACGGTACAATAGTTAATGACCGGACAAAGAGAATGGAGCCATGTCAAATAATATTTAGCACTACTTCTGTAGTACTACTACTAGATCTGTAATACAATATGCGAATTTCTTTGGTGACGAAGAGTGTGTCATATTGAAGTGACGTAAAATAACCATGACAGTACTGTAGAATTCAGTATTTTGCTAGAAATGGGACGCAACACTCCAGCCTTTTGATGGTGGCCTGCAATCAGAGCAACGTGGTGGTACACAGCGGCATGCAATCATCCAGGTCATGACAGAGCCTGACCACCCGAACCATTGAGTCGCCTGTTTACATATGTGCGAAAGGATCTGTTCTGAAACGTTATCTGAACTCGTGTTGCTATATTTCAAATATAAAGACACGAAGGCAAGATTCTAGTCATCATCCAAAAGTAAAACTAAGCAACGTTAGTGGCAGAGGTATTTATGGATGAGGTGAATTGGGGTTTAACGTCGCGTCCAAGATTATTGCACTTATGTAGCGACACGCAATAATCCAGCTATATAACCAGCTATATAACGTCGGTCTGTAAATAATCGAGTCTGGATCAGATAATCCAGTGATCGACATCATAAGCGTCCATCCACACAATTGGGATACGATGACATGCATCAACCAAGTCAGCGAGCCTGACCACCTGATCTCGTTAGTCGCCTCTTACGGTACGCATTGGTTGCTGAAGACCTATGCTATTCCGGATCATCACGCATCGATTATTACACGAGTGGCTATTGGATATCATTTATCTTACAACGAGTCATACGATAAATAGAGTATAAGAGGGAAGAGTGCAGTAATGTGTGTTTTACACACACTAACATCGCTCCAGTTCAGCATCAAATAGGTGCTTATTCTGGTCTTATTTTCATGATCGCAATGGCGCATGAGTGACGCTTACAACTCATTTTGAGTGTTTCTTGTTTAACGCCGCACTCAGCAATATTCAATATGACGGCGGTCTGTAAATAATCGAGTCTGGACCAGACACTACAATGATTGATATCATGAGCATCGATCCATGCAATTGGGATCGATGACATGCAGCAACCAAGTCAGCGAGCCTGTCCACCCGATCCCGCATGTCGCCCCTTACGATAAGCATAGTCGCCTGTTTCGGCAAGCATGGGTTGCTGAAGACCTCTTCCAACCCGAATCTTCACGGGTGTTTTGTTATTATGGAAAAGGGAATCCCAGGTCTTGAAACGATTTTACGATCATTGCTGTCGTCTTACAGTGCACAGAGTTTTTTGAGGGCGTCATTTGTGTATAACTGATTGAAGCGACGTACAATAACCATAACATTAATTTGACCTGAAAGTCTAGACCAGATAATCCAGTGATTGACATCATGAGCCTCGATCGACGCGACTGTATACACAATGACATGCAGTCAACCATGTCAGCGAGCCTGGCAATCCGATCTATTTAGTCGCCTCTTACGATTTGGTTGGTTTGTTGTTTAACGCCGCACTCATCAATATTCAAGCTATATGACGGCGGTCTGTAAATAATCGAGTCTGGACCAGACAATCCAGTGATTGACATCATGAGCATCGATCCACGCAATTGGGATCGATGACATGCATCAACCAAGTCAGCGAGCCTGACCACCCGATGCCGTTTTTCGCCTTTTACGACAAGCATCCTCGCCTTTTATGGCAAGCATGGGTTGCTGAAGACCCATTCTTCCCCGGATCTTCACGGGTCCTCTTACGACAGGCATAGCTTGCAGTGGACCTATAATCACTCCAAAATTGGCATAGCTTGCAGTGGACCTATAAATGTCAATGAAAGGAACGATTGATTGAGTGTGCGTGTACTAATGTTTTATGCCAGTCAGCAGTATTAAAGCTTTATCACAGAGATGAAGATATCGGGTAGAATAGGTTTTCAGCAACCCATACTTCCGTAAAAGGCCACTGACTATGCTTGTCGTGAAAGGCGACTGACGGGATCGGATGGTCAAGCTCGCTGACTTGGTTGATACATGTCATCGATACCAATTGCGTGGAGACCTGTGAAGATCCGGGTAGAATAGGTCTTCATGATCAGCAACCCATGCTTGTCGTGAAAGGCGACTAAAGGGATTGAGTGGTCAGGTTTGTGACGTTGTTGATGCATGTCATCGATCCCAATTGCGTGGATCATTAAGAAATAAATGACGAGTGGGAGTAGTAGTTGCTCATCTTACGAAACAGACTCTGCAGAGAGAATAAACATTGTTTAAATGGAATATATTGTTTATTCTCTCTGCAGTGTTTTAATGTACGATAAACAACAAGTCGTATTTTTCTTATGTGGGATATCAATATTATGAACAGCCTCTTCAATGATGTTAATAAAATGTACGTTTTAACATAGTAACTATATCTAAATGACTGCCTGAATAGAATCCGAACTAGGCAATGTCAGAAAAGTCCATTTTTATGAATGACTTTGTTATATTTGGTTTTCAGCAACGTAGAATAGGTCTTCAGCACCCCATGCTTGCCGTAAAAGGCAACTATGCTTGTAGTAAGAGGCGACTGACAGGATCGGGTGGTCAGGCTCGCTGACTTGGTTGATACATGTCACCGATCCCAATTGCCTTGATCGATGCCCGTGATGTTAAATCACTGGATTGTCTTGTTCAGACTCGAATATTTACACATCAATCCCAATTGCGTGGATAGATGTTCATGATATCATTCTCTGGATTATCAGGTCCAGACTCGATTATTTACAGACCGCAGAGTGCGGCGTTAAAAAACAAACCAACCAACCAACTTTCACGCATATTCTCATAATTCTCACGTCGATTATCTGTCCCTTTTCTCTCTCACTTTTGGACGCGATCGTTCGGCCATTTCGTTTATCTACGTTGGCCAGCTACATCTATGGGGAACAACTCACTCGACTCTTCCCTCTCAAAAATAACATCGTCTAATTTACGACGTCATCAAGTTTCGAGCGCTTGTTCGAATCTCCAGAATTGACGTCACGATAGAACAATGTTATATTGTGAAATAAACCTACGCTTCATTGTACTTTGCAATTTCTTGCGAAGCTATCTTATATTGAAGTGTTAACTAACGTGTTTGAAGTGGCTGAAAAATGTGTACACTAAATAACTGGCTTGTTGAACACTGCTGAACATGTGCATATACATGTCAAGCCATACAAATTGTAAGTCTATAGAAATTTCGGAAGAAGATGGAAAGAAATTTTCCTTGCAAATCTGAATACTTTCACTGGAATTATACACTTAACGTTAATTGGAGCTATTGTGTGGTCTGGGACCCGTGGAGATCCGGGATAGAATTGTTCTTCAGCAACCCATACTTGCCGTAAAAGGCGACAATGCTTGTCGTAAGAGGCGACTAACGGGGTCGGGTGGTCAGGCTCGCTGACTTGGTTGATGCATGTTAGTTATCGATCCTAATTGCGTGGATCGATGTTCATGATGTCAATCACAGGATTGTCTGGTCCAGACTCGATGTATTACAGACCGCCGTCATGTTGCTGGAATATTGCTGAGTGCGGCTTTAAACAAACAAATATTATGGTCTGTATCGTATTTATTCATGAGGCAAATCGATGTGCGATCAGAATTTACTGTTAAGTGTATTGTAGCATAACCTGTAGGTATTTGTTTGTTTGTCAGCAATATTCCATCTATACGACGGCGGTATGTAAATAACCGAGTCTGGACCAGACGATCCAGGGATTAGTAATATAAGCATCGATCCACGCAATTGATGCAATACGATGACATGCTTCAAACAAAGTCAGCGAGCCTGACCACCGAATCCCGTTAGTCGCCTCTTACGCCAAGTATAGTCGCCTTTTACGGCAAGCATGGGTTGCTGAAGACCTATTCTACCCCGGACCTGTAGGTATTTATAATTGCTTCATTTAAGTAAGAATGTATGTCATGCCCCTAAACACACAGCGGGTGATAGCTTGGTAACTGACGTAGTCGCAAAGATTAAGGTTCGTTTCGAGGAGAGATTAGGTAATTCCTGTATGAAAATCAAAACAGTTTCGACATGTGATAACACGCGCAGTGGGTGTGCAGCTTACACAGGTTAAGGTCACCCATGAATAATAGGATCAGAAGAACAATAGGGATCCAATTGTCGGAATTCAGCAACTTCAAACTTTTAGAGCCGGACACTGCAGTCGACTCGTATTACCAAACAGTTGAAACAACGGGTGATGATGCATAAGAAAACACCTTCAACTGAATGTAGTGCAAAATGGAGTCATAACACGTTCGATGACAAAAAGGGTCTTTAACTATTTGATTCAAGTTTGTTTGGACTGCCAATTTGCCTGAGCCATTACTCACTTAGCCCACTACATGTTAATTGTTTAAATATATCTATTTAAACTTCCATGTGTTCCATTCCATTATATCTATTTATACTTCCATGTGTTCCATTCCTGCATAAGGAAATCTCTAGTTCTTTCCTTAAATGTATAAATAAAAGCATCACAGTGTCCGACATCAACCATACATTACCAAAGCCATAACTAAACAATATATATCTAACAAATGAAACCCAATTTTAATAACCTAATTCATCATGTTTAAATAGCATGAAAGAGCAATGCTTTTGATAGCTACCAAAAGGCAGTCTTAAGTTCATACATTCTCGTTCTTCCAGGTTCACCTAATACAGCAGTATTTAAACATTATTATCCTATTTTCAAAGTATAATTACAATATTTAGTGTGTATAATTGCAATGCTTTTTCTTACTTTTGTACACCATATCTCCGCACCATATTTGTGTGTACAAAACTATATCCATTTGCAATTTACACCTTCGTGTTTACTCACTTTTTATTTGCATTTGGAACCGTAAAGAACCGGGTTAGAATAGGTCTTCAGCAACCCATGCTTGCCGGAAGAGGCGACTAACGGGATCGGGTGGTCAAGCTCCCTGATTTGGTTGATGCATGTCGCAGACGCTCGGAGAGTATCCCCTACACCACTTAGGCGGTCTAGTAAATAGGTATGTTTGATAGTTGGTTACCATACCATGAACAATCTGACAGCATTTACTAAATACAGCCTGAGTGTGTAAAGGAAGCATTTAGTTAACGTTTCATGTGGCAAATGCACTGCGTTCGATGCTTGGGTAATGTCTAAATCGACGAAGCCCAACTGATTACAACCAAGTATGTTGTCAGGGATAATACATACTTTAGCTATACCCTGACAATGATCCTATCTGTGTAGGCAGACTGAGGACGGTTGTAATTGAAACCGAAAAAAATGTGTTCGACAGGTCAGATTTCAGTCTGCTATTAATGCAAAGGGTCCTTCACCCACTGGGAGGAATATTTTAGGACTGGTGTATTTAGACGTATGGATATTGTTTACATGTCTAACTGTGAACATAAATCATGCAGCAAAGACTACAATGAGAAACAGTATACCCTATTGGGTTCGAACATGTGTGTTGATGAGTCAATAACTTTGTGCTGGTCTTCATACAAGCTGGTACATTTAGCTCTACGTTTTTCGTGCTTGGTATCTAATGGGGATTCTGTATCTAACGTCAGGTGGAGATAATAATATATGTTAGACTAGATTAAAAATTGAATGATTGAAAATATGTTCCTGTACATGTGTGTTGTTTGGGAACAACTTGTAAAACGTTTTTTGTTGTGCTACTCATACAGGGGAGGGGCGGTCGGGTAGCCAAGTGGGTAAAGCGTTCGCTCGTCAGGCCGAAGACCCGGGTTCGATTCCCGACATGGGTACAATGTGTGAAGTTCATTTCAGGTGTCTCCCGCCGTGATATTGCTAAAAGCGGCGTAAAACCATTCTCACTCACTCACACCTACAGGGGAAATTTGTCATGCACCATAAAACAAAACAAACAGCACATCGTTTTTGAAACAATAGACCCCATCAATGTTTTTTCATTGTATTTCATCTGTTAAATGTTTTAAGTACTAAACTGATAAGGTATGAGTGTCAATAGTAAACCATTGACAGCCAAATATGTTATATGAATTTAATAAATTCCCTACATGTTGTTCGTAATAACCATATAAATCTGGTTGAAATGATAAGCGAGTCCGAGTCACCCAGGTCTGCAAACAAGACTTTTAAGATTATGACATTAGCCTCGTCATCTGCATCGACCTTACCCCCTTTAAGAATTACTATTATGTGCTCGCCTTGGCACGTCATTCGAGACATATCCTCTCCTCTCATTACCGATCTTCACAAGTGTGCACAATTGTCTATGCTTGTTTCTGCCTCTGAAAATGCTCACTCGATTGAACAACGTGGCGCCTCCATAAATACAGAGCCTCTTGGTTAAAATTACAATCGACATCCATAACAATATCAGAATAACAAACATGTTTTGTTATAGACGGGGAGAATTATGACTTGAACCAACACATGGCAGGTCCTGAAATGACATGCATTCAATGCTGAATAGCTTTGAGTAACATCTTAAGTTACAGATAACATCTTGGGTGTGTGCAAATACAAAGACGTGCGCTCCTTGATGATAATGGAAATGTAACGCATTGTGGTTTTTTACATTTTTTTCTGATGCGTAATTTACGCGCCGCGTCAATGCGAAGTGGGGTCCGTAGGCTATTGTGAAAACTATAAACTGGTCGTACTGTGTTTGCTCAACCCAATATGACTGTGCTTTAAATTGATATATCACTTCTTTCACCGACACAATGACACACGCCTCAGGAATTTGCAAAATATATTTGTTGCATTCGAATTTGCCAACAAAAATAAAATTGTGTATGTAATTATTGTTTATATCGATGACTATCATCTTAGAATTAACGTATGCAGATAATGTAAAAATACATGCGTCAACGCAGTTAGTACTTTTAATTATTCAAAGAACACTAACGGATCAACAACAATAATGTCAAGTCACATTTAGGAATTCACTTTGCGAAAGAATGATAAGTACTGTGTGACTCCTAAATGTACAGTATGTTTATGGATTATTTATTTGGTTTTGAAGTTGTCTTTTAAATTGAAAGAGAATGTTGAGAAAGTATAATAGGAGTGCCGTTGGCTCACAAATAAGCTGTACTTTACGGCTCAGTGCTCCTCATATATGCCAGTAAATTAGCCCCGTGAAGATCCAGGGTAGAATAGGTCTTCAGCAACCCATGCTTGCCGTAAAAGGCGACTATGCTTGTCGTAAGAGGCGACTAACGGGATCGGGTGGTCAGGCTCGCTGACTTGGTTGATGCATGTCATCGATCCCAATTGCGTGGATCGATGTTCATGATGTAAATCGCTGGATTGTCTGGTCCACGACACGACTATTTACAGACCGCCGTCATATAGCTGGAATGTTGCTGAGTGCGGCGTAAAACAACAAACCAAAGCCAGTAAATTATAACATAAATAGTACCACGGCATTGTGGCTCATCTGAATATGTATTCAACAATAAGAAATGCCAAAGTAGACAGCCACTTAACATTAGGTACTGCATATGCTGTTCATATATATTTTCTATATAAATATTGAACACTAAAAACTAAAACTAAAGCTACTGACTGACAAAGGAGTATGTCATTATAACGAGAGTTTACGGTGTAGTAAAAGGGGGATAAACGTTGCGTTTAAAATACTGCACATATCTATCGACATGCATGTTCACGCACCTCTCGTGACGGTGTAGTAAAAGGGGGATAAACGTTGCGTTTAAGATACTGCACATATCTATCGACGTGCATGCTCACGTGTCGTGAAGATCCGGGGTAGAATAGGTCTACGTCTTGAACAACAAACAAAAACAAAACATGTTCGTTGCATGTCTGCTTGTTCTAATCCGGAGAATCCAGTGATTGACATCATGAGCATCGTTCCGCGCAATTGGGATCGATGACGTGCCCATCAACCAAGTCAGCGAGCCTGACCACCCGATCCCGTTAGTCGCCTCTTACTACAAGCATAGTTGCCTTTTACGACAAGCATAGTCGCCTTTTACGGCAAGCATGGGTTGCTGAAGACCTATTCTAACCCGATCTTCACGGGTCAACTGAATAATGTCCATAAGGAATTGACCATCTGATATTCAAGGGGAGAGGGGTGGGTGGCAAGGTGGTTATCGTGAAAAGATGAAACAAATATCTGGTTTTGCAGCTGTTGCTAAAACATATACATTCTCCAGACAAACTCCAAGCACAACCCCCCGAATTTAGCTTTTTATCAATATCGCTGCTGTGCCGTGTTGGCCTCCAACTCTTTACATTCGTTGTGCAGCAACAGATCAATTATACCCTGCAATCGATATACCGGAGTCTGAGTGTACAGGCAACGTCGTGTACCGTTTAGGATGACTGTGTACAAGACTAAGCCAGTAATTGATTTTTTTTCATTCTTTGATTTTTATCTTCTTACTAAATAGCCACACGTAACCACGATTACACACAGAAAGACACGAACAGATATATTTTTCTCGGCCATTGTCACATTACGAACTATATAAAATGCATACTTCTGAGGAAATATTATCGTATTAAGCATATAATACATCGCGGGGGGACAAATAGTGAAAGACAGCGCGTTAAAGGAAAGGGGACAATCATAATTCCGCTGATGCACTCACAGACGGTGACGTTTTCCGCACATCGGCTGCAAGCAAATGTATACGCTCCTTCAAGATCTGGGTTTGAATTGATCTTCAGCAACCCTTGGTTGTAGGAGGCGAATAACGAGATCGTGGAGTCAGGCTCGCTGACTTTGTTGATACATGTCATTGTATCCCAATTGCGTAGATCCATGCTTATAATGCTTACTGCAATTTTCAGACTCGATTATTAAGTCAGCCATCACATAGCTGAAAAATAGTTGAGTGCGACGTGAAACAAGAAATATACAAACATAATATGTCTAAAACAATCGACTCCAACTTGGACGTAAGGGGCTAAGATTTCATTTGCATTCATTTATTCACCTACTTTCTCTTGTTTGAAAACTTGTATGATCTACCAAGGTACTAACAGTAATAATATTGAAACAGTGTTACTATTGTATACATAATATCAATGTCAATGCAGTGGGTCATTATATATTTAATAACCCGCAAATAACATCGTACCGTCAGCACCACTCAAGAAACTAATTCACATCTTGATCAATTGTATAAGAGAAACATATATGTCCACCAATTTACTATAGTTTACCTTGATGTTGTTTTGTGAATTCAAATGTGACTATATACAAAATCTTAAGCAACTGTATTGGAAAACTATCAGTGTTGTTCATACATCAAAAAAATATAACAAAAATACCCTACAGAAGACATAAAAAGAAACACATACACATGAAGTACCTGCCTCCAATGTGGCATTGTAACATTACGTGTAAAATGCACTTATCTCGTTACGACTGGGTCATTTTGTAACCGAGATCATATCAGTTACGTGTAATGCGAGTGCTGCCAATCTGTACATTGATCGTGCAGAATAGAAGTCTAACATTTGAATAGTGTGGTGCATGGCTGTGTCAAACAGATTAAGACCATGCAGTGTAAATGAATGGGCATCAATTGATTTTCCGTATCCATGCATTTTACAATCGTTATACCCTGTAATCTTGAAGTATGTGGTTTCTGTGGCATCCATCCATGAACCTTAACCGTATGCCAACAACAACTGAAATTCTGTCTACTGATGATTAGCATGGCGTATCCTGCATCCATTGCTGGTCGTAAGCGGCAAGACCCGTAAAGATTCCGGGGTAGAATAGGTCTTCAGCAACCCATGCTTGCCGTAAAAGGTGACTATGCTTGTCGTAAAAGGCGACTAACGGGATTGGGTGGTCAGGCTCGCTGACTTGGTTGATGCATGTCATCGATCCCAATTGCGTGGATCGATACTCATGATATCAATCACTGGATTGTCTGGTCCAGACTCGATTATTTACAGATAGCTGGAATATTGCTGAGTGCGGCGTTAAACAACAAACCAATCGTAAGCGGCAACTGACCCGTGCAGCTCCGGGGTAGGTCTTCAGCAACCCATACTTGCCGGAAGAGGCGACGAACGGCATCGGGTGGTCAGACTCGCTGACTTGGTTGATGCATGTCAGCGTATTCCAATTGCGTGGATCGATGCCCGTGATCTTAGCGTGTGTGATCGTGTCCCGGTATGATTAATGTCTGCTCATGTCTGCAGGTACTGTTCAAATTAGATGAGGCCGCACAAACGAAATCAATGTTTCTCGGTCACATTTACCTAATTGTGAGGAGAGAGGTAGGAGTTCATGTTATGTTTACCAGCAACAAAATAAGTAAGTGTTGCTGACAATATTCACTTGCATTTATCTTTTAAGGACATGGTACATTATATTAGTTGATATGATAAATGATGTTAATAATAATTAGAATAAGAAGACAAATAAGAGGAACAGCAACCCTGCAGAGTCCTTCATATCGATGAGGTAGGCTGGCCTTAAACGTGAAACAGAAGGCTTTCTGTTTGCTGCTCATAACCCGTCACCTACAACCAGAGACCCGTGAAGATCCGGGGTAGAATAGGTGTTCAGCAACCCATGCTTGCCGTAAATGGCGACTATGCTTGTCGTAAAAGGCGACTGACGGGATCGGTTGGTCAGGCTCGCTGACTTGGTTGATGCATGTCATCGATCCCAACTGCGTGGATCGATGCTCATGATATTAATCACTGGATTGTCTGGTCAAGACTCGATTATTTACAGACCGCCGTCATATAGCTGGAATATTGCTGAGTGTGGCGTAAAACAACAAACAAACCCAACCAAACCAAAACTTCCAACCCGAAACCGCAAATATGTAATTTTGCATCAACATGAAAATATAAAAAGTAGATTATGCAATTTATTTAATGAGACTGTCAGTGGATGCCTAACTTTGGAACAAACACGACTCTTAACCGACATGAAGGTGTGGCTTGATTCTCTTTATTACCGTCTTCGCAATGCTTGTGGCTTCGACACAGAGGTCCATCCATGGTACAACCCAGATTATGAAGAGGGCGTCATGGTAAATGATAAATACAACATACTTTGGTATAGGTCCGTTAACAGCCTCAGACGTATCCAGGCCAGCAAACCTGATATTGTCCTATTTGATAAATCCAATGAAATCATTTTATCATTACATTTTCTGTCCCATTTGACACTAATATGATTGACAAGATTCAGGAAAACATGCGGTAATGCAGAAGGCTGCTGTCTTTGGGAGTCTTCACATTTTCCGAAATGTTCTGTGTGGGTTTGATCAGGTAGCGCTTCCTGGGAGAAGTTCAATTCACTGTCTGGGCTGCGATGAGGTGATGGTGAGCCCAACTAGCCTAACTGTGCCAGGCTTACCCAAACCTTCTTTGCTTCAAATGTTATTTTGATCTGAATATAATATAATTGATAATATATTCAAGGGCGTGAATGCTCTAAGCTTGATGAAACAATGGTTGAGAAAGGGTCGCATCACGTTCTTTGAAATCTTCGTAGAAAGCAATGTGCCAAGCTTACCACGTGTACAGTACAGTTTTTGCATTCATTTGCGTTTTAAATATATATTTATGTTAACGCATACTTCACCGTGCAAACGAAATTGAAAATCCCTCACTGAAATAATTGTTGAACGTAATGAAAGTAAAAGAATGGATTAATGTACCTCAATCACTTTCTCTGTGTTATTCACCAGTGTTATTCTTGCTGGTCGCATGTACTGATGCAATTCCAAGCTTTGCCATTGATGTATATAGGGAAGTTGCTCACCCCTTGAGCCATGTCAACATGTTTCAGCAATCGACGACACTAAACAGCCTAAAGATCGTTTTCTACATACATGTAAGGGCACAATCTTCTTGTTCAAGAAAAATTATGTGTTCGTGTGTTAGAACTTTTGTCCACTCATTGACAAAGGTTGTCACGTTTGGTAGCATTGCAACGGCAAAATATCTACAATCTATAGTAGCAGTGTGGCACTTGAACAAAATGTAAAAGGTAAATGTTCATATACATAATTATATTAATAATGTGACAAATCTAATTTAAAAAAAAAATAACAGTCACATTTGAAGGTATGATGTTGTCATGTTGATTACAAATTCGCTGTGCAGCGCTGCGTCCCTTGGGCACGCCAGAAACCTATGTTCGAATCCCGGTTCGTGGGTTTCACCGAAGTGGTAAACGTCTGAGACCTGCATCACGTCGGGCTTTCTCCCACATTAAGCTGACACGCCGCGATATAACTGGAATACTGTTAAAAGCGGGGTTAAACCCAACTCACTCACTCACTCTTCAGGCCAAGGCAGACAGCTACATTATTATTTATAGCTTAACCCACATGAGCGTGATGCGTGGATACTCTCATGATGATGTTTCTTTTGCCTTTGAGTGATGATGTATGCTGTCTTTGAAAACTATTTTTACTATTTAATAGGAATGCCCGACACAGACACAGTATACTGACTCTGAGCTGTGACCAATCCTCGTTTTAGCCCCTTAATGCCGAGCGACAGGCAGGGTAACAACAAGTACGTTCCTGTTACGTCTTTAGATATGACAGGGCCGGAGATCGCACTCCCGACCTTCCGCTTTATGGTCAGAGAGCGTAAAAGGCATATAGTGGTAGTCATTATATGAATGGATTACTGAAATCGATGACACTGACGTTGCAAAAAGATAAAACATGTCCAGCCATACTGCTTGCACCAACCTCTCACACAATTTGCATTACATTTAGAGTGTGTATGGTGCCTGACGCCGCACAGAAGTACTCCACGAGGACCTGCTGTACGACGGTGGTTTGTAAACAATCATAAGGTCATACGAAAGATCATAACACTGTTAAACAACAACGGATCGATATGTACCAACACTACTCAGGCCCCCTCAGCCGAGAGGATTACATTATCATATTTTGTATGTAGACCAGATATTTTTTTTCAGGTACCGTTGCAAAACCAGATTTTTTTCATTAAACTTGTGACTATAAATATTTTGTTTTTAAGACAGCTTGCACCAATGTATTACTGTGACAGACAATTTCAATCGTTTCAAAATTATGATCCCAATTGTTAGCATGATATTTTGAACCGACGTTATCGTCAATTAAGAAGTATATTGTGCTTTTTACATGTGTTTTCTATTGTCTGAGAACACCCTTGATGAATACTTATCTGGTCATGTTATTGTCGGAATTATACAATGGACTCTTCTTTTAGGAATGCTTTCTGATGATTATGGAAAATAAATGTTTTTGGTTGCTTTTATTGTATTTTGGAACATCATTATATTTATGCTCGTATGTTCTCTGTCAGCCAGAGGCGTTCGATGTATGTCATCTGGTCTTTTTTTGTTCGTATATTGCAACTTGGTACATGGGTGTAATATTCATTGTACAACTTATGTATTAACTATTTCAACTTTCAAATACACTGTTGCTTCAGTAAATCATGTGAAGGTTAGGAAGTTTGTGGCTCTTACTATATACCTAAAATGAAAAAAATCAAAACCTAACCACACAAAAAACGCATGCAAAACAGTTAACAACAGTCATCCCTTTGGTTTTATAAAGGCTTTTATTTGTCGCGTGTATATACAGTTGGTCGTTGGTCTGGAAGCAACCTCGTTATATGAAGGGTTTGTTATCGCAATGAAAATGTATTCTAAAAGAAAACGCTTCAAATATTAATGTTGTGATTTCATCAATGATTTATTGCCAAGTTGGGTGATCTTGAAATTGTACTGTAATGTTGACCTGGCACAACTTAGGTGTACACATTATTCAGTATTGTATATAGTTAGGTGTTATGCACGGTGAATCCCAGATATCAGTATGTTGGAATTCTCGAAACTGTCGTAACGTTACACCATCCGGGATATCTGGAAAGGCAAGCGATCGTCCAGGACATAGATCGCCAGCTGACAGGACGGACGACTGCGTGCCTGACATCACCCGAATGGTGTCATTTGACACAGTAACAGCACAAAAGGCGACTAACAGGATCGGGTGATCAGACTCGGTGACATGGTTGATGCATGTCATCTCATCTCAGTTGCGTAGATCGATGCTCATGATATCAATACTTGGATTGTCTGGTCCAGAATCGATTATTTCCAGACGCCGTTGTATAGCTGAAATATTGCTGAGTGCGCCGTTAAACAAACAAACAACATTTTGTTTTTTCTCAATAGGGGGAAAAGGTCTTAGGGGGACAACACCTAATCTGCGAATGTGTTGGTATTCATTTGACCAACGCCATTGACAACAAGTGTGGTATTAAGTTTGTGATTTTCCAAGCGACATTTTCAGATAATATACTCTTCAAAAAGAGAAAAGCAAAGCCAGATTAGTGTGAGGTAGGAAAATACATTCATACGAGGAACTGTACAAGGTTAAGCCAAAATATTGTGGAGAGAACACTTGGTGATTGTAGTCATCTCAGTTATCGGCATATAGGAACAGTCCAAAGTGAAGGTCAGGTATCATCAATAACGCGTATGTCCCCCGTTGGAATCGATGGCGGCCAACTGTTGCAACGTCTTTGGTTGTGGTTGACGCCGTCTAAACATTTCATCCTAAAGGTGCTCTGTCGGGCTCAAAACCGGGGATTTGGAGGGCCAGGGGAGAACATCAACGTTGTTGTTGTGTAGACAGGCTCTTGTGACCCGTGCTGTATGCGGTCGAGCGTTGTCCTGCTGGAATACACGTTGGCTGCAATTGGGAGGACGTGTGGTTGTGGAATTTCGTTGATGTATCTTTGAGCCGTAAGATTGCCCTGGATATGGACCAAACCTGTCCTGCCCTGATGGGAGATAACCACCCCCACGAAACCTGTCCACTTCCTGTACGCAGTTTCCGGCTTAACGTTCTTCCCGACGTCTGTAGACCCGTCCTCTTCCATCCCCTCAACGGAGGAGAAATCTTGATTCGTCGCTGAACCAGACATCTCTCTATCGCAGCTGAGACCATACCCTGTGTTGACGACGTCAATGCAGTCGTTGTTGACGATGTTGTCGGCTCAATTTGACGCGTCGAGCATAACGTCTTGCTCGTAGACCTGCTGCTCTTAAACGGTTTTGTCTGGTTTGAGATTCTGCGACACTTGGTATTTGGGATGCGGTTGAGGTGGCTGTGGTCGTCCTTTCGCGTAGGTGGCGCAGTCGGATGTAGTGATCTTGGGCGGGGGTGGTTTCTCTTGGTCGTCCCGACTTTGGCCGGTCAAATGTTGCTGTTGAAACCGATCCCATAGCCTTGTGATGGTGCTGGGCGCTACATTGAAAACTCTGGCTACAGCTGATCGGGATTCCCCTGCCTGCAAGCGGCCTATGACGGCCTGTTAATCTTGGCATGTTGTTGAACTGTCACTTATCGATTGACGCAGATGCCAGGCAATCAAAAACCCTGCTCTTTATTACCGTTCAAAGTGCTGCTGCACGTGCAGTACGTGGCCAATGTGTTAATACACTGGGTGCGTTTTTCGGAATCGTAGGTGTTTCCCGGCTAATGTCTTACATGTCCTTGTGATAATTTTGACCCGGGAAATTTGTCACTGACACTATAACATATGAAACCTCTTCATGTTGCACATCTTGGTCCGCTAATTTTGCTTTTATGGCCACAAATATCCGTTTTGCGTTTCTTGTTTTGAAGAGTATATTAATTGTAATATCAATTTTAATTTTACTGCATGCCTAATTCTGTTTTAGCATCACACTAAGTGACCAATAATTGACACCCTCTGAATAAAGAAGTGACGCTGTATCTCAACAGATACCCTCGTTGCTTGCGTCTAAATGTTGAATAGGTCGTAAATCAGAGGTGAAATCGTGAAATGTATCGACCTGTAATATGATGCACACCAACAGCGTGTGTCGTCCACTTCTATCGACATAGCATTTACATCTGCATCAACTTCCTAACGTCAAGCGAAACAAATGATTACAAATATCGAACGTGAACGCCAGAGAAAAAAACGGTTTCGATTATGCTTGGTTTGTTGGTTTGTTGTTTGACGCCGCACTCAGCAATATTCCAGCTATGTGACGGCGGTTTCGATTATGCAATGCCACATGGCGTAAAAGGCAAAATAGAGACGAACATTAAATCACTGGATCACTGGAAGTCAATGATGACACCAGCTATTCACGAAAAGGGTAAGGATGTCCTGTCTACTGAGACAAGGCGGATGGTTATTTTGACTCCTCACGATCATTATCTACAAAACATTTAGATTATAATTGAACTGATCTTTAACACCAAAGCCAAATTCTTCAGCAACCTGTATCATTAGATTTGTATCATACAAGCTCATGAAGAATTTTTCAACATTTTCCTGCTGATGTTGGTTCTGTTGTTTTACATAACGGGATTAGAATAGCTCTTCAGCAACCCATGCTTGTCGTAAAAGGCGACTACCGGGATCGACTGGTCAGGCTCGCTGACTTGGTCGATGTATGTCATCGATCCCAATTGCGTAGATCGATGCTCATGATATCAATCACTGAATTGCCTAGTCCAGACTCGATTATTTACAGACCGCCGAGTGCGGCGTTAAACAACAAACCAACCAACCAACCAACATATGAGCGTGGGATTCCTACCTTATTGAATATTCAAGAAGTATTTGTCTCCTTGTTCTTCTTGTGTACAATTTATGTTTCGCATCATCGAAGTTTAGAGATTTATAAAACAATAAAAACTCATGAGTAAGTGAAAATCTTCTATATACTCTCTGTAACAGTATTAAGTCAAAGTGTGACAGATTTATAATGTAAGATAATGTACATGATTCGGATGCCTGTAGAGTATATTTGGGAGCTTTCTTGGTAGGTAAGAATATACCATTAGGAATACGTATTCCATTATTCTCTTCAAACATTTGAAACTTATAACACATTTAACTACATTATTTAATTATTTAATTGGAAACGTAAGATAGGAAAACGTGTAATAGTTTTGAAAAAGTCGTGTTTCAGTGAGTGAGTGACATAAAAAAATTCAGTCACATCGGCAATATTTCAGCTAATCGTGACTTACAAAGGGTATATGTAGTAAATACATGGAAACTATAAAGACCTGTCAACAACGGACAGTAAAATAACTAGACTTATCACAGATTATGATTTAAAACTAGCGTGGAACCATAAAAATACATTACTATACAGAACAATACCTTATAAAATAGAGCTACAGATAGCCAGCAGCTGAAGGTAGATCACCATACTAGAGACCATGGGGACTTACAGTACTTGAGCTTCCTGCAAGGCCCCCAGCCAGGTGTTGGCGATTATTGTCAATTTAGCCGAATTAAAAGAACATATATTCTGCGTTTAAAAACGTGGTAGTAATAAATATACTGTGAATGACGTGTACTTACGTACCATCTCCGGGGGACAATCCTTTTTACACTACTTCAACCCCCTTCGAGGTACAGGCACTAACAATCTTAGTTATCCAATTTATTCTACCAATATTAGAAAGTCGTGTTTCAGGCATAGCGTGTATCATTTAGATTAACACATGGTATGTTTTCGATTTGGTATGAAGGGCAAAACTGTAATTAATATATGTAGCTTAGTTTCGACAACAGACATCAAATTACGCATGTACATGCACTACGAAATGGTATTGTAGTCAGTCTCCAGCCAGATGTTTAGGACAGAAAGTATATTGTAGTCTTTCCACAGTCTTTCGCTAGTTAGTTCGGAACTGCAGTGCCATATCCATCCTGTCGGCCAACGTGTTCCCACAAGGCAGATGCAGACACACGCCGGAAAAGGCTACTCAACTGTAAACGATTATATAGACAAAACAACAAAGCTTTTATGTGTATTTCAGTCTTATGGGCGAGTATGTGAGTTAAGACTCAACGTCACATCGGCAATATTTCAGCCATATCGTGACGAGAGTAAAGCAAACCATTAACAACAAATACATTTTGACAGTATAAAAACTGTCGCCGAAGGACAGTAGAAATAACTAGATCATTTAGAACTAGTTTGACCGCGTGTAAACGAATAAACTATGATTTAATAACACAATATAAAAAAAATGCCTATACATCGCCAGCAACCAAAGTTAGGCCACCATACTAAGGACCACGGGGACTTACAATACTTCTGCTACCTGCACGGTTCCCCAGCAGGATTCAGTCTTATGTAGTTCCTTTATACAATAACATTATCCCGAAAAAATCAACAGCATAAATTCAGATTGTTTTACTTTGTTACTTTTCACTGGACTCTGATTTTAGCAGAGTTCTTATAATTATGAAAAGCATTTTACCATCAAGTCCAAGGTAATAAAGGCAAGTTGTCATAACTTCATTGGAAAAAGATCTGATATTCTCCATCCACATTCGAATCTTATCGAAAATAGAAGAATAACAACATTGAAAACCCTGCACAACTATAAACCAGAATGGGTGTTTTAACTATAAAACTATTCAAGACTAAAACCCGTTACTTGTGAGCAATGTTGCGTTTCTTATTTGACACTGTATACTTTATTTTTGTGGTTTGTTACATCACTTACATCACGACAATATTTCAATTATTCACCAGATACCAGACAAAGCAGGGCAGGCGCACCCAATAACGTGGAGTTGTTGGCTTCTTTGTAGATGTACCAGCAAGTTGCGTCATGCCAAGTCCTGCCTGTAACGAGTTACAAATATCTGGGTGTTTTTTGGGTGTGACAGACACATGTGCACTCGTCTATGACTTGGTGTTATGATTCAAAGGACTAATGGAGACACTGATCCGCTGGGAATCATTGCTGGTACTATTATCAGTGGACATCTTGCGTGTCTTTGTCTCATATCTCCATATGATCTGTCTCCCTCGTAGTTGACACTGTTGCCCTTGGTTGTATTGCATGTTCTCCAAGTAGGTATGCCGTCATCTGATCGACGTATCACGCATGTGACCTGCTCCAACAATGTATTTTGGAAACACCCAGTTTCTTCTATTTTATATGTTGCTTCATGATTAATGTTATTGAATTTGGTTTCAAGATTCATTGTGGCGTTAACACATTGTCAAAATCATTTACCCTATTAATCAATTGATATCAGCAAATATTTTGAGGTTATAGCTCCCACAAATTCCATCCCATGTCCAAATGTTTTTTATTGAAATTGTCGAGATCATATTACTGTTATGTTCAGGCCATGTGACACAACATTTCGGTGCTATGGAGACGGGCGTTACAAATAGGGGGACGCCCTGATCTTATTCGCAGTGTATCCCCGTCCAGACGCAGAAACTGTTCTCAGGCAAACATTACAGTCATGTTTAAATTTGGCGTGATCGTGCTTCTTCTGGGTAAGTTGTTTATTTGCTTTGGTATCTAACATTCACGTCAGTTACTTAACATGTTATCAATTTGAGTTATGAATAATATAAGTGACAGTATTCAGACAAATTTTAGTGTCACCAGCAATTATAGGCAGTTTAATGACGAGCTGTGTTCGATCTTGTACATTCGATGTTCAATTTTTAACAAAATTATTTCCCAGTTGTTTTCTTTTCATACTTGAATTATAAATCGTGGCAAGCCGTGAAATTGATGTATACTTTATTTCTATCGTGAATACTAGAAATCCAGTCTGATTCATAGATGTTTGGAGACGTTATATATTTGAGGAACATTTAAATTATATACTACAAATAGTCTGTATGTTGGAAAGTCGGTTGTTATATATACTGCCACCTTTAAACATTTTCAACAATGAACACTGATAGAAAATGTACCTCAACTGTTATAATATGCCTTCAATGCATGCCACAAATTGTGATTTAAACAGGGAAAGTTGACCCGACACATTGTAGTTGTATTGGTAACCACCACAAAGCAACAGTTTGAGTCACTGACAACGTGTTACCATGCTCATTTTCAGTAAACTCCAAACTGTCTTTATGAAAACTGAAAAACAATATACAATTTACACAAATCCAACATGATCAAAAGGCACCAGTTTACCCCAAGACTGATCTGTACAACAAGTTTCATTCTAGAAGTATTCAACAGCTCTTTAGTTCCGCTCCAGAACCGAGCACTACATGTCGTCATGAAAAAACAAATAAAAGTAAAAAAAGTATCCCCAAAGCGTGGATCACTGTTTGTAGTAGATATTACTTGTACATGTAGGAGAAGAGTTTAACATAAGGACACAGACTTTTTTTAAATGAACAAAATCTATTCATAAATATCGATCGAGAATTGTACTATTTTCAGCAAACAACTGTTAAAGTATAGCTCCTGTTGGCTGTTCTGTGTATGCCGATTCGAGTTCATTCGTAGGAACTGTTTATTAACCATATTTTAAACAGTTGTTAGACATCCTTTCATGATTAAATTATCTGATGTGTTTCCTTCAGGTTACAGCCCTAAAGCGTTTGCAACCGACTGCACTGCATGTAAAGATACGTATGTGGCTGCAAGAGATACTTCCGGCGCCACAGATACACAGAAATGCGCGTAAGTCGTCAATATCTAATTGATGTCGTAAACTGTCGTGCCTCTACATCACCTTTGGTTGTCTGGGTTGTGAGTAGGTAATTTACTCCAATGTACCTTATAAATTACTCTAATGTTTCTCGGATACGTTTGATAAGCAACTTATTTTTTAAACACAGCATCATAATTTACAAACTTTCATTTTCTATCTTTAAAAGGAAGATATTTTATGGTAGTTAAACGACGTTATTAATGATCACATCTTTAAGTTGAGTATTGCTGACCCATGTATCACGGCGTTTTGCGGGAGATGTTGAAACGGTCCGTTCCGTCCGTCAGGAATCGTTACCGGAGCATAACTCATAATCCGTTCAAAACTTTGTTGCACTGAACTGGCTGATTTGGCTATTCACGATTTGCTTTTGTTACATTTAGCCGCTTAAGGGCAACAGGTTGGAAACCGGGTCAAATGAGAGTGTTGATCGTTTCCTAAGGGCTCAGTCACCCATTCAGGATTATTATTGCCGTCCTCGATAGTGTCATTCCCGATTACAATTTGTCAAATGTCTGATCAGGATCCAGTGATTCGTGGCGGGAAATTCACAATCAGATATTGTTCAGGAAGCGTCCCGATTCAGCCGGTTCCGGCCGAATTCGTCCGGACTGTCCCGTTCGCAGTCCGAATCTGATACGATTTGTATCTTCCCCGTGGTAAAAAACGACCGAATCTGTCCCGACAGCGTCCCGATTCTCCCGAATGCGATCCGACACAGATCAGACAGTGACCGGACAGTGAAGCGACAGAGACGATTGGCATTCGGCAAGATCTGGACGCAATCTGGACTCAATCGACAAGAAACGACAATGAACAATTAATGCCCGTTCATCACGATAGCGTCCCGATCCACATACCACCGTCCAGACAACACGGGACATTGTTACGATTTTTATCCGATACAGCAGAATCTGTCACGACACAGTCACGATTGTAATCCGAGTTTCCCGACCTCTCTGGACCTTTCCCGATCCGTAAGACTCTGTTACGCACGTATACTACTTCGTTCAGACAATGATAGGACACACCAGATCATTGAGGATAGTAATCGGACTTTTTCACTTTTCGTGTCGTAGCGCTGTCTGATCTCAAACGGGAGCCATAATCGGCACTGTGTAAACCTGGCCTTAGCTCACAACTCATAAAGTGTTCAACATGTCGTTGTGAAATGTTGTGTACACATCACGAATTTTTTAAGCTCTACTTTTTCCGTTGACAGGGTACAGGCGCGTTCCAGTGATATTCGTACGATTCAAAACTAGTTAGAAAATAAGCTTTAAAAAGTCCCTATATCATTGAAAATCTCTTTTGCGTAACGTGTAGACGCCACTTCATGACCACAACCTTTCCTACCCTGTGTGGAATTGACTTGTGCAGTCCTCGAATGAAATCAAACTCAATTTCATGCCAGATGGTGTTTATCACCTCGAACAACTTATCAACGCTTCTTATGTCATTGACGGTGTCCTGCATGTGTGTATCCGATTGTTTTCCCTTTCACAGTGCACTCGCGACATATCTGACCTGCCTTGAGACATCTGCGAAGACTGACACCGGGTGTCCGCTACCAACTGCTGATGCCGCTGCCATTGAGACTGGTTATGGCGACTTTAGTTGTAGTGGGGGTATGTTGACATACTTCTGTATGTGCAAAACAGTGATAGAATACAAACGCATGCGTATATTACGTGATGTCAACTTATCTTGAGGGGTATATGGTGTGCATGTGATAAACCCTGTGTGAGCCTATGTAACCCAAGCTGTCATGTCTCAGCGGCCGACATGAAGTGTGGAACCCGCTCACAGATGGAAAATAATTGCCTGCTCCTAAACCAATCAGAAGCCAGTATTTAATGTAAGATAATGATTTGTGTTTATTACTGTGTGTATTTTGTTGTACAGAGGCAGTATTTACAGCAACCTGCAATTGTCAGAAAGAATTCTGGAAGACGGACCAAAGTGCAAATGCTGCAGCTATTTGCAGGTAATCAATTCACATATCCAATAATTAAAAGCGACAAAACCCATTCAATGATCGTCAGAATTCTCTGCTCAAAGCAGAATCCATTGTACGGTTCTGACTATATTATACGGATAAGTGTACTAATCAATAGCAAATAGTGATGATGCAAGGCGTTCGCCAATAGGTGAGCGTCCCAACCGTGTTCGATGAACAGTTTTGGGGTAATTAATTCGGGACATTTTAAAATAACCGTTCTTCATAGTATCTTTAAGATATATCTACAGAAGCAACTAAATGAAATGTAAATAATAGGTCCACCAGTGTAATGTATTCCAAACCAAGAAACATTGACAAAGTATTGTTCCATTTAAAATCTAATCAAATATAGTTGGTGTCACGTTAAAATTGCTTTACTAACAGCACCGCCAAGGCTTACATACTGTGCTTGAAGGGGGAGACAGGTGTTTGTTCACCTTCGTCTTTTGTAACGTTCATTTTTCCGCCAACTACAGTTGATGTAAAGTTGACATTGTTATATCCACAGCGCCGCGAAGGCTTACATCACGTGCTTGAAGGGGAAGACAGATGTGGCCTGTGATGGTTCCACCACTGTAGCAGCTCTGGCTACTGGCGTAGAGACTAGGATAACAAATCTGGGAAGCACAGACTGTAGTATGTTACAAACATCATCTAGCTTAACTCTTTCACTACGCGTTGAGTCATAATAGTTAGTCATGTAAACACGCACTGACCAATAGCAGAATGACATAAAGGTTCGCTTACAATTAACCAAATACGAATGTAATATTAATAGTCATGAAATGTAGTTGCAATGACCCTACAACGTTTTAAACGTACTGAGATTATATTGTCATTACTTATTGATGATATTATCCAAACCATCTTGTTATCTATTGTCAGCTGTCACCACCGCCTGCCAGTGTGAAATTAATGCCGCTAAAGCAGACATCTCTGATGCCACTAAGTGCACGTGAGTTAAGCTAAAGTTCATTCATTGTCAAAACATGGCGGATATTAAAATCAAACTTGTTATTGCGGCAGTGTTTACTTCGAGGTTTTAGGGTGTAATTTCAGACACAGCATGTGATGAAGGCAGTCTGTACATAATCGATGAGCATCGATCTACGCAATGGGATACCATGACATGCAGCAACCAAGTCAGCGAGTCTTACCAGACGATCCCGTTAGTTGCCTCTGTCGACAAGCATGAATGTTCACGGGTGAGGGGGGGTGAGGGGGGGGGGGGGAGTTATTTTATGCTTTAAACATATGGTACGTATTCTTTTTTCAGTAAAAGGGGCGGTCGGGTAGCCTTGTGGTTAAAGCGTTCGCTCGTCACGTCGAAGACCCGGGTTCGATTCCCGACATGGGTACAATGTGTGAAGCCCATTTCTGGTGTCCCCCGACGTGATATTGCTGGAATATTACTAAAAGCGGCGTAAAGCCAAAACTCACTCACTCAATTATTCAGTAATAACAACAGGGAGTTCTCAGACACAACATGCCATCAATAAAGTTAGTCTGGCCACGACTCCATTCAGGAAATGACAGAGAAGACGATTTTTCGGAATAACTAACAGCCTTGTACAAACTACCGCCCCAAAGGCAATAGAGCAGGAAGTACTAGACTCATGAGGATGCACACATCTCAAGACAAACCATACAAGCAATAATGACCATTCCCCCCAAAGGGTAAGGCGAAGGGGACTACCGGGTGTCAATATGCATAATGGCCCGCGAGGGTACGCAACATCGTGAGCCCACCGAAATTGCAATACCCAGACTGCAAGTATTCCGCCGTGAATAACAGACTGAAATGGAAAGATCGACCCGTCGGGTATCAGACCGTTTTTGACAGTAGGATGTAACTGTGACAAAGTGGAAGGACGTCAAGTTCCAACGACCAAACTTGCAACCTGAAAAATAAACTCAGTACAGTATAGTATATGCCATAGTAAGTTAGTTTATTCAATACAAAATATGAATCACTTATCGAGGGAGGGAAAAGGGGTTAATAAATGCTGCTTCCACAACTGCGAAGAAAATAAAGAGGCTGTTTAACATTCCAGTCAACCTGGAGTAAGCCCCTTTCCCTTATAATCCAGCAAAACACAGCTTTTCTTTTACAACGAAACATATCAAGGGTTGTCTCCCTTGGACAACTCCGCTTTCGATTTTCACGCAATGCACCTCGAGTTGTCCCCCTTCGACCATATGCTACGATAAATGCCCATCTATACCAATAGTCATTAAGTGGATAAATCATCCAGGCAAGCAATGAAATAAACTATTTTATCCTGAAATGATTAAACAGATTGCCATTATCATTGAGACACAATGTCAATTTGGTACGCCCACTTTGGATACAACGTGACAAATACACACGAAGAGTAGTAAACTATATGAGACAAAAACATTACACAATCAAAGGAAATCTCTATTCTACTGCATTGTAGGGCCCCGAAACAACGAAAATGCCTACATTGGAAAGAATAGTTTTGCAGAGTTCCATTTATCAAATACATTACTCATTTGTTGACTGGTGCAGGGTATGTGTTGGGATACCTCAGGGTGCAGTTAGACCGGCCTGCCCTCTCTCCCCTTGTCTGTAAGAGGCGGTGGACAATAACACTAGAATAAGTCAAACACAACATTCGTTCCTTAACGGTCTAATTGTATTATGTGCGTACACAATAAGTTAAAATATATCCATCCTTCTTTTTCATAGTACCTACAAGGCTCAGTTCGAATGTCTCTACTCACTGACCACTGCACCCTGTGCAAGCGGTACTACCATAGACGCTCTAAGGTCTGCTGCAGCTCTCTCTGTAACATCTACAGCATCTTGCAGTAAGTAAACTGGAAATATTGGCATAACTCATTTATAATAATGTTCAATTTGAGAGAAGTTTTAGAAATATGCATCTGGTTTTTTTAAATGATGTTTGTAGAATCAATAAAAGCTTTCGATTCCCGTTTTCACAGCTTTTGGCGACTCGCATGAGTGCTGATTGTTTACAGGCCGCAGACGAATGATAGGAGTATATCTGTGCGGCGTAAGGACACAAAAAAACACTTACTTGCATGAACATTGTGAGTAGCGGTGCTTACGGTAGAGGATGCCATGCATACTCTTTTCGCGAACACCTGGTGTCATCACTGACTTTCAGGGATTCATTTCTATAATTTTAACTGCCTTTTGCCTTTTACGTTTGGTGGAATTTGTTTCGGCTGATAATCGAGGCTGGTTCTTTTCTGGCGTTGCCGTTACTCATTTATAATAGTTTTAATACCATCTTGTTATTTATGTTTAGCTGTCACCACCGCCTGCCAGTGTGAGCTTGACGCCGCTAAAGCAGACACCTCTGATAATGCCAAGAAGTGCACGTGAGTTAAACTAAAGGTTTCATTGTTAAGAGACGGCGTTTAAGTACAACGCCATTTTGTTTTGTCCACATCTCTGTAAGAGGCGAGTGCAATACTATCAGACTAAATATAAAGCATTCATTTCATAATGGTCTCACTTTAGTATGTATGTACAATATCAGTTTCCTTCTTTGTCCTAGTGCAACACTGTCGACGTTTCAGTTTTCCTCGTTTACTCTGACATTTCCTTACCTGAAATATTGAAGTGGTTATTACCTTAATTGAGGGAAATAATACAGTTTCAAATACTTATGTCTAAAAGTGTCCTGACTACACTGAAAACCTGCCTCTCTGCTATCACCACCACTACCGAGGCAGGGTGTACTGCCAAAACCCAGGCAGCTCTTCTGACTGACACCAACACCAAGATAACCGAAGCCAAGTGTAAGTGTTGTTCCTAAGCCCATGCATTTCTATGAGTGTGTACATCACTTCTGTAACCCTACACTAGACCCGAATTATGTCCGGGTTCAGCCATCTTGCTCGTGGGATATTTCGTGTGATACATACCAAAATCACAAGTATCACTTTTGTATTAATATGAAACTAATTAAGATAATGTCCTTGGAGTTAGTTTATGAGCACATAACGTACACAGTCCTCGTAACACACTTCATTAATGACACTCAGCATCGGTTGTTATATGTTTTTTTTTCAAGAAATTACGTTTTGGTATTTTTCGTTGCAGGTGGGGCGGATCACGCGACCTTTGCGACGACGTCACTGATCGTTTCAGTTCTTGTAAACATGTTCCTGTAACAGCCCGCAATGCTGGCACTTTGAAACTCCTGTTTGTTCTGAACTCTTCTACATGTAGATGTGACATATTGTGGAAGGACGGCAATGTGTGTCTTATTTGAATTTTCTATTTGTCGTCACCAACTTTCGATTTTTATTACCATCATTAGTTTTCCTATCTTCGGTTTAAACTGTCAATGAAAACGAGTTGACTTATTTGATTATCGACATGAAACTATTTTCAATTAGGTTTTCCGAAAAAAAATATGCTTGTATGACCGCAATGTATGACGTGGGCCATACACAATTCATGTAACCACTGACGAACACTATGTGGTCATACTAATCCTCTGATATGTCCGAAAGGGCATCTTTGGTTCCGGTTTTGATAACTCTACGGCTTATAGGCTGTTGTTCCGATCGTAAAAAAATGTACGATACTCACATGACTCAACCCACGTGTTCCGCACCCATATGACGTGTTGAGTTAATCCTAGTTGATTTTTTCCGCTAAAATAAATGGTACTGTTCACGAAATCTACTTGTATGTTTGTTTTTTAAGACCTACAGTTGTTATCACAATGCCATACTCTCCTTTAAGACATACTTATTTCGTAATCTTCATCGCTTTTTCTTTAAGTAATTGTGAGGATTCTTCGAATGACCAAACTTCACATCGATGATGACGGTATGATGAGTTACGATCATGTGATCAGCCAGTGTAAGGTTTGAAAGGTTAAATAAATTATCTTGTGAGATCAACACGTTATCAGAAATAGCATTGGGGCGGTACTGTAGGTATATGAGAACATGCTCATTTCCTCTTCGGACAATTCTTCAAAGATCGTTCATATTAGGTTTAGAAAATCATATACTAATGAAGTGAACCTACTCAGAGGGGTAATACTGTTATTTTCTGCCCTTAGTCCTGACTGATCTTGCAGTATAAACAATGAAATAATGTCTACTTACGATGTTCACGTTTCTTGTCATTGAAGTAACATTTGGTTATTCAAGAATTCAAAGTTATACGATTTTATATGGTTTTGGTTGGCTGGTTGGTAGTTTTACGCCACACTCAGCCATATTCCACCTATATGATCAAGTGATTGATATCATGAGCATCGATCCATGCAATTTAGATCATGAGAACAAAGTCAGCGAGCCTGACCACCCGATCCCTGTAGTCGCCTCCTACGGCAAGCCTGGGTTGTTGAAAACCTATTCTACCTCGGTCTTATGTGGTTCTGAAAGAATAGATAGTTGTAAACAGCATTCCGGTAGAAGTACAAAGTATACACGTTTTGCTAAGTTGAATATTGCCTTAATGGGACTCCGAGACGCTAACATTCTACGTCTAGGCTCGCGTAAACTCTTGCGTTTCACTCAGTTTTTCAGATTATAGATGCCGTGTCAGTTTGACATGAGCGGAAACCCGAATGCAGGACCTAGACGTTTACCATTTTTATTAGTGAGTGAGTGAGTTGGGTATAACGCTGCTTTTAACACTATTCCAGTTATGTCACGGCGTGGCAGCTTAATGTTGGAGGAAAGCCCGAAGTGATGCAGGTCTTAGACTTTTACCACTTCGGTGAAACCCACGAGCACGGATATGGTGCTTGCAAACCTAGAAACATAATCGGGGCGAACCAGGATTCGAACCCACAATCATAGGTTTATGGCGTGTCCAAGGGACGCTACTTTGCAGAGCGTCGACTTAGACGACTGGGCCACCGAGGCGAATTCGAGATTCGAACCCATGCGCCCATGAGCTTGAATTTAGCGTTAACCGAGTTCTAGCAAGTCGTAAGTGGTTTGTGGCAGGTGCTTTGAGCAAGCAAACATGCACATGTATTGAAAACTGCCCTGACCAAAATTTATTTTTCACTAATTACATTCGCGGTGGTGTGTCATTTATAGTTTTTAGAAGGTATATATGGTGACTGCTTCCTTTTTCGCAGTTCAATGCAATCAATATAAACCACAATAATTTGGCACGTAAAATAAGGTATATTTGGTATAAAGAGTATAATTAGCGTTTCAATGAGTGAAAATTGCAACAAAATATTATTTGTACATCATCATGGCATTAAAGAGCAGTCAGACCTGAAAACCATTTCTTAACACATATAGATATTCCATGATTTCAGTACATGACAGACCAGTTCCATACATTGCTAAAGGTGTTTCTATGAACACAGACACTATGAACAAGATCTATACAATTCATCACAATAATTGACAGTGTAGAACTATATAAATATTCCACATATCACTCAATAATAGACAAAAATGTCTTTATATACCATGCTAAATAATCAAATACACGTACGAACAGAAAAAAACAACATCAATCGAGTCATTAGGGACAGTTTGCAAAGTGGTAACAATGATGAATATCTGACCACAGGGATTGGAAAACAAAGTAACAACTGTGAAAGCACATCTTGTTTCTCAGCTGGATCTGTGCATGGCATCTCTGCTGCATGCTGTATGATAAGAGGGGTGATTTCGGTTTTCCACTCGTCGCTTTTCGCTTAGTGTCTCACAATATGCCATCAATAGCAGCTTACGGAGTACCATTTTCACTAATCGGAAAGACACACATCTGAACATGTACTAAGCTTTACAATCAAGGTTTCACCACCAAGCTTCCAACATGCTTATGGCAGACAATGTGGCACTTGCTTGTCAACATGATGCGCAATGCTGTGACATATTATGACCTCTTCAGGCAGTTATTACACCTCCTCATTCACGGGCATTCAAATGGATTGGGTGGTCATGTTTGATGGTTTGGTTGACAGCATGGCTTCGTATAACGTTGATGTGCATCATTGCCTCTTATCCTAATCACCAAGTTGTCTGATCCAGATTCGATTGTTTACAGGTCGCCGCCGTATGACAGGAGTATAGGCAACAAATGAACACTTACGTTTTTGATAAAAGAGAGTTGCGGGCCACCCGTAATGCACGTCTTTCTTGAGCGGTTCGCGATCACCTGGTGTCATCACTCATTTTCAGTGATTCATTCATATAATTTTCATCACTATTTTGGCATTTACGCCCATCGGAATCTGAATCGGTAGATAATCCAGAATGATTATTCGCTGGCGTAGACATTTTGAATTTACATGTAGAGGGGCTCACTGATCTACGCCGAAGCTCAGACAAACACTCGATCTTGTTAAACTCCGGTGACAACTCTCATTCTCGGTAGACTGCAACTCGAGACCCTTAACTAAAAGCGACAAAACCCCTAAATTCAACCAATGACAACACATATATTAGAATCTTACTTATTTAAATTCTATGACGTTATTAACAAGATCCCTCAATATTTTTTCAACGAGGATAGCATGAACAAAACAGTTCAGGTGTTATCATGTTGTTGGCTACCTTATACATGTACGTGATACCAGACCCCCTGGAAATCATAGTTATTGATGTCATATTACTTGACCATCAGCGTATCTTCATTGCATATCTCTTTAATATCTGACTCCATCCGAATTGATATTGTTTCCCTCGGTTACATGGCATGTTCTGGTATGCCGCCATATAATCGGCGCGTGCATTTGACTTGCGCAAACAGTTCGTTTTTGAAACACTCGGTGTCGTCATGTTATTGGTTATATGAAAATGTCGAGACAAGACTTGAAGAAGTGGATTTTAGAATTCTCACGCTCTCACAAGGAACAATTGGTTTTAAGTATAAAGGAGGGTCAAGCCCTGCCCCCACATTTAACCATTCATATTGAAGAGTATCTCGAGCATTTTATTGTTATGTTCAGGCCATGTGACACAACATTTCGGTGCTATGGAGACGGGTGTTACATTTGAGGGACGCACTGATGTTCGCTGCAGTGTCTGCGAACGCAGAAACGGTGCTCATGCAAACATCCCCAGATCGGCGCGTGCATTTGACTTGCGCAAACAGTTCGTTTTTGAAACACTCGGTGTCGTCATGTTATTGGTTATATGAAAATGTCGAGACAAGACTTGAAGAAGTGGATTTTAGAATTCTCACGCTCTCACAAGGAACAATTGGTTTTAAGTATAAAGGAGGGTCAAGCCCCGCCCCCACATTTAACCATTCATATTGAAGAGTATCTCGAGCATCTTATTGTTATGTTCAGGCCATGTGACACAACATTTCGGTGCTATGGAGACGGGTGCTACATTTGAGGGACGCACTGATGTTCGCTGCATTTTCTGCGAACGCAGAAACGGTGCTCATGCAAACATCCCCAGTCATGTTGAAATTTGGCGTGATAGTTCTTCTCCTGGGTAATTTGTATGTTTGCTTAAATTGATAACATTACGTCAGACAATTGAAATTAAGATTTTAACTTTTGAATAATATACGTTTCAGTTTTCAGATTAATTCGAGCTTTACCAGCAATGTTTTTGTTTGTTAGTATGTTTGTTGTTTAACGCCGTCTATTCAAACTATATGACGACGGTCTGTGAATAATCGAGTCTAAACCAGAGAATACAGTAATTGATAACGTGAACATCGATCCACGCAATTTGGATACGATCAACCAAGTCAGCGAGCCTGGCCGCCCGATCCCGTAATAATAATTAGTCGCCTCTTACGACAAGCATGTGTTACTGAAGACCTATTCTAACCCGGATCTTCACGGGTGTTACAAGCAATGACAGACGATATTTTATATTAATAGTGTTTACAGAACGGATATCTACACTACTATCAGTCAAAAACCTCTTGATGCCCATGTTGAAGTAAATAGATTCCGCTAAGATGTTCATGCGACATGTGTGTGTAGTATCAGCAGAAATCATAGCGAAAGTTATCAATTGCAGATATGCATTTAAGTGGAAATGTTTGTTTATCAGATATGTTGACACGGATGCATGTTCATTGGATCCTTGCTACACATAGATGTAAAGTCACTGAAGCTTAACTATGGAAATAAGAATATTATAAATCTCTGATTCATGTTGGGTTGTTTTATAAGGGACGCAATTTCCATATTGCGATGCTACCTATCTATAGGACTCTAGCTGTATTTAAACTACTGCTATATTTCAAGAGATGTAAAGATTATAATACATTAGTTTCAACAACAGTTTACAAATATTGTTCTACGATGGCTTCTTTCAAATACTAAGCTATTGCAGTGACTTATTAAATTTATCATCAGTTAAAACTGACAACATTACACGCATACATGTTCATACATGTTTTACATGTATATTGACTTGAACAGATTTTATAATGCCATTGGAAGTGAGATATTCAAGAATATCAGTGACACAAATCCCCTCACGTCAGGCAATGATATAAACAGCGTTTTGACACCTATCGTTAAATATTGTTTGTAGTTATTGTATAATGTTGTTAGCATCATTTTACTCCTCACACTAAGTGTTCAAACTGTAACGCGTTCACGACCAAACCATTCATATATGAAATAGAAGATAGTCTTAAATGTTTCAAACGATAGAGCCAAAGGTTCGTACAATCCGTATTTTATTCCCAATATTTACTCTCTTACGAAACGTAGGAAATACCTGTACTGTTGTTGACCTGGGACGCACTGAATGGTGACAATCGTCCACGCCTCAGGTTTGTTTGTACTTGTTCCGTTATCTGCTATTTAGGAATGATGCACACGGACGTTACCAGACATTTTAATGTTCATCGAAACACGATTTCATCCTTTAGACCTTATCAACACAGGGCAACACTTATTACTTGCCACGAGACGGTTGTCCGCGCGTGACGTCACGCAACAAGACGATCATTTTCGGCTGGTGGCTCAAAGGAATAGCTACAGAAATGCCAAATTTTCAGCTGGGACAACTCCTGGGCTGAGACCAATTAGTGGCAGAGCCGTGCGCAACCGGTTGAAGAGGCACAACATCCGGACCCAACGTCGAGCGATACGCTAAATTCTGCTTCCATGTCATCATCAGGCACGTCTAGCCTGGTATAGACAGCATCGGTGGTTCAGAAGACAATACGAAGATCGTGCACTGTACATGATCACAGAATGGTTCAGGTTTTATCTTGACAGAGCTCATTATATTAAATTTGAATGGCGTACGCAATCAGATTCGTTTGAGATCATGAGAGACCCTTGTGCTAATACGGGAACATACAGTTGTGTTTTGTAACATAAGCACAACAGTACCATACTGCCATGGGAAGTTATTTCCTCTCCCCCACAGAACATGTCTGGGATGAGTTGGAAGAACGTGTAAGGGAGGATCAGAACCAACGGGTAACGCCAGCTCAGGTTGAACCAATCTTTTGTTGACATTTGGAACAACATACCCAGGCTGTTTTCAATGCACGGCTGCTCCCTCGCCTGTAATAAATGATGGTCACACCCGTTATTGACATAGTTAATTACGCCACGTCTCTTTTAGGGCGTGTCGCTCTGTCTCCTTTCTGAAAGGCAGAATAAGTCCCTTATAACCCACTGCGATGCAAAAAGCCGAATGCTTTTTCCGAGTCAATGAAAGTCATTTGACACAGCACAATTTAGCCTCAGCTAAATCGGACAGCTGTTTTCTTTCAATTTTGATTTTGTTTTTAATTCTTTAACAATGTCGTATTAAAACATGTCAATAAGATAAATTCGTTGCAGCAGGATCACGATGGGTACATCGGGTTTCATGCGTCCCTTGTTTTATAAATTCCGGCTCATGGTATAAAACCTAATTCGGAACGCATAAAACCTCATGTACTCCTCGTGATCTTGCTACAACTAATATTATATCATGGTTAGCATACGTTTGCGAACCTAATGAACCTTCTGGAATTTGTTTTAATGTCAGTTTGCGTGTTAGAGGCGACTAAATGGATTCGGTGATCAGGGTCTGTGACCTGGTTGCTTGTGAGACATCGTTCCCTGACAGCCGAGAGGTTCAATGTTCAATGTCATATCATATCGTACTAATATCTAGGGCACAAAAATGTATTTACCTTTGATAATCTCCTGGGTTTGTGTAAAATATTGTTTGAAAACGAAACAGACCCGTTAAGATCCGGGTTAGAATACGTTTTCAGCAACCCATGCCTGTCGTAGATATTTATCTTCTTCAGATATTGTTAGGCAGTATTTTGGTCGCTTCCATGGCCGATAAAGCTGTTATTTAGAAAAAATAATTGTCGCGCAGTAACTGTATCGTTCTACAAGAAAGTGGCAAAATGTATTTTTTGACGCATAACAATATATCGGACAATATATCAACAGTTAGGAGTATCTGCTTTTCAAACCAGGTGAATATGCCTGGGCCAGATGGAGTCATGAAATGATAACCTGAAAAAATTCTCATCACCTGCCCCAGTAGCTCAGTGGGAAAACAGTGGGTTACAAAACTTAACACGGTATGTGAGGTTGCAGGTCCGATTCACGTCATTGAATTATCATGTTTAAAACAAATTACTTACTTCCAACCAATCATCAAACACAAGTGTGTTCACATCAAAAGGCAAGTTTATAAAACGTTAAATGTTATGGAATGCCTGCTTACCTGGGCATCTTAAGATGGAATGCCCGCTTACCCGGGCATTCTGAGGGAATAACTCCTTTACAGGTTTACCTGAAAAAACTTTTTACGTTGACATATAGAGAATCTCACCCGAGTGTCTTTTGATATCAAATATATCAACACGAGTTGATAAAAGTGGAAAAATCCTGAGGCTTGATATCAAAAGACACAAGATTTTATTTATCATCCAACATCATTCTTCCAGCTTTTTCAGTTTGTTGACAGTAATTAGCAGTGTCTTCAGTGTAAAAAAAGTACTGCTAACAGCTTCAGTAGCAGAGCCATTAGTGATGTCATTTGATTGTGACGTCATGGTAACCAGTGGCGTCACAATGGTCTGCAAAGGATTGTGATGTAATTTCATTGATCTCATCCAACCGATATCTCCTGTTGGAGCCAGTTTGGGATGATAAATCCAAGTACCACTGCAACGACGGGAATGCAGAAAATGCTCTTGGAGATTAGCATATAAGCAGACAAAACATTTGAGTTTGCTATAAAACGGAGATTTTATAGTTAGACCAATGTAAGACAATCCTTACGATATCTGAACACGCATCAAGTATATATGTGGATTCAGGCCTAAAAATCGTGGCAGTTTAATGCAGAAGGAAATGCAAAAGTGACTTATGTTTCTGTTGAAATCGTCCAATCAGTTATCAGCGGATCCTGGCACGGCTAAGGGAAGCAACTTTAGTGAATGTTTACTCTATTCAGTAATGGTTAAACTCTACTTTTGGAGAGCCGGCAGTACCTGTGATCGAATATTATCAATTCAATTGCCATAATTTCAGTACGATAACGGTTCTTTGTTATCCTATTATGTCAGTTTGTTCATGGCGTAACAAATTATAATGCCAAAACGCATCAATGAAATCAATCATTGACAACTTTGATGACACCCTAAGGTATTATTCTGAAGCAACAAGCTTTCATAATCAACCTTAGCCAGCGGCGAGTTGATTATAGTAAATCAGGGTAATATGTTTACTGATCAAAATAAAATGGTACCTAATTCCATATTGTTGGTGTGTCTACAGCCCTAACTGACACGTGTCAGTGTGAGGTCGACGCTGCAAAGGGAGACGCTTCCACTAGTGCCAAATTTTGCATGTGAGTGAATGTTCATGAATCACATAACTTTATCTTATTGTACGCATAGAAACATGTATCAATATTCACCTTTGAAGAAAACCAAGTAAAACTGTTGTATTGTTGGTAACTTGACTACGCCTTGTTGTCAGTAAAGAGGTTCCACTGTGACTTTACAAATAGACCACTTTGGTAATTGTACACTAGATGTTCCTATTTCTGTTTACCTGGCTATGATTGTCATCCTACTGCTTTCCTGAACACACTTTTCAGTGCCATATGACTGGGCCGATGTCACGTTTCGGTTTTGCTCATTTCCATACCTAATCGTTTGAAGTGTTTTGATGAGGAAATAATGACAGTTTTCAACATATCTTTCGTTTCTGAAAGTGTACTGACTACCCTGAAGACTTGTCTCTCTGGCATGTCCACCCTTACCGAGGACGGGTGTGCCGGTACCACACCGACACCAAAATAACAGGAGGCACGTGTAAGTATGACTGTTCTGCATACCAAGCATTGCTAGGAGTGTGACCCCGGAAAAGTTGTATTAAAGCCGTATTGAGCCATCACGCTGGTACGACATTTCTTGTGAAATAAACGGGTCAACCTTGAAAGATTATATCTTTAGTTAGTTTATACCAACATGACTTACACAGTCCTTGTTACATAGTACACTTAATATCGACATTTTAGAAATGACCTCTTGTTTTTTCGTTGCAGGTGGGAGTGCTGCGGATCATGTAACCTTTGCGATGACGTCATTGGTCGTTTCAGTTCTTGTAAGCATGTTCCTTTATCGACCGTGCTTTAACGACCTCTTTGTTCCAGGTCCTTTTTGACATATTGTGAAACTATGGTTGTTTCAATATTTATGTTACTTGAATTTAATTTTTTCCTGTGTCACTGACTAAAATATACCATAACAGTTAACGGCGTGACATTCCGTCTGTGAGAATGTGTCTTTTTCGGACGTCACTGATATACAATAAAATATACAGACAGAATCATTAGTTATAGTTATCCTGCCTCCAAACGGCCATTCGTCTTGTTACAACAGGATCCAACCAAACCGTGTTATAACTAGGCGAATCTTTAGTTTGGGTGGCTTAACTGTTTTGTACCATGTTCGATTTTTGTCGCCGTCTTGCTCGTATGCATCGAGAGTGAGCCAATCTGTGGCATCACAAAACTGTCTACGTCATCTCTTTTTGGCCTGGTGGCTTTAGATGCGTATTCAACTGACACAAGTCGGATTAGTCCGTGTGACTAAGTTTTATGAAGACATGGACAATATTACGCTGTCGCAAATAGGTTATGCACTGGAAATAAAAAATGCTGTTGTTATCCTATCTTAATTATGTGGTGCGATGGGACTGAATATTCAATATTGGAAGAATTTACCTTGTCGCAGTCAATTGACATATACGGTGCTGACAGTAAGGAGATGATATTATTACTACCAATATGCAACATTGTTGCTGTTGCTAACATGAGCGAAATATAGAGGTCTCAACCTGGATGTGTAGTAACCAGCAGGCTACAGCACGACTGACAGGTACCGCGGCTGAACCAAAGGGTCACCCAAGTGAAGTGCCATATCGAATCAACACAAGAAAAAATACCCATATATACAAAATATACAATTTTGTATATTTGATATTTCCAAAATATACAATTTTGTATAGTTGGTATTTCCAAAATATACAATTTTGTATATATGGTTAGATTTTACCACTGCTTCATTCAATTTCCTCACCTCTTATAGAATGTTTCACATAATATGTGGTTGCAAAGTTTACTAATGATACCGAACAGTATAATTATTGCATGTGACAATAATGCTTTAATACTATTTTCATTATGACAACTATATGATGTTATGAAATAATTTGTATTTCGTTATGTTTTACAGATCTTAATAACAGTTTGATCAATATAAAATGCGTACGCCAGCAACAAGTAGTAGAAAGTAGTTTTAAACATTGATGTTTATCGTTCCAAAGCTCTGTTCTCCAGCTCAGTTCATCTTTGTTTACGAGAACGTTTTTAATATGGGCAATTTTCTTCTTTCGGGACATTGGAGCAGTCATAATATTCATAACATCATAAATATTAAGATTACAGGAAATTTTAACAACTTTAGTACTCCATGAACTTTTACATAGTAACCATTTTCTTCATCAAAGCGTTACAAGTACTGTTATTAAATCTTGGGGTAGTCTAAAAACATTAGCATGTAATGTAACAAACGGGGAGGAGAGACCCATGTCTCCATTAGTGGCTATACATGGAGGTACCGTTACTAACACCAAGAAATAATTTACAGGCTCTATTGTGGATTAGATTAACGTTTTATCCTCATATACCAGAGCCATAGAACATTACCGGCTCAACAAGACTTTCATACAGTTTCATAAAAAACATTATAAGACATACACCCAACAGAATAAGACAAAGCATGGCTGGCAGAATTGTACAACTCTTTCACAGTTTCACATATCTAGATGCTCGTCAACCCGTAGTCCCAGATAACGATATGATTCTACATAGACCAGTGTTTGCCCAGCGTAGAGGAATCTGGTTAATCTGTATCACTTAACGAGTTTGAATAGCTTACTCTGCCCACAGTCGAGAGCAGCACAGTAATTAGTAGTTTAGACCAGCGAATACACTGGTCACACTTGACTGGTCTGTCTGATGATTCGGTCACCTGCCAAATGGGATGTCTGACAATTGGGTGTGAACCTTACAGAGGAAGTTATTTTATGAATGCGTCACGTGTTTCAAAAGAGATGACCATTATCTAAGTAAAATACTTCTAAGATCATAAAGGACATAACATTTAATAAAGTGAAATTCATTTTCGACAAACTTTTATGAACAATTTTAAAACAGTGCGGGCAGATTCTATTTTCTCAAAGGTTTGGGGGGTTGTAAATCGTCCTGTTTCGATCCAGATCTAAAACTAGCTAAAATGCGACGGTGGTCCCTGTATTTAGAACATAAGGAGCAACAACGTTACGATCATGAAAGTTCTTAATGTATTGCCCTTAACGTTATGTTTATCGTTCCAAAGCTTTGTTCTCCAGCTCAGTTCATCTTTGTTTACGAGAACGTTTTTAATATGGGCAATTTTCTTCTTTCGGGACATTGGAGCAGTCATAATATTCATAACATCATAAATATTAAGATTACAGGAAATTTTAACAACTTTAGTACTCCATGAACTTTTACATAGTAACCTTTTTCTTCATCAAAGCGTTACAAGTACTGTTATTAAATCTTGGGGTAGTCTAAAAACATTAGCATGTAATGTAACAAACGGGGAGGAGAGACCCATGTCTCCATTAGTGGCTATACATGGAGGTACCGTTACTAACACCAAGAAATAATTTACCGGCTCTATTGTGGATTAGATTAACGTTTTATCCTCATATACCAGAGCCATAGATCATTACCGGCTCAACAAGACTTTCATACAGTTTCATAAAAAACATCATAAGACATACACCCAACAGAATAAGACAAAGCATGGCTGGCAGAATTGTACAACTCTTTCACAGTTTCACATATCTAGATGCTCGTCAACCCGTAGTCCCAGATAACGATATGATTCTACATAGACCAGTGTTTGCCCAGCGTAGAGGAATCTGGTTAATCTGTATCACTTAACGAGTGGTGAATCGCTTACTCTGCCCACAGTCGAGAGCAGCACAGTAATTAGTAGTTTAGACCAGGCGAATACACTGGTCACACTTGACTGGTCTGTCTGATGATTCGGTCACCTGCCAAATGGGATGTCTGACAATTGGGTGTGAACCTTACAGAAGAAGTTATTTTATGAATGCGTCACGTGTTTCAAAAGAGATGACCATTATCTAAGTAAAATACTTCTAAGATCATAAAGGACATAACATTTAATAAAGTGAAATTCATTTTCGACAAACTTTAATGAACAATTTTAAAACAGTGCGGGCAAATTCTATTTTCTAAAAGGTTTGGGGGGTTGTAAATCGTCCTGTTTCGATCCAGATCTAAAACTAGCTAAAATGCGACGGTGGTCCCTGTATTTAAAACATAAGGAGCAACAACGTTACGATCATGAAAGTTCTTAATGTATTGCCCTTAACGTTATGTTTATCGTTCCAAAGCTTTGTTCTCCAGCTCAGTTCATCTTTGTTTACGAGAACGTTTTTAATATGGGCAATTTTCTTCTTTCGGGACATTGGAGCAGTCATAATATTCATAACATCATAAATATTAAGATTACAGGAAATTTTAACAACTTTAGTACTCCATGAACTTTTACATAGTAAACATCATAAGACATACACCCAACAGAATAAGACAAAGCATGGCTGGCAGAATTGTACAACTCTTTCACAGTTTCACATATCTAGATGCTCGTCAACCCGTAGTCCCAGATAACGATATGATTCTACATAGACCAGTGTTTGCCCAGCGTAGAGGAATCTGTTTAATCTGGTTAATCTGACTGTTGGAATATTATCTATGCATTATCCTGTCTAAAAATCTAGATATATTTACAATATCATGTTTGCATTTTTGAATCATTGTATTCCGGAGTGGTCTTCATATAAACTTCTTGAACAATCCGCTTCATGTACATTTTCAGAAAAACATAACATAACATGGGAATACCGTTCGAATTGAGCCTCGCCCAATTTCCCTGTGCGCTGTGACACATGTTAAACCATTTTTACAGTTTTGTCTAATTTTAGCGATGATGAAAACTGAGTAGAGATAGGATATATTGATGAACAAAGTCTTTATTACAGTTAGGAGCGACGCTTAGGTGTATGTTGTAACACCATTATCAAGCAAGTGATGTTGTTCATCCACAGATCTTATCCTCTCTCAATACTCCAACCTCCAAATTCCTCGCAAAGAAGATAATGATACTTGTTTTGAATCTTGCCATCGTACAAAATATTCTTCGCACAGTATTCAAGAAACAATGTAATATTAATATCATACTACGCCATCAATATATGCTGTGCAATATTTGAGAGGTTGGCGCCTGTCGGGACGGTGTGAGATGCTAAAACTGTTCTTGTATAGTCTAGTATCCTTTGGCTAGTGACAGCTACCACTGTTTATTCCCATTCAAGTTGCTAGCGGTGTTTCATCTAAACAGTATTATGGGAACGGAAATTAAAACATTACTTCATTCGTTATGCTACCATTTTTGAATATATGTCCATGAGATTAATCTGTTCATTTTTCCGTATTTTTATTACGGAACTTATAGCTTTGTGTGGCACAAACGATCAAATAGTAAGATGACTACAATTAAAGGACATTAATAACGAGAGGCTGTTCACATATATGTACATCATATATGTACCACGCGAATCATTTCTGATTTTACTCGACGTAAGAGCTAGAAACGTTACCTACTTCCGGCGCAGCGGTTCTAGATGTTGGCGCTATCTAGATTGGGTCCCTGACACATGCAGCTGAACTTTTATAAATCTATTTTTTGCAAATATATACTGGTCACTCCAACTAATCATTGTTACTAAAATATATAGGATTGTTGTCTATAACGTGTCCATTTGTATGTCTGTTTTACGTCTGTTCTACTAATTATTGACACTAAGAAACTCGTACAATTTTTTAAATCATTACTAAACGTGTTGTACTTGTCTACATCTGAATTGAAAAGTGGGAGAAAAGTTGCTTACTGTATTTTGCCGCCTTTGATGGTTCTGATGATCAAGATGACGACGTCAAAATCTAAGTGTTCAGGAGTCGATGAGGATTCAGGAGTTTTTGAATTGATGCAGAATCAAGGTTGGGGGTTATTATAGGCCTAATAGTGCACCACGTGATTTATGTCCAGGCCCCCGTGACATGCAGTTGTCATGTGACATGTAATTAACTAATTGAATTGCAAAAACAATTCCGACAGCAAATAACCGCATCCACAACAACAATGCGTGGATGCAAAGAAAGAAACCATTTTAAACCCCTTTCTGTATATTTGTATTTGTATTCCTTTCTGAAACTATCATTCTACAAACAGTTGTGTTCACCGCCCATTGTGATACTTCTACTTAAGAAAATAAAAAAGGATGTTTATTTAGTCATTTGACATGCGTTCATTGTAAACAAGGATTAGTGTGAAAGGATTACTAAGTTTGTCATCCAGTATAATGCACTTCCTCGATTAGCATAATTAGAACAGAGTTTGTAATTAGTTATATCCTGACTCCAGTTAACCAAGGCAGCTACATCAGTTGTGATTTAGGAATTTGTGGAATCTTAATGAAAATAACGACCGTCTGTCACAAAAATACAAACGAACATTGAACACGCACAGTTGCAGATTTTCCTTTCGTACATTTGAGGGTGAACGCGAACGAAGCCGTGCAAGATGCTTTACAGCGATTTGTCTTCAGAACACATATTGAGCTCAGGTAAGTTTATTAATGATGATATTTTCATCCATTCATAGATATGGCGATCATGAGCGCTGACACTATATGTATTCGCAATAGAACATTTGGAAGACTAGACACAAATTGAGTCACAATATGACAACATCAAATCAAAGAATTTGTTTAATGCAACAGATTTAAGGCATTGAAATTGTACATTATTATAAAATACAGGAGTGTCGCTACGTCTCATGTCAAATACATCAATGAATGCTTTATAAAAAAACTTAATTTAATATTACTATGAATTTATAGCTAAAATTATGGAGTCTTGCATGTCGAGCCAACAAACTATAGTACATATTATTCACCTTGGAATTTCTGTTTACTGTGCTTGCGGTGGGGTCAACCCTATTCCCAAAATGGACAGTTCCAAATACTACTGCATAAAATATTAATGCCAATTTGGAGAAAATTACCAAATGAATGAATGCAAGTTAAACTTAATCCAGGGAAAAAGAAAACTGTTCAATATCACGTCAAAGTGTGCCCAAGTGCAAAACCTAATCTTAAAATGAAAGGACTTTGGTATTAATATTTCAGTCAGATTATGATATTGGCGAGTTAACGAGGTAAGCCCTATGATTAATTGTCTTAAATACCTTTCTGGTGTCCACCGCCGTGAACCATACTCAATCACTCAGATAAATAACCCCTTTTACATAAGTCATGAACAAGCATATATATATTGCCAATATTTTGCTCCAATGTTTTGGATAATTGTACCAAAGAAAAAGAATTAATCCTAGAATGTCTACACATTAATTCATTACGGACGCTGAAATAATGCCGATGAGACGTTTATTTTTACCTCGCCCACTCACTAATTACGGACTATTTGTTGGCCAATAATTGGTACAAGCCACGTGAAAATGTAGAGTGAGACCAACGTAGCCATTACACCTTTTTTACAAGATGGAAAACATCTTTGCTGTTAGTGATTACATATAAAGAAATCTAACCAATTCACAGGCTATACGTTGTAGAACTGAATGCAAGTCATTCCTACCTGATACCATTAATAATTGGAATAGTCACCGGAAAAAGAGGATTATTAAACTTAGACAATGTTATATTCAGTTAAGCCATGATACCAGATTTTGTCACTTTAAACTTCCATCGGCTTAAAAAACACATCTCAGATAATACATCATGCATGCTCTTGTGGCTGTCACAATAGTACACTGCATTAATTTTTACACATGCCCCAACTACAATATATTTAGAAACGATTCTATTCTAAAGGTTAAGTGAGTTTCTAATCAGTGGTTTATTGGAAACAATTTGAACAGTGCCTAATTTAGCTATTTTGAAATCTAGTAGTAAGACTTAATACATACTTTGAGACACGTATTAAGTATTAAAGAGTTAAATAACTTTTCTTAGAAAACCCCTTTCCATCAACCGCACTGTTGACCTATCTTTTTTGTTCTGTTTTGATGTATTGATGTATTATTTAATACAATATGTATATCTCCCCTCATCCCAATGTTAATAAAAGGAAGCTTGGTGGGGACTTTTGGGATATAAGAAATGAATACAGACTGCCATATTGTCTGAATGTCTTAACAATCACCGGGTGTGACCACGTAGACAGGATATCATTCGGGTTTCTCATAATTACTCCATGAGCATGCTTGGTATTGTAGCTTGGGGATATTAAATGTAAGTTTGTTATCAGAGGAGATTGATAGTGAACTTTTAGTACCAGTTAGATATGATATCTATATGACTTCTTTCTGTTTGACAAAGGATTAAGGGTATATGTGTGGGTAATCCTTCCACGCTGATGAAAGAAAGTCACTCTACTAGTTCATGTAATCTACGTCAAATAAGATCAGAACACATGCATTATTACAACATACTCAGGATACCAATAACAACGAAATGTACAAATTAACAAACATGATCAATATTATTATTACATGTTAATGCCATGTATGTAAATATAGCTATATAAACATATGTTTAATTTTTCAGCTTGTGTGAAGTCGTCCATAAATACAAGAAAACGTATATTTTCCCAAAATTATATTACCCTCAAAAGGGCAATTATATTCATGTTACATTTTTTCAGTCTCTTTTTTAATTCGAATGACGTAACATTTATGTTACTTTGATTTTATTAGACCCATGTTGTTGTTACAGACCCAGGGATTGACTAGGTTCATTACATGTCATAAAAGTGCCGGGACATAATATGGTGGCAATACATTCTCTAATTAACACCTGTCACAAAGGGACGGGCAATTTGGGTTTGTCCTCAGGGAATGTGTTATGCAATTTGTGTATTCACGAAATAACATTCAACAAATTATGTACATGGTCCTGTGATGTAGGATTGATGCATTCGTACTTTTTATAAATAAATGAATTGCATTTTTTTTCTTAACCGTGTGCGAAATACGCATAATGTCGGAAAGCGCAAGTTAAATACTGACTTCATCCCAAAATAAATCACAAACCCTCTCTTATAATTTGTATATTATTCTATATTTTAATTATGTAAATCACGTTCCTGTCACTTTTAAAGTAGAATACGTTAGTCACTCAACCAATTCCATTATTATTTTCCCAAAGATCAAAGATAAAAGCAGTTATCAAGATTTATTTTCCATATCTTTAAAAATACTTAATCTTTACATTGAAACTGCCATCATGATGTATTATTATTATTATTATTTTTACTATTATTATTGATGTACATATGGTTTGCACCCAACCATGCGCGTGCCAAATTATACAGCATCAAGCTTTTAGAGCGCCAACTAAGTTTTCCAAAGTAGAAATTAAGCCAAATGAATATATATCAAGTTTCCTTTTGCTAGAACATATGCATGCTGTTGTGTTTTTTCAAGGTAATCTTCGTTCTCGCATTGATAACAATATTTAAAGAACAAGTATTATAAAATATAATACGGGAATATATTACACACGTTATTTACGCATCCGGTTGCTCATAATACAATTTTCCCCAAGGCCACCGTTTTAAAAAACGCGATTTTCCGCGTTTCCGCCGAGATTTCACATTATAACAATGTATATCTACAATGAAACCGACAGCTCAGAACAAACCAAATTCAACACTTTTAAGTAGTGATAAAATAGTTTTCATCCTCTGTGCAATCCACTCTGTTGGCATATGTGCACGAGAGCATGTTACAAAACACATCGCGGCCTCCCCGTAAAACAAATCCAAGCTCAAACACTTTCAATACAGAAGTTACCGCCAAAGCAATCGCCCCCGACAGCTAATCCCCTCTGTGCATTTGACGATAAAGTCTACTCACATACCAAGCACCGCGCCAGGAAAAGTACCAGACGCCTCAACCGCCCACCCGTCAATATCATTGCAAGGACAGTATGTACTCCCGCTAACAGTGTGGAGTACTAATTAAACCTTCCAGTAATGTTACCCGCCACTAAATCAGTTTTTTGTAACTTGCTGATACTATTTTGCACATACAAAACATTTATAGAGCAATACATAGCAATTATCCTCCTTTACCAACATATACAAAGAAACACAGTGCTCAACTTAAAACACTTCAATTTGCACATATATCATAATTATACACAAATACATAATAATTATCTCCCTTTACCAATATATACAAACAAAACAAATTTGGATACACCATATATACAAATTTGTATATTTTGTATATGTCATATATACAAACTTGTATATTTTGTATATATCATCTTTCCAATCTTGTATATCCTTTGGAAATATCATCTTTCCAAAGGATATACAAGCTTGTATATATGGATTTTTTTTGCAGTGCAAATCGACAAAGATGAGACTTTCTTAACGACCGCTGCTTCGAGTATTCTGCATACAGTCAGTTAAGAAAAACAGAGTCCTTCACTTGGATGAGGTCGGTTGGAATGAAAAGTGAAACAGAAGGCTTTCTCTTCGCTATTCAAGACAAGTCACTTCCCACCCGAAACCGTCAATGTGTGATTAAATGTAAATATGAAATGTATATTATGTAATGAATTGAATGATACTGTCCAAAACATTGTCAGTGAATGCCCAACAATCACAGTATCTTAAGCGACATGATGGTGTGGATCGATCATTTTATTGCCGTCTTCGCCATGCTTGTGGTTTTGACACAGAGGTCCATTCGTGGTATGACCCAGAATACATAGCGGGCGTCATGGAAAATGATCAATACAAAATTCTTTGGAATAGGCCCGTTTACAGCATCAGACATATCTAGGCCAACAAGTCTGTTCTTGTCCTTTTTGATAAATCCAATGAAATCATTTATATTAATGAATTTTCTGTCCCTTTTGACACGAGTGTGATTGACAAGATTCAGGAAAAACATGGCAAATATGCGGATCTCGCTTGCGAAATGTCACGCTTGCATCCCAAGTACTTGTTTGTCCGACTCCCCATTGTTCTCGGTGTCTTAGGTTTGGTACCTCACATTATTGTTGACTGACATTGGGAGAGTACCCGGGCTTGTTTCCAAGAATACAGCCCTTCTGACAATATGAGTAATGCAGAAGGTTGCAGTGTTGGGGAGTCTTCACATTCTCCAAAATGTTCTGGTTGAGTTTGCTGCCTGGGCTGCGTGTAGATGGGGCAAGGTCCCTGGGCTGATAATGAGCCCAACCAGTGCCAGGTTCATCCAAACCCTCTTGCTGCATTTTGATCTGTAAATAATAATAGTATAAAAATATTCTCTAGGTTATAAATATCTCTGACACAGAATGATGTCTTCCAAATGATACAAACAACAGTTGCTTGTGAATCTTGCTGAACAATTATGCAAACACACTCTTTTTCGATATGAAGTAGGTTTAGCAACACATATTGGCTTTATGTTGAAAAATAGTTCCCTGATTGATGCTAATCCTATATGATGAACTTGGTTTTGATCCAATAACCCATTCAATATAAAGTATAGTAACATGTGTTACACTTGTAAAAGATATCAAAAATATTTGTATCATCTTGTCTCAAGCTGAACAGTGATAATGTATCAGAAATGTATATAACATGTTTCAAATGAGTGTGTTAGTGAGTAATATACCCCTACAGATTGTACCCACGATATAGTCTCAGTCAGTCAGGTCAGCGTTTATTCTAACCTCACTTGTCATATACTGAACATTTTGCCTGTGCTAAGGAATTTTCTCCCTTTGTAAATGATGCTGGATCGTCATGCACATATTGAGAAACAGCACGGGATTTTACCCACGTTTCACTAACTCCTGAGGAATCAAACTGATGTCAAAATGTTAGAAGGCTGTGGATGGCACGTTTGTTCACAATAACGGAAATATTCCAAAATAGACATTCCACTTGAGAGTAGGTTGATTGACAAAAATTGTGACTGTGGCCGTGGCCGCACCCTCAACTGTTATAATTAGATGTACCCTGTTTACTGATCATTTACAGGTGGTACTCTTACTTTTGATGCAACTGTACAGTTAGTATTAGAAGCACTGTTATTATTATAAAGGGCTCATTGAACAACTACCAATTTACCACTCCTGTGGTAGAATTTGATCATAAGTGGCCTCGAACGTTTGGTAGAACTTGTTCGTATCGTATGTTCTGTAGCAACATCCTCAGGTGGAAAGGGTGAAGCTTGGTTATTCAATACACGCAAGGCAAGCACTATCATATCAGACTTTCATTGGACTTCTCCGACGCATCATAAAAGGGGATATTGTTTTTGTTACTGTACATGTATTGCTCTGGTCTTTCCAAATAGTCCCGCGAATCTTTAAAACAATTTTTGACAGTTGCCAACTGGGACGGATGCTCGGACTTCTGAAATGTAAAAACGGACTCCAACACATGATGACGTGCATTTAGCACCTGAGCATCTAATTTAAAAACCTTTTGTCTCTTATGGATATCAGAATTGATGTCTTTTTTGTCTGTCGACAGTTCAATCGTTCGACACCTGCTCAGAAGTTGTTTTAACATTCAAGGTTGCAGTAAAGCTTTAAAAAGATTTTGTGGTAGACATGTGAAGGACTTTTCTACATTTGAAGCATCAGCGGCAAGAATGATGTCAGATGCAATTCCCTATTTTGACTTTTACTATAATGTTCCCGTGTTTTGCGCGCCCGAATTTCATGTTATTTAAAACCAGTCATGCCACAGGGTCAAGGGTCATTTCCGACTCAATTGTGTGGACGTTCTTGTTTGTTGTTATATGGCTGCGGTCTGTAACTTGCCTACCCCATTGGGATACCCAATTGGAATGACATGCATCCCCCAAGTCAGCGAGCCTGAGCACCCGATCCAGTTTGCCGCCTCTCACAAGAAGCATGGGTTCCTGAAGACCACTTCTAATCCGGATCCTCTGGGTTGTGTGGAAGTGGTGGAAACATAATTAAATATGTGTGATATGTATGTATTATTTATTTGAAAATATTAATAACAGTACATGTAAGTGGCAGATTACCCTGGACGCTGCTCGTCCAGGCATGAATGTGGCATCCATGAAGGTAAGATTCCTACAGCTTACATGTCATACTCTGTGTGCTGAACTTCTTTCTTTGAAGAAGACACTTAAATAATACAACGTGTTCATATATTTTTGTCTTTAGGCTTCACAATATGCAACATTTCCAATACCGAATTTATATATTGTCAATGCAACAGAATAACCACCCTTACTTGGCGTAAAGGGCAAATATTTATGGAAATTATACGAATGGTTAACTGACAATCAGTGATTCCACCAGGTAATCGTGAACAGGGTGAGCATAACCTGCCCTAACGGTAGCGCCGCCATTCACACAATTTGCATTCAAAAATACGTATTTATTGCCTGACGCAGCACAGCAGTACGCCTGCCATGCGACATCAGCTTATAAACAAACCAAAAGAAACGGTCACTAAACTGACGTGCACTGTAATATACGTAACTGAGTAAGTGATTATGGTTTCACAGCACAGTCAACACCATTCCAACGCCATCGTGGAATGATGGCACACAATCAGTGAGTGAGTATGGTTTTACGCCACGTTTAGTAATATTCCAGCATTATCACGGTGGGGGACACCGGAAATGGGCTCCACACATTGTACCCATGTGAGGAATCGAACCCGGGCCTTGGGCGTGACGAGCGAACGCTCTAACCACTAGGCTACCCCTCCGCCCCTCACAGCCAGTTGAGTAACAGTACCTGATCGCTGCACAATCGTGTTAAGTCGACACTTGCGGACATAGGGTAGTGGGCGCTGGTCCCGATAGCCTGATATTGCCGCGACATCGAGCTCACACCATGCAGCAAACCAAAAACAATACGTTTACATGTTTACAATCACGACCTACATGTATTTAGTTTACAATGAGTCGTAAAATCTCAGTGTATGAAAGACAGACCAAGGGCATTTTCAAAAAAATCTTCGCACTCGTCACTGACACGAACTTAGCGATATTTGCATTTCTTTCAGATATTATAAATATCGTGAATATCAAAGAGAACGTATGTTCCAGGACAGAATTCGAATACTAGATGTTTAAGATGACTATATTTCGCAATATTGATTTCCGCAACGTGACTTGGAGCTCGTGAATCCAGTGTATGTAGCGTTAGAGCTCCATGCCTCCATAGGTTCAGTTGGTGTTCATATGCGGATCCAGGGGGAGGTTGCAGGGATGGGTAAACCCCCATCACCCACCTTTTATGAAGCACACTAAACTTGTATACATTCAGACGTTTTACAAGGGATAATTCAAGAATAACTACACACTGATTACGTCAAAGAGATTATATATATTTTCAACACAATAACACTGTTACTGAAAATACACTTTTCCTACTTCCACGGCGAATGATAATATGGTTTCGACGCCGTCACAAATCATCATAACATGGCCGCTTAGTGACTGATGCGTCCATAATATATACTCTCGTAATTCTCAATTGACTTTGCTTCAGCTCCTGGGGGAGTAATTCTCATTCTGATTTCACTCAAAACGTGTAAATAAATAGGATACGATGGATCATCAGCTGATAATATTGACAGCTTTCCCTTTCCCTCGGTCTCCGTTTTTCTGTTAAACACGATATCGCACTGTCTTGCGACATTCCAGTTTAAGATAGACACTTTTAGATCGTAAGTACCAGCTAAGACGTCGTAGCATATACATACATTCGTGAAATGAGGTAAACACTATTAATACACATTATCATAATAATTGGTTGTGATCAATTCCTTCTTTGAATGTTTGCCTGAAATTTGTGACTGCATATACATGACATAATGTATTCAGTTTTACCCATCCTTCTGAACAAAACGAAGACGTGCACATTAACGCTGTCGTGGCAAGCAACACCTTTCTGTAAGCATCTGTTAACTTATGCTTACATATGTTCACAGTTCAAAAATCGCCTAATGATGATGATTGACAGTTAATCGGAACACATCAGTGGTTCGTGTTATTAGATTGAAATACATGTATGCGTTAAGAAATAAACAGGGTCAAGTAATACATGGACTTAAGTAGACACTTAGTAGACAATCACAAGACGAACCAAGCAGTTGGAGAGGTTTCCAACTCCAGATAATTTTTTACACTGATTTGTTGTAATCAAATTATAACATGTCAGCAGCAGGTATTTTGAGCATACATTAGTTTTTTATTATACCGTTCATTTCGAAGAACGTTGATTTTCTGAGATAGTGCTGTTGGTTAATTGACAATAGACAATTCGAGGTCACACATACTAAATGAATGGTCACACTCTGTTATGATATGATACATGAAAAGAGACATACACTCATTGTTTTTCACCCTGTGTCGCACGTTCCGACGGCCAGAAACCTTGGCCGAAACTAGATGACGGTTTATCGTCCAATACACCTGCACAAAGAAATTCATTAGTGCCCTTTACTTTGTCATAGGCACAAGAAGAAGAATGCTGATGTTCTCACAAAATTAAAGTTCTGAAAGGTGGGACTCCGTATCATTCAACACTGAGGGAGTGAGTTGAAATAAAGCAAAATCACATCTACATATCGGATTCGGCATTGATGTTATGCTTGGTACTTATGACCGCAATGGAATTGTGGTCATAATAATAAAACAAGAATCGTGAGGACAGAGGTTTTGGCTTATGTTTGTTATGTTCACAACAACATCTATCGTACACGGTCGTGACCAGCTAAATGTGGACGAAACTATTTTAATAGTCTTTGTGGAGATTTATAGTCAAAATAGGTTCTCTTGATTATCAAGCAGCCGACTAAGAAGATCGTGTGGTCAGTCTGTGTTACGTGGCTAATTGTGTCATCATACGCCTATGACATGAGTGGTTGCTAATAATAATGATGAGCTGGTTTACGTGATCTATATTCCAACATGTACAGCTGCCGTGAATTCGGCATTATACGTCAAGCACTCATTTAGGTTAATAATGCATTAGTTATGCAAATGACACTACACCGTCCGAATTACCGGGTTTTAAAATAGTGGGTTTTTTTCCACAAGAAACATACTTAGAATACATCCTGCATCTTGTACAAGCAGACACACACACAGACACACACACATACACACACACACACAGACACACACAGAACCCCCCCCCCCCCACACACACACACACACACACACACGCACACACACACACGTGCATGAAAGACGCATTTCACCTCACCTAACCTCCTGTCCAGTCCATCTTGACTGTGAAATAACAAAATATATTTTGCTTTATTGATTCATTTGCAGCGATCCATGACCAGAAGAGGACAGCAGAATATATACGCCTTGTTTTGAAGGATGGCGGCACGGTACCTATCAGTGTGATTACCAAAACAATAAAGGAGTCCTATCGTAATGTTTGTTTATAATGTGAGTTGCAATGTTGAAACAACATAGTGCTTGTCGTATCATGGTTCATGTAGTGTGTGGTGCGGTTGGGTAACCTAGTGGTTAAAGAGTTCGCTCGTCACACCGAAGACCCGGGGTCGATTTCCCTCACAGGTACAATGTGTGAACCCCTTTTAATTATGGTGTCCCCTGCCGTCATATTGGTGGGGGGCGGTCGGGTAGCCTAGTGGTTAAAGCGTTTGCTCGTCACGCCGAAGATCCGGGTTCGATTCCCGACATGGGTACAATGTGTGAAGCCCATTTCTGGTGTCCCCCGCCGTGATATTGATAGAATATTGCTAAATGCGGCGTAAAACAATACTCACTCACTCATATTGGTGGAATATTGCTAAAAGTGTCACAAAACCATACTCACTAACTCAGCAATGTAGTGTGTGCACGCAGAAATATTCAAGTTACATAATACATAACAACAACGCTCATCAAGAGCATTTAAAAATGTTTTTTCTGTTATGTGTTGGATCAAATCGTAACAATGAAGATGTACGTGGGTTTTTAAAAACTAAAAATTGCTTTACGGATTTGGTAGCTACGGCGTGATGATAGACAATGGGTGAGTGCGTGAGGAATTATTGCTTTTCACCAGATCAGCAATCGTGGAGCGTTTCGATGCGAAACACACGTATTATAGTTATAACGTTGACATGATTATAACCACGTGTATATATTTTGTTAGATTACATTCGCGATTTTCAACAGGGTAATGAACAGTCCAAATTCCTGGCTCTCTCTAGTCACCAACACATCGGTGTACCAACACCACCCAGGCAGTGAATGACACTGATGCCAACATAACGTGTAAGCAGTAATGATTGTCATAATTTCATATCAACTACAATCAAGCATAGAAACCAACAGATTGTGTGATGGTGTGAATTCTTTACAATAAGCAGTGATGCTATACATGTAAGTACTGTCTTCATAAGTGCCTGATGATAGCACTGAGATGTAGTATTCAACTTAACGGATTTTCATGCACATTGGTGTCGCACATAGACTAATACAAAAAATAAAATTCAATCTACTCAATAAGATATGTAAATATGTTTTAAGATCAATGCAATTTATTTTTACAGGTGGAATTGAACACAGCCTGTTGTCGGTATGCATTGACAAACTATACATGTGGTAAATGGATATTATGGATATATTAAAGTTATTTCTCTGTTAAGCATTGATTATCAACATAAAATGGTGTTGTCTCAAGAAAGCACACACATGCATTACCCAATTCCAAATAAATGAAATATGTGAAAAGTAAGATTACTCTCTATGTTGGGAACATAGCAAATGTTTCTACTGATGAACGGTCTGTGACAATGCACATGCTATTGCCGTGACTATTAATGACTCAACTATTGTCGAGTTTTAGGCGTTGTTAGAATTGCAATCAGTTATTGTATAATTGGTTCGAAGATTACAGTATATGTACATATCCCACCAAAATAACAATACGCAACAGATATACCTTTCCCTAATGTCGGAAGGATTCATGTTTTAACCTACGTGTATTTGTCTGGATGACGTGCAGAGATATCATATGTAAACGTGTCGTTGTTTCACGGAAATAGATGACATTTTAACTTCTGTCTTATCTATATTTACGCATGATTGGTTATTGCATGGGATAATAATACTTGTGTATGTATGGTATACAATCATCAAAAGTGACAGTTCTCAATCGTAATTTTTACAAATGATCACACTTAATTGACGTGTACCAAGAATGACAATCATAAGCATTACACGCTATCAGTTTTGGAGTACCATAAGTTTCAGACCTATTAATGCCACAGAAGGTTTGAAATGGTTTGAAAAGGTGTTATTTGTTAAACAGACATGTGAATAAAAACGCCTGGACAGCCGAAAACAAAAAAGAAATGAGACTGACAAATACAATTGAAAATTAAAGTGCACTTTACAATGAACGGATTCGAGTTGAAACATTTTGAGTGAGTGAGTGAATGGATTGTGACGCCATGTTTTGCGTTAATTTACGCCTATCACCTATCGCCTATAGAGGACGCCAGAAATGGGCTTCATGCATTGTAACAATTTTGGGATTCGAACCCGACATGAAGAGCCAATGCTATATAGATAATTTTGATAAAAGGCGCGACCGAACTACCTATATTGTTGTGATTTATCGCTTATTTTAAAGAAATAGTTCACCAACACACTCGAATCTTATTTCATTAATTCCTGTTTAAGAAAGTTAACGGTTTTTTCAACATATAATAATTTCTGAAATCCGAGGTGTTACTTTAAGGCGCGAGATAAGATTTTGTTGAGAGTTGTGATTTCCTTCTCTGTGTTTTACCTACTCAAATGTGTCAAGTGCAGTAATGGATCACTTCAGTATTTGCGCAGTTTCGTAAGGTTACAGCGTTGTAAGTGTAGTGTAGTGTAGTTGCTATGTTGTGGGGAAGGCCAACTCAACTGCATTTGCACCTACCTGTTAGTTCACAGCATGCACACAGTAATAAATCCATCACATTCGCTGACTCATGGAGCTATCTCCTTCGTCGTTACGATACACTTTACATTGTCTGCGTGCACAGCGTGTAAATATTCTGAACAGATCCTTTTCCTGTCATACAATCAGTACACCTAACATCGTGATCTCACATTTACTCTTGAAATACTCAACAACCTAATCTTATATCATGACTTTACAGCTGTGTCCTTCTCGCCGACAGTAAATCTTCCATTGGGTGAGGTTATTGTGAGAAGTTTATATTTATCTGTTTAAGAACACAGGTATATCATTGATGTCAATCATGGAGTTTATCCAAAATATCTTGGTGTTAATGTGGTGTTTGAAATTATGAAGACATGCAATGTGGTATGGTATATTCTCGATAAAACTAAAGAAACAGATTACGATACGAAAAATACATCTGTTCTGTATTGGAGGTCAAACCAAACATGTACTGTGAATGCCCATTCTTATTTCGTATTATAAGATATATATGTTAAGAATAACGATTGACTATATCCGAAAGCATATGTTGATGGCGACGTCACACCCCTAAATGTGTCTCGGAGATAGCATCTCGATGAACGGACAAAATGGCGAAATTTGGGTATGATAACGGGAGGAGGTCAATGGCCTAAGTTGCCCGGAACTTGACAAATCATGTGTAATTCCTCGACTGTTGACCCAGTACTAAGAAGTTGGCGTGACGGGCCTAAACAACGACACTTAGACGATATCGTCTTTTTACATTTATTGTATTATGCAAAAGATTCAAATCTGCTCTCGTTAACAAAATTCCATACAATAACAGGAAGGCAAATTTCAACATCTTCCGTAAAAAGGCTCTGTGCAGCCCGGCTAAAGCAGGGCGTCCTGTGAAGAGTGTGACCGTGACGGCTTACTATAAGAGGCAAATATAGGGGTGGGTTAGCCAACACCAGGGACGGGCTGTACGCGTTACACCATGTTTACAGAGGAATCAAGGTTTTACCTCCGATTCACAGATGTCAGATTACAATGCCAGACCACATCGTGGCCTGGTCGTCACCGATTATCTTCACTCACTCACGCATCCTTTATCAGGATATTCGTACTTTGTGAAAACAGTATTTTTCCTACGTTGTTGCTAAATAATGGTTTTAATAACTGACCCACAATAACAAAATTACAATCTATCCATTGATTTGTGTATGTGTCCTACAGGCTTACACTTAAGTACATTTAACATTGTGGTTTGAACCAATGCTTTCCAAACAAATTGACCTGGCACATGTTTACAAGGGCAATTTTACATGTACTTTGCCAGTAATATTGAGACACATGGTAAACTTCCATTCCGTCAGCTATTGATAATATAACATGGTGAGTAAGAAAACGAAGCTCACTTCGTTTTGACTTTCACACTAAATTTGCAAAAAGGCAATTTCAATTCTCTTAAAAAAACGTAATCCCTAAAGGTTGTTTATACTGTCAACAAACTCGTCTTGTCGCATTCATTTAACGCTGCAGAACAAAGAAATTACAAAGGAAACCCCCCGCGACAGCACAACAACATAACGGTACGTTATCAGGACAAAGAGGGCAATTGAAAGTACCATAACCGGTTTATAAAACATGATGTACGATTCATGATCAGTCGTAATCTTGCTGTCGCGACCTATTGCCGTTCCGGGATATCACGCTAGTATCCCCTTAATTATGTGCTGTCATGAGAAGGGCAGACATAGCGACAATTCGTGCTGGGGCTTAAAAGTTTCCATGGTTTGCTTCTGAGCAGTGATCGCTGTGTGCCTTAAATCACAATTCAAATCACAACACATGACAATTTTGAAGATTCGTAGTGCGGGTTCGCTCTCGGTTTCAAACATATCTATGCTGCGCACAAGTACCGCTGGAGTCGTAATTCTTTATCATCGACTTTACTCACAGAGCAAGGGACTTGTCTGGGCCTGTTACACATTGACAACCCTGCTCAACTTAATGTATTGAAATAAGGTATGTATCCGGACTAAATGGATATTTTCACAGAAAAACATGAATGCGCCTTTTACCTTACTGCCTTATTTCTTGCAAGCCACTTTCAACCGGAAATGTACAAAACATTAACCACAATTAGACATGTTGATAGAGATTTTGTATTGAACCCCTTAACCTAATGTATTACTTGTGTATATAGATGTCACAGTGCAGTTAAAATCTTTGATTTCTTTTGAATGATCCTGTCGCATGCATTCATATCTGATAGGTTAGTGCAGATATTAAAATTATGCATGAGAATTATACATTTTAAGGTAGTGCTTTCTGGCTTAGACTTAAGGGTAAATGATATTACGAATGTATAAATAGTGTACAATTGACAGTATTGTTTTATTTGATCTCCCGCGGCTTTGAAGTATATCCAGGGACAGACATTGACTTATCAAAAGCATGATATTTGAACTCGCTATATTCAGATTGACTGAAGTGACAACGAAAACTTCAACCGTTCTAAAACCTCAATGGTTTTCGTCATATTTACATTGTATTATATCTGTTTTGCCGTTCCATTTATGTGATATTAAACAGGTGATTAATCAAGTATTCTATTGAGTTGAAGAAGGTATTATATGTGTACTTAGCAGACGCTTGCGTATTTAGTAATGAAGTGCTATATTTATCTGAAAATGTTTCACTTAAGGGAATGATACGATGCTATATCACACGAGAGAAATAACACTTTAAACCGGAACTACTTTCACACTGAAATGAAAATTAATTCATGACGGTGGCGACCCATTGTCACAAACCAGATCAAGTTAAGACACGTCGGTGTCGGAGAGTAGTTGAATTGGTGACTGCCTTCGGCAGCGAGTCTCCACAGAGTGTCTTGGACTTCGGTCCTGCCCTACACTGAAGTACATGTAAGCACAGTGTTGTCTCCTTTGGCAAATGACTTTGTTTGAAATGTGCCCCTGTTCACCCATCATTACAATTGGGTATCCTGTTAGAATGAGATGAAAAAGGCACTGTTAACTTACTAGCGTCTACCAAGGTACAAGCTTACACTGATCCAGTGACCAGGGTAATAATGTTAGCGCTTTGAGCATGCACTGCGTGTATTGGGGCTAGTGCAATTTAACTTCCGGTCAATATTATTATTTTAATAAATAGAACATATGTCATCTCTTGTCAAATACCTACACTACTATTGGAAATAGTTGTGTTGTCATGTCACGAGATGAGATAAACATTGAGAAATCTGTCCTCTATCTACTCCGAATATCATAAATACAAGTAAAATTCCACATACGATATGATTTGTTTCATATAAGTTATTTACTTGGCGTGCATGATATGTCTCGAATATTGACATAACAAAACACTAACTCATAAAGACAGCATAGTGTAAACAATGTTTTGACTCAGGCCTTCTACATGACGAATCAACGCTTTGTTCACAAGGTTATAACTCCATGTGGTCTCAGGTTTGTAGTAATTGTTTTGTAAGTAACGAGGTAAAGCGGTCATGGCAGGCCAGCATTTATATGCGAGCTGGTACCGAGTGTATTGGGGCTACCGCAATATAACTTCCGGACAATATTATTATTTTGATTAACAGAACATTTGTCTTTTCTTTTGAAATACCTACGCTACTATTTGAAATACTTGTGTTTTCATGTCACAACTTAAGTTCTGTATGATATGTTAAATATAAGTTATTTACTTGGCGTGCATGATATGCCTCGAATAGTGATATAACAAAACACTAACTCATAAAGACAGCATAGTGATATCATTGTTTTGATTTAAACCGATGCCTTCAGCATGACGAATATTGTGTTCATGACTCCCTGAGGTCTTAGGTTTCTGTTAAGTGTTTTGTAAGTTACGAGCTAAAGCAGTCATGGCAGTCTAGCATTTATAAGCGAGCTGGTGAGCAAGTGATGAGCAAATATTTCTCATGAAATATTCCTTCTTAAGTTTCCCAACATTTCATTACTTTATTCCATTTGCAAGAAAGGGAAATTTAAGCATTAATGTATTTTGCTTAAGTGCTTACATGCAGAGACATTAAATTCATGACGTCATACATTGCTACCGCTTCACGCAAGAATGCAGTGACGTCATAGTTTAATTTGTACAGAACACTAAACAAGTAATACTTATTTTTGAAAGGAGTGAAAGGTTGTTGTATCTGACTTAAACATACTTAACATACTTACACATGGACTTTCGACTGACGTCACGCCACGATTGCTTTATGGAACCGGACACCACAAGTTTAAATACATGTCACAATACCCTATGAAATTTGTGAAATTTTGTTGCAAGATACACCAGCAAAACAATGCCACGTAACGTGCATAAGCTCCTCTCAGTGACCTATCATCTCTTCATGCAATGTCATCGAAAAAAACCAGGGGTGTTGGGAGTTTTCAATATGTGTCAGTGAAACTAGTTCCCGCAGTTCATAAGCGCGCGCTTTGCTTTAAACACGGTGTAATATCAGCTGGGAGTTATTTAACGGGCGTATCTGCTACGGGCGAGTAATATAAAAGTGCATCAGGCTCGAGTATCTGCGACACAGATTCTTTTGAGTGTAAGAGGCAAAATGGCAGTGAAACACGTTGAATGGTTCCGTAAAAGCAATGATTACACCAGTGGTTCCAGAAAAGGGTAGGCATATCCTGCGAACTGTGCCGCGCTTCTTTCATTGACTCTTGCCGTAACCAACACGTGACATGGCCCACCTGCGCAGCGATGATTGAAGTCAGAGCATACCGGCCTGATGGAAGGCTTTAAGTGTGTTACAGATAGTTTTGCATAATTTTACAGATACTATATTAGAATTGTACCACTGAGGAGCATGACAATGCATCATTTCACATCAAAGTGACCGTATCGCAAGATCTCCATAACAAGCAGAAAACAAATTGTAAAATTGTGTGAATAGCGGCCGCTGCCGGTAGGGCAGAATATGCTCACCCTTGTCACAAGAAACCTGGTGTCATGACTGATTTTCAGTGATCCATTCCTACAGTTTCCACCTCTGTTTTCCCTACACACTACACTCGGTGCATTTGTTTCGGCGGATAGTCGACCCTTTTTATTCTCTGGCGTTGACATTATATATATATTTCAATGAACGTTTTCCATTGTTCATTAAAAGTAAAAAGTTATATGAAGTGTAATTATAAGGTGTGACGATTTATAACATCTTGGCCTGTGACAGAGGTACTAATAATAGGTTAAGGTAGGAGAAAGGACCTGGTGTAAAATGGTACATAAGTAAACTGACGTCCAAAAGAAACTTTACAAACTGAAAAAATATAAATTTCAGACAAAGTATATATTTTTTTCGATGAAGTCTTTCTAAAACACATAACCTAAATACAACAATACCGTATGCAGGAAATGTTAATCGTCTGTTACATGTTTGCGAGATAACACGCGAAAAAGTGAAAAACACGTGCACCACGGACAACTGCAAATGCACGTGCGGGTAAATGTATAAAACGATTGCAACGGCAAGTCAGACATCCACAGTGATAAAAAAAAACACAAAAGAAATGCCACGACTCACAGTCGAACGACGTGAACGAGCCGTGGGTATGGTACAGATGGGAGCCACCTACGCCCATATTGCACGAACCTTCGGTTGCCGTGTTGCCGTTACCAACTTGATGCATCGTTACAGACAGACAGGGCGGACCGCTGACAGGCCAAGAACAGGCAGACCCAGGGTGACCACGCCCCATGATAACCGGTACTTGCGTACCTTGCTCCTCCGAAATCGCTTTCTGACAGTGACGTCATCGGCGACAAATGCCTTAGATCACAGGGTTAGTCGACAGACAGTGGCCAGGAGACCCAGGGCTCATGGAATCAGGGATGTTAGACCATACAGAGGACACCCTTTGACAGCGCAACATCGTCGTCTGCGATTAAGATGGACCTGGACTGTACGACGCTGGCAACGACGTGACTGGCAGAGGGTTGTCTTCACTGACGAAAGTCGATTCTGTATGTTTAGGGCTGATGGCAGACAACGTGTTTACCGCCGAAGGGGTGAACGAACGGCGGCGTGTTACGTGCAGGAGGTCGTACCATATGGTGGAGGGAGTGTCATGGTGTGTGGGGGGATCTGTGGGCAGGAGAGCACACCGCTGGTCATCGGAAACTTTACAGCTCAGCTTTACATGGATAACATCCTTCGTCCAGTTGTCCTACCATTTCTCTAACAGCAACCTCGTGGTGTCATTTATCAGCATGACAACGCTAGAGCCCATACATCCAGAATTGTCACTAACTTCCTCACAGCCAACAACGTCAACGGCCTGCCGTGGCCTGCACGCTCACCCGACATGTCCCCCAAAGACAGCCTCTGGGACTTGATGGATCGTTCGACAACGACCCCGCTCTCCAGCCAACCGGCAAGAGTTGATCTTGGCCCTCCAAGACGAATGGCGTCAAATCCCGCGTGATCTCATCAGATGACTTTTTCTGCGCGTCGAAGAGTTTTTGCTTGTATTGAGGCATTTGGTGGTCACACTAGCTACTAATGACTTGTTATTGAACGTGAGCGACTGTTTATGTACTCTGCCTATCTGATTCTGAAAGCTCGAGTTTTGTACCACACCCAACTTTGGGGGGCTCTGATGTCATTCTCGGTCGCGGTATGATTGTCATTTTCAGTGTTGATTATGTTGATATATTGATCTTCTCAATACACTTTACTTCATGCATGTATGTTTTGTTGTTTTTGAGCAAGAGTGATTTCAAACTCTGGTAAAGTTTCTGATGGACGTCAGTTTATATCTAATGCACCTTTACTATAGCATATAATTACGCCGCATATTTGACGATTTTCCTTTTCGTTCGCGACTCGGCTTCATTCCTTCAAAAACGATGGATTGACCTTGGATTGATTTCAAATATGTTGTTGGACTTCTGACACACGACAGTTCGAGTTGCGTAGTGAACTCAAAGCCATACCAGCAGACATCCATCCAACACGTACCGTTGGAGTGTCACCTCAAAATATCGTGGTGTTGTCCCGATTCACATGGGGGAAAAAATCAAAATTACGACCATGAGACAGTTACAATGAACTACACCCAACATTACGTACTATCGTACTTTTTACTGAAAAAAACTGAACTGAAAAAGGGGCAACATTTTATTAACACCACGACGAAATGGCTCGTTACATTCACAATACCTATTTCCACCAGACAACCCCACATAATAAATCTCACTTTACGAGATTCGTTGCGGGATTTAGATTTTACACGTGGTGTTCTTATCTATGCGCACAACAAGTAGTGTCGTGATTGTCCATCATTGTATAAGACTTGGCTATAGCTAAGCCTATGTTACAACTCTCCTCAGCGTTATGCTACGTAAAAGAGACAAAAGCCTCGAGACACGGCGAGATACATAATAATGATAATGATTTTGATTTTATGTTTCATATTTCCTTTGTTAACAGGTACAAAATTATTACATAAAACTTATGACCACTGTGCTACAAATAGTTTGATAAACCCTTAAAAAATTGAACTAAATATAAAGGAAGCTGAATGCTATGCTTGTGTGAACGAACATTATCTTATTCCATGCTTCTCTCATAAAAAAGTAAATATTTATATATCTAATAATTATTTCAGGAAGCATATTTGAATTGTGCAGATCCTAATTAATTAAGTTAGATTGGTTTTCCCCAACAATTCACTGCATGTATATCAGGCTAAAACAACCCATCTGCATGTGAAGCCTATGTATGGAAACTGATTTAACGTCACCGGACACCTAATAATTACTTGTCAAAGGGACGTGAGGTGCATGTGTATATGTATATCACTAAATCGGATAAAAAAACCCATTACAAACAGCCAGCTACCCAAATCATTTCTTCGTAATTGTTTTCTTATTTTGACAAAAATAAATTTATCACTTTATGGAATACTGTCAGTTAAACAACCATTCATAGACTTTTTTATATTATCAGTTAGATATATTATAATGTCAATCATCTTACAGTATCAAAGTCCTGTAATCATAATATAAAGATATCAAACATGCTACCAACCCACACCAGAACATAGAGATATAACCAGTATGTATGCATGCATATATATATGATTCACAACCAAGTTCAATTATTTCAAAACATGTAATGTTTTAACGTTGTACACCACAATCGCTCTTATTGATTCATGGGCATACGTGGTGACCATAAATGTATATCCGTGTCTCCAGAGGTTCAGGACAATATGTCAAACATTATAAGCAAATGTCATCGCAAAATTACGGAGGTAAGAGGCAGGCACCGTCTTGACCACAAATTGTGCACCCACTTCTGGCTGATCGTGGTCTTTTATACATATTAATCGGATTAGCAAAGCTAATATTGGCTATGACGTTTAACATAAGCTTATAATGTTCAATTATGTTCAAATAGCCAATCCCTACATGCAATATTGAAGGTGTGGGGTGATGTGGGAGTGATGTGGGGGCTGTATCTACAGGAAGAATTGACCTGTGGGACGTTGACTTGGGGTCATGGGCAGTATCAGTATTTATGTATCAGAGAATCAGTGACAGATATACCGCCCAATGCATTGGCCTGCTTTGACTTGTACCGAACTTTCCCGTGTTCTTGTAGATGAACAATTGCCTTACATTTGCATGTATTCGTGACGGGTGCCACTGATCGGGCAGGTTACGCTCACCTATTTGCAAGCACCTAATATCATAACTATTTGATAGTGATTCAAGAGCACTTGCTTATGATATAGTCAGAAACATACAACGGATATTTCTTTTAATGAAGGAAATGCTTCTCGTCGTTTTTGTTTGATGTGTGTATAAAAGTCCAGTTTTAATAGTAAGTTAACTCCGGATCCCTTGCTTCGGAAGATGCATTTCACAGGAAGATTATTAAATTTTATATGAGGTGTGTTTGTGGCAATGGACCTGGTCGTTTCTGAAAGTGTACAGTTACCAACATCACATCATCGTGCCCTTCATAAAATAAGCTAGAGGCGTGGTAAATGTTTTGAGTTTTGTGGCATTCTTGGGCTGTAACAGTTGTTGCGTCAAGAAATCCCTATATTGTAAACCGTTTCCCCTGTAATAGCTGACTGCCATATTCTGATACGTAATGTGAATGTTCTTCATATGGTTGGATTCCGTTATGCCATTGGTATCACAATTATTGATGTTTGGTGTTTGTAAAGAATGTGAAACCAAAACAAATATTATTAATAGTATTGGTGTTTTACCCTCGCACAGGGGATAAGGGGATAAAACAAAGACGGGTTGGGCCAGTATACTCTGTCTGAGTGTCGTATTCATGTTAAAACGGCTTGCACTATAAAACTTGCATACGACATGTAAGTCTAGGCTAGAACAAGCAGACACGTACTCGTGCATGCTTGTTGATATAGAAAGCCCTACTTTAACCATCCGAAATCTCAACATAATATCATTTGTAGACAGTAAATAGTTGCGTTCATTCAGTCCATCAGATTTCAAATATTTCGTTTTATTTATCATAACATCATAGGCACAAATCTGGCTTTGAAAATGCTAGTAGAGCGTCGCCTTGAAGTTTTCGCTGATTTAGTGTGTAATCAATCGCGATGTCTTTGAATCAAACAAACTGACGTTCCCGATCAAGACAATGTATGATTTAACTGTGTAGTCCTATGTAATAAACGTTGATTTCATGTACTTCACCTGTTCACAATATATCAATAAAGCTGTTCCTTTCGCTTTCGCGTGTTGTCTCATGAACTTTTATGATCCACTGAGATTAAGAGTATTTACCATTTCCAAAAAAATAGAAAAGCAAACAAATGTTTCAGAGGAGGTTTTACGGGGCATTCGTGTTGTCATTGAGATTTATGAGATGTCATAGCCAAACCCGTAATACATAATACAATCGATGGTTCTCGGGTGTTGGTTGCCTGACAATTCATTTGATGAATTTCTCTTCATACGCATTCTCTGCACAAACTGGAAAATATAATGAAAAATATATACTTCTCCTCTGTAATTTTCACTGCTGTCATATAATATGAAAAACCCAGAAACTAAGACTATTTATATTTACACTGAATCGTGCCTCAGTGTCGAACATATTTTCTGGAGCTGTTTATCTTCTGATTAATTATTAATGATCGTATTTTAGATAAATATTAATATATCACTCATCTATCTGCAGCAATAAAGTTCAATAAAAGATTCCATAATGGCAACGGTCGGTGGCATGATCATCATGACGAACTACCCCATAGGAATTTCGGTTTAGAATTGGTCCCTCCCCAGCATAATGAATGTGTATTTTCATGTTTAATTGTGCAAGGGTTAGTTGTCAACAGTGCTAGAGTATCAGAGTTGAAGGTTGATCCGCCTTAGAGTCAGTAATTATCTATAACGTTATTTAGGATTACATTGAATACGTACAGCAACAATCCGTTTGCAACGCAGGTTAATTGCAATGCATGATATGCCGGGAACGATTACTCTTGTTATCAGCCAACCTGAAATTGCCTGCAATACCATGTTTGATCGGAAAGGCCTTTATTGGCGAAGATGAACACGCAAAAAAATGACAGCAGTAGAAAGCGTTTTTCCTCATTGTTGATAAATCCAACAGATAGATGCAACTGGCTAGCAGGGCTAAATAATGGGGCACATCTCATCATGGCACTATTGGCAACTGCAGATGTACATAACATAGCAGAAATGTGTTACTGTACATGTACATACGTATTGCATTACGATATGTCATGATTATTGCAGCAAAGGCTAATTAATGGACAAAATTGTGGCTGTTTAAATTCGGATCGGAATTCAAAGAGCACAGATATTTCACTTCTTAGGCATTTTGGTTTCAAAAGTGATATCGACCATGCAGGAAAACACTGGTCGTAGCTGGGTCACAAATCAAAATATTCTAATTATATTCAATATTATTTTATTCCACATTGTACATGCTAACGGTATGAAAAATCGATAATGCCACATGCACCACTGGTCGAGATAATTGGTTCTCATTGGCAAAAACATTTAGGGAATTTGACCAAGAGTGAGTGAGTGAATGAATTTGGTTTGACGCCTCCAGTTATGTCATGGCGAGTCAGCTTAATGTGGGTGGAAAGCCCGAAGCGTTACAGGTCTCACCACCTCGGTGAAACCCATGAGCACGGGCATGGTGCTGACAAACCTAGAGACATAATCTGCTGTCATCATTATCTCATCCTAATTCATAAATACATGCTTATGATGTAGTCGGAATCATACAATGGAGAGAGATGAGGTGAGGGTTTTGTCACTTTTGCTCCAAATAAAATTTAAATGAAGGAGACATTGAGTACATATCTTGTTTGTAAACGATGGCACTATCTCTACAATGGGTCTACTCTGCATTTGATCAGTAAGGCTCTAAGAATATTTGAATCAGAGACCATAAAAAACAATTTAAAATCTTTACACAACTATCCATCATGATACATTGATAAAGTGAGGGTATTTTCACATCAATAATCATTTTGTTTCCAAGCAGTGTGTTTTGAAATTGTTGGTACAATTTGTAATGAATGTGGGACGTCTGTTAAGGCAGGTAGTAGCTCTACTCAGAAGTATTCAGGCTCACCCAAATGAATGCGTTCCTTGATTTCGGTTTCGACAGTATCTTTGTCAAATCAGGGCATAGATAGCACCCATGGGAATTCCTATTACCTAACTTTGCCAAGATAATTGGAAATCAAAGAAACAACTGTGAAACCACATCTAGTGTCTTATCTGGGCATGGGAATTCAAAATGTACTAAGCTGTATGACACGAGTGATGATTTCGATGTTCCATTCGTGACTTTTCTTTCGTGTAGAGTATACACCATAATATTCATAACTGACTATCAGTGAACCAGTCATTTAAATTGTACCGCTATTCAGGTAGACCCAACATAATCTGTTTCGGAAGATAATCGTTGACGTTTGAAATGTACTTATAGAGGGGCGCACTAATCGTCGTCGGTGTTCAAACAAACATACCCGATCATGTTAAACTTTGCCGTAATAATGCGAAGACTAAAACACGTAGCCCTTAAATATGACCCTACCTTAAAAGAATTGAAAGATTGATAAAAAAGAATGTTAATTATTTCAATTACATGATCATCTTTGCAAGACTCCAAAATGATCTTTCAAAGAGACAATAATAGAAACACTTGCATGATAGAACAGAACGCGTGCTACCTTTATCCATGTACCTGCATGTAGTGTCATATTAAGCCTGTAAAGAGATAAAAACATTTTGACGTTTGCGCGAATAGACAGACGTGTACTCGTTTATAACTTGATGGTGCATTTCATATAACAAACTGAGATACTAAATCCACTGGGAATTATCGTTGAAGATACTGTACCACTGCAAAACCTGTGTGTCTACATTTCATGTTTTCTTATGTGACTTCCTCTTAGCTGACACTGTTGCCCTCGGTTGTATGGCATGTTCTCCAAATTGATATGTCGTCAACTGATAGACGCTCAGTGACATGCTCAGACAATTCGTTTTGGAAACACTCGCTTTCGTCATGTGCTTTTTTATATTACCTTGTCAATACGAGATTTTAAGAATTTATTATTAATTCAAACTGTCGTTGCAAAACAACTCCGTCACTCCCTCAAAAGGAACTATTGGTTTTAAGATTAAAGGAGTGTCAAGCCCCGCCTTCACAATCAAACCTTAACATTGGGAATTAACTTGATCACGTTACTGTTGTCTCAAGGCCATGTGACACAACATCACGGTGCTATGGAGACACGCGTTACATATAGAGGGACGCACTAATAACCGTCGCAGTGTCTCTCCGTCCAGACGCAGAAACGGTGCTGACGTAAACATCCCCAGTTATGTTGAAATTTGGCGTGACCATGCTTCTTCTTGGTAGGTTGTTCATTCGCTCTGATTTCTTACATTTACGTAAGATACTTAAAATGTATCTTGAATCTTGAATTATGAATAATGTATGTTATGTTGTTCTAACTTCTACTTTTTATTTGCAATTGCAGACAATATTTTTCCTAAAAAAACGTCTCTGTATATTTGCCGTTCAATTCTAAACAACGATGTCTCTCAGTTTTCTTTTAAATATACTTGAATTAGAAGAAGTTTTAAATGTGATGTTATTATCAGCATGAACTCAAGTATGATTCATGAATAATTGGAGGCGTTATATATTTCACATTAAAGTAAATGATGAACTTATATATATATATATAAATATATATATACATATATATATATATATATATATATATATGTGTGTGTATATATATATATATATATATATATATATATATATATATTGAACCACAAAAGAAACGTCACCCTACGTAACATTGCATGAAAAGTTGTCATTTAAATATCTGGGTAAAATCTAAGTTTCTAAAATTTAACATTACCTTGTCCGGAAATTTGATGATAAAAAACAAAGCAGATGACAATAAAACCGATTGCCAAAACGCATCACGGCAACGGCCATGGTAAGCTAATGCACGTGAGTTCCGTGCAAATTGAAATGCAACAAACAAACAAACAATTTATAATAATGGTACTCAAGACATATGCCTTTGGCATATTGGTTGATTGGTTTGATGTTTAACGCCGCACTCAGCAATATTCCAACTATATATGACGGCAGTCTGTAAATAATCGAGTCTGGAACAGACAATCCAGTGATTGACATCATGAGCATCGATCCACGTAATTGGGATCGATGACATGCATCAACCAAGTCAGTGTATACCTTGTTGTGTTATAATGTTTGGTTATTGAATAAGAAAGAAGAGAAATGCAATGACTGATATCAAGTACTAAGGTTGTACCACAATGGCTACAAGCGTGAACGGTTCAGTGATCATGTTCATTTTAATATGCGTTTAATGATGCTGCACAAGAGCATGTTAGTTCTGAATACAGTGAGCCTCGGTAATAAACATCTCAATCTACCTACTTATAACATTGTTCAATGGGTATTTCAAAGAAGTTGATTGCGACAATGTAGACACAATCAAGCAACGATATAAAGATCTGTACCGAAACGGCGCTATTACATGAAGTTGTTATCCATAAATTGTGTCCACATTATTCATAACAAAATCATGATCTGAGCATTTCGGGATTTGATACACATTTTATCAGCCTAAAACTCATGTAACATTCTATTCCAGTTTACTGTCCGCCAACGTCGGCAGAAACGTGTGACGCTTGTAAAACAACATATGCCACATCCGCGGCCGGTGCGAAATGCGCGTAAGTCCTTTTACAAGACATATTATTTGCACATCATACTTTACTTATCATTTGTAAAATGAGTGAAAAGCTAATATGATGTACAGGTGCATGCTTAGTTCATATGTCTCCAACCATATTTATAACAGATACAGCAACCAACTAACTGAATTTAATAACGTTTCCGTGATACTAGTATATAGCAATGAATACAAGCCATAAGTACCAACTAAAAGATGAAATGAACTTAAGAAATATCTATATTGTCGTAATTGAAAAAGAAACAATAAGTTTGTGAGTCTGTAAAGGTATGTTGCATACTCAACCACAGACTTCGAGCAGTGTATTACCATTACAGTGATGACGATTCACTGTACACATTAATTGTATCAATGACAAAATAGCTCTACTTTAAGGTTGGTATTGGTGTCGGCATAGGATGTCAGGCGTAACGTTAAGTGAACTTTCGTAAAAGTAACACCCGTCATGATCATGCAGAATCAATTGCTTTATATAAAAATCTAGCTTTGATTTCAATTTTGTAACATGATTTATTTCATTTTCCAAAAGCGTGAGATTAATTCTAGTACCGTGAAGGTCCGGGGTAGAATAGGTCTTCAGCAACCCATGCCTGCCGCAAAAGGCGACTATGTTTGTCGTGAGAGGCGACTAACCGGATCGGGTGTTCAGGCTAGCTGACTTTCCAGTCATTTCTTCAAGTTCGGGAAAATGTTTTCAACTCTCACTGGGAGATGCTTATTGTATAGGCGATGTGACGTGCGGTGATCATATCATCTATTTTTTCACAATTTTTCATTGTGGCGACTATTGAAGGTCTCCCTGATCTTGGATAATCTTCGAAATACGAAACTTTGCTGAACACCGGAAAGCTTCACAAAGTAGTAAACCAGACCCCAATAGATGTATAAATTTTACCATCAGTTTGTGATATGAGGTCTTGTAAGGGTTGTATGCACACTGCTTTCTACTTCAGACAACTAGAACTTGTATTTGCGAAACATTTGAGTTAGTCAATATTTTGTTTATTTCACTTTCAGTATTTCATCCATATAGCGAGAAGAATAACCATACATATATGCATCTGTGGTTTGCTCAAGTACAATGTTCAGGCGAATCAAATGTTTCTTTTCCGCAGTGCACTGAAGACGTACCTGACCTGTCTGGAGACCTCTGCAAAGGGAGACGCCGGTTGTCCCCTGTCTGGTACTGACGCCGGGACCATAGGGACGGATTATGACGCAGATACCTGTAGTGCATGTATGTTGTATTATGTATGTGTTGATACTTCTGTAGAACATAAACTGCGTAGATTTAATTAGTGTATGACAGATTGGTCAGAGGAATAGGAGGGATCCCCGACGAGACCACAGACAACTGCTGATGCCTTGTCATCCAAACAATGTATAATGTAGACGGATAAAAATGGATCATATAGATAGCAAAGATGTGTATTTGAGGTATTGGGCAAAGGAACTGGCAGACAGACGGGAGGAGTTATAGTTTGATGAGTTTGATTGCTTACCATGAAGTGATCATTGCAGTTTATAAGTTATACATATTTGGTTGAATGAGCAATGACGATGTGTTGATGGACGTTTATGTACACAAATCATTGGACGGTTTTGGAATCGAATGATGATATGGTTAAAGTGGCAACGTGGATAAAGTGTTGAGCGGTCAGCGTAACATAGAAGGAATGTTAGGATGCTAAAGGGCCTGACCATAGGCTTAAATGAGAACGTCTTCCGTGAGCTGAATAAAGATCTAGATACGTGCAAGCTAGTGTGAAGTATGAGAGGTATTATGATTAGACTGAAGATTAATGGAGTGTTATGTGTACATGCTAAATGAATAGTTACATGATGAACGATGTGATGTAAAAGTGAGTGGAGTTTGCGCTGTGAAAATGATGATAAACGGAATATTTTATGTTGCATAGGGTGATAGGAAAAGGTATATGCGGAAAGATAATTTGACAATAAATCGTGTGGTAGGTGATAACCTATAAGACTGGTGGGTGTTATCTAACGTGTTCTACAAAATGCATGTATCATATATATTCTTTACGGTGTTCTCATTAATATAATCTACATTTAATAGATATCTAAGAAAAAGATTATACAAGAGATGCATGGAAGGGTACAACATACATTTTGCATCTTTTAATGTTCATGTCTATCTGCAATTTCTTTGCATGTGTACTTCCAGCATTTACGGACACCTGTGTTTGTCAGAAAGAATTCTGGAAGACTGACCAGATCGCAGGTGATGCAGCTGTTTGCAGGTAATATATCATAATGCCATTTGATAAGGGTAAAACAAAGTATACTATATAGCTAGTGAATCGATCATTTGAAATATGAATGTTTTTAGGGGACCTGTAATATCTTTGAATATATGAAAGCGTTTACTGCTTGATGGCATGACAACAGATATTCTGTAAAAGAAAGTAAACTGTAAGAAATTGCTTGTTTTGAAGCAGTGTCTGAAAACATATATTATCTTTAACACACAAAATCAGCCACATCCCTTTTATCAGAGCACCAGATGGTGGGTGACTTTCGAGTAGGATCATGTTGTATTATGTACGGTTTGTATCTGTGTGAAAGGAAAAGACACGTTAGAGTGAGTGAGTGTGTGAGTATGGTTTATTGCCGCTTTTAGCAATAATCCTCCTGTGTCACGACGGGGAGCACCAGAAATGAGCTTCCACATCGTACCTATGTGGGGAATCGGACCCGGGTCTTCGGCGTGACGAACTTGGCTAACCACTTGGCCACGGCACCGCCCCCGACTAGTTTTTTTGAACATTTTCTTTGATGTTATTATCGATTAAGTACTATCGTGAAACAAATAAGTGCAAATAATCTCAAATTGTGCAGCCATTAAGTACACGAAGAAATATGCATGATATACATATATATGTTGTTGGTCCAAAAATGCAATCATGTATACATTCTTTCGATTATGAAACGTATTTGCGTCCACCAATGTGTGAAGCCCATTTCTGGTGTCCCCCAGCGTCATATTGCTGGAATATTGCTAAAAGCGGCGTAAAGCCATACTCACTCACTCACTCAATCACTATTTGTGTCCACACACATCATGTCTCATGAATGAAAACACTGGAGTGCTAAATAAAAAAAAACTCCATGTAATGCCGTACTAGTAACATTGTAGTATATATTTTTCCAGCGTCATTCGTGATATCATCGTTTTATGTTGTCCATAGTGCCGCCCAGACCTACATCACGTGCTTAAAGGGGAAGACAGCCATGGCCTGTGATGACAGCTCCAGTGTAATAACCCTAGCTACCGGTGTAGAGAACAGGATGAAAGCACTAACTACTCCAGCTTGTGGTAAACTGTCGTTCATAAACTGTATATTATAGTACTGTTAACTGTATACTTTGTATTGCCTCATCGCGTCTCTCGCATTGTTGAGGCAAACCTTAGTTACGGGCAAAAGCACACAATACATAGGGAATATTCTACTGCATTATTAATAGCCACGGAATTTGGTTTCATTGCAATCACACAAAAAAATATTGTTTATAACGTTCTGACATTACATTATCATTACTTATGAACACTTCTTTTCAATACCATCTTGTTATCTATTGTTAGCCATCACCACCGCCTGCCAGTGTGAGATTGACGCAGCTAAAGCAGACATCTCTGATGATACCAAGAAGTGCGAGTGAGTTAAACTAAAGTTTTCATTGTTAAGACAGGGCGTTTAAGTACAACAGCATTTTTTCTTGTCCACATTTCTGTAAGAGGCGAGTGCAATGTATGATCCCAAAATAACGGAAATGCCGACATTGGAAAGAATAGTATTGCAGAGTTCCATTTATCAAATACATTACTCACTTGTTAGCTGGTGCAGGGTACATGTATGTGTTCGGGATATCAACTGATGTCTGAGAATTCCGTTTTCTCCTCAGGTGTAGTTAGACCGTCCTCCCCTGTTTGTCCCCTTGTCTGTAAGAAGCGGGGGACAATAACACCAGAATAAGTCAAACAAAACTTTCGTTTCTTAACGGTCTTACTGTATTCTGTGTGGACACTGTCAGTTAAAAAACTTTCCATCCTTCTTTTTCATAGTGCCTACAAGGCTCAGTTCGCATGCCTCTACTCACTGACCACTGCACCCTGTGCAAGCGGTACTACCATAGACGCTCTGAGGTCTGCTGCAGCTACGTCGGTAACATCTACAACATCTTGCTGTAAGTAAACTTTAAATATTAGCATAACTAATTTATAAAAATGTTTAATTTGAGAGAAGTTTTGGAAATATGCATCTGGTTTTTTTTAAATGATGCTTGTAGAATCAATAAAAGCTTTCGATTCCCGTGTTCACAGCTTTTGGTGACACGTGTGAGTGCCGGTTGTTTACAGGCCGCAGACGAATGATAGAAGTATATCTGTGCGGTGTAAGGACACAAAAAACACTTACTTTCATGAACATTGTGAGAAGCGGTGCTTACGGTTGAGCATGCCATGCATACTCTTTTCGCGAACACCTGGTGTCATCACTGACTTTCAGGGATCCATTTCTTTAATTGTAACTGCCTTTTGCCTTTTACGTTTGGTGGAGTCGTTTCGGCTGATAATCGAGACTGGTTGCCGTTACATATTTATAATGTTTTCGATACCATCTTGTTATTTATGTTTAGCTGTCACCACCGCCTGCCAGTGTGAGATTGACGCAGCTAAAGCAGACATCTCCACTGATGCCAAGAAGTGCACGTGAGTTAAACTAAAGTTTTCATTGTTAAGAGACGGCGTTTAAGTGCAACACCATTTTGTCTTGTCCACATCTCTGTAAGAGGCGAGTGCAATACTATCAGACTAAATATAAAGCATTCGCTTCATAATGGTCTCACTTTATTATGTATGTTCAATATCAGTTTCCTTCTTTGTCCTAGTGCCTACAAGGCCCAGTATGCATGCCTCTATCCACTGGCTACGGATCCCTGTGCTGGCGGTACCACTATAGATGCCCTGAAGACGGCTGTCGCTAACTCTGTAACAACTACAACATCTTGCAGTAAGTAAACTGCAAATATTGACATTACTAATAATGTTTAATTCAAAATAATTTTTAGAAATATGCATCTGTTTATGAGAAATGATTCATGTAAAAATAACATAACTCTGGAATTGCTGTTCCCAGATTTTGACACATGTGTCTGCCAGAGAACTTTCGATGCTGCAACAAAAGAGACTGATGAACAAAAATGCACGTACGTTGAAAATGGTTGAACTATATGTATATCAAGAGAATTAAAGAGAAACTAAATGAATCCTGTGGTCAGATCCGTTGACTTGGTTGTTTGAGTGTCATGAAACATTCTTCATAGTTTCAACCACTGGTTTTATTTTGGCCCGTGTATTTAATGGCCGCTGACTGCGGAGTTAAACAACCAAATAAAAAATCTAAAACATTGAAATAACTCTCCCCTTTGTTCCTGTATGATGAATATACCAATATAACTAATACATAAAACAACTCACTTATTGTTCACGAAATCGGGTTGAGACAGTTTTAGTAATACGCGCATCCAATACATCCTTGATGTAGGAACACATCGTTCTTTCTCTGAAAATCCTAGAACTAAATGCATATCTGTGTACTGGCCTGGGATGATATTCATCTGATCTTTTCTACGTACTTATTATAGCGCTTACAAAGCTGAGTTGAGCTGCCTGAGTACTGCTCAATCAACCGGCTGTGACGGCACTACGAACAAGAGCGCCATTGCAACGGCTTCTGAATCAGCAAGAGCCCTACTGCCAACAGGCGATTGTCCAGGTAGTTGCTTTATATTGAGGAGTCTCTTGGAGTTCGTTCTAACCATGTTGTAGATAGTCATATTCAAGGATTGGCTGTGTATTGTTGTCGGTTTATACTTGGTGTGAACCAAAAAAACCGATGTGCAAACTGTGTGAATACCTCAAGGAACTGACAGAAATACACAGCCGATCCTAATAATGAAATTCGACAACGCAAACATCTGTTATCTAGAATGATTTAATTAAATACAATTATATAAATCAATGTAGGAAGAAATGACGAGAGTGATAAACATTCTAGCCGCAGCAATACGAACTGTAGCGTGACATGTGTCAGGTGATTGTTTCATTTATGCATAAAACCCGACACGCCCACAACGTCAGTAGTCAATCAACGGAGTGTAACATCAAACCACGTTCACTTGACCTGTCATTCAAAGAAAGAGGCGAGAAGAACTGCAACAGTCATACTGTAACGAACCAGAACAAATTTAATGGTTAGACTCTACTGTTAGAGAGCTAGAGGTACCGATGGTCAGGTGTTATCAATGTATCTGTGTTGTAATTGCAGGATGATTACGGTGCGTTTAATTCTGTTATGTCAGTTAGTTAATGCGGTGTACGTTTAAAGTGTACAGGAAACAGACCAAAGGCTACTTCGGTTAAAACCCCAGAGTTTTATTCTGAACAAAACTAATCAACGCGAACTGTTCCGACAGGCACAATTACAATATATATAGCTCGTTTCCCTGTTTGTATCCACCAAAGCAACTGTTCCGTCTAAATCATATTGTATATAGCTCGTTTCCCTGTTAATATGCAAAAAGGTATCTGTTTCGTCTAAATCATAATATATATAGCTCGTTTCCCTGTTAATATGCAAAAAGGGATCTGTTTCGTCTAAATCATATTATATGCAGCTCGTTTCGCTGTTAATATGCAAAAAGGTATCTGTTTCGTCTAAATCTGTGTCGTTTCCTTGTTTATGTGCACCAAGGTATGTGTTCCGTCTAAATCATATTATATATAGCTCCTTTCTCTGTTTACATGCACCAAGGTATCTGTTCCGTCTAAATCATAATATGTATAGCTCGTTCCCCTGTTTATATGCACCAAGGTATCTGTTTCGTCTAAATCATAATATAGACAGCTCGTTTCCCTGTTTATATACACCAAAGTAACAAACTGGAATAGTAAGTAAGCCATTTACATACTCTTGATATATTTTCAGCCCTAACTTCCACGTGCCAGTGTGAGGTCAACGCTGCAAAGGGAGACGCTTCCACTAGCGCGACATATTGCACGTGAGTGAAACATCATCAATTACATAACGTTATCTCATAGCATATCAATGAACAAGTGAAACTGCATTAATTTTGGGATTTATCCCTTATCGTTGTCAAGGAGTAACCATGCGACCTTACAAAAAGATCTCTTTAGTAAATATGGATAACATATACCTATTCCTGTCAATCTGCACGTGATTGTCATCTTACTGCTTTGCTGAACGTGCTGTCCACCGCCATACAACTCTGTCGACGTTTCAGTTTTCCTCGTTCACTCTGACATTTCCATACCTGAAAGATTGAAGTGGTTATTACTTTAATTGAGGGAAATAATATAGTTTCCAACACTTATGTCTTAAAGTGTCCTGACTACACTGAAAACCTGCCTCTCTGCTATCACCACCACTACCGAGGCAGGGTGTACTTCAACAACCCAGGCAGATCTTCTGACTGACACCAACGACAAGATAACCGCAGCCACATGTAAGTGTTGTTCCTAAAACCATGCATTATTAGGAGTATGTACATCACTTCTGTAACCCTACACTAGACCCGAATTATGTCCGGGTTCAGCCATCTTGCTCGTGCGATATTTCGTGTGATGCATACCAAAATCACAAGTATCACTTTTGTATTAATATGAAACAAATCAAGTTTATGTCCTTGGAGTTAATTTATAAGCACATAACGTACACAGTACTCATTACATACTTCATTAATGACACTCAGCATCAGGGTGAAAGGTTGTCTTCACGCGAAAGTTGGTCTTGATATAATGTCAGATGAAATATAAGATGATAACGTGAGAGATGAGAGGGACGTGCCCGGTCCACTTATAAAGTTTAGACATCTCACTAGCATCTACATAGCATCTCATCTCATCAGCATCTAAATATAATAACCTCCTAATCACAACTTTCGTTAAGTAATTCTACATTCCTGAGAACTAATTATTATCAAACTACGAGGCAAATAAACTTTTACTGAATATCAACAGACACGATAATATACAGTTACAATCATCGTTTAACAATTCATTACACTTCCATATAAAACATATTACACTAAAAATGCATATTATAGAAATGTCCTATTTTTTTTTCGTTACAGGTGGGAGTGCTGCGGATCATGTGACCTTTGCGACGACGTCACTGATCGTTTCAGTTCTTGTAAACATGTTCCTGTAACCGCCCTCAATGCTGGCACTTTGAAACTCCTGTTTATTCTGAGCTTTTCTGCATGTAGATGTGACATTGTGGAATGACGGCAATGTGTGTCATATTGGAATTTTCTATTTGTCGTCACCAACTTTTGATTTGTATTACCAACATTAGTTTTTCTATCTTCGGGTGAAATTGTCAATGAAAACGGGTTGACTTATTTGATTATCGACATGAAGCTATTTTCAATGAGGCTTTCCGAAAAAATACGAAATGCTTGTATGACCGCAATGTATGACGTGGGCCATACATAATTCATGTAACCACTGACGAACACTTTGTGGTCATACTTATTATTACTCTGATATGTCCGAAAGAGCATCTTTGGTTCCGGTTTTGATAACTCTACGGCTTATATGCTGTTGTTCCAAACGTAAAAAACATGTGGGATACTCACATGACTCAACCCACGTGTTCCGTACCCTAATGACGTGTTGAGTTAATCCTTGTTGATTGTTCCGCTGAAATAAACGGTACTGTTCACGAAATCTACTTGTATGTTTGTTTTTCAAGACCTACAACTGTTATCACAATGCCTTACTCTCTTTTACGCCACACTTACTTCGTAACCATCGTCGCTTTTTCTGTAAGTAATGAACCACTGTGAGGATTCTTCAAATGACAAAACTTCACATCGATAATGACGGGGAACGAAGTATGATGAGTTGAAGCGAAATATGATCATGTGATCAGCCAGTGTAAGGTTTAAAAGGTTAAATATATCATCTTGTGACGGTACTGTAGGTATATGAGAACATGCTAATGTCTCATATATTTCCTCTTCGGACAATTCTTCAAAGAGTGTTCATATTAGGTTTACAAAAGCATACACTAATAAAGTGAACCTATTCAGAGGGGTAATACTGTTATTTTGTGTCCTAAGTCCTGCAGTCTTGCAGTGTAAACATCCTAAGAAATATTGTCTACTTACAATGTTCCCGTTTCTTGTCATTGAAGTCACATTTCCTTTTTCAAGAATTCAGTGATACGATTTTATATGGTTTTGGTTGGTTGGTTGGTTTGTTGTTTAACTCCACACTCAGCCATATTCCACCTATATGGTCCAGTGATTGATATCATGAGCATCGATCCGAGCAATTGAAATCTCATTTCAAACTAAGTCAGCGAGCCTGACCACCCGATCCCTTTAGTCGCCTCTTACGACAAGCAAAGTCGCCTCCTACGGCAAGCCTGGGTGGCTGAAGACCTATTCTACCTCGGATCTCCACGGGTCTTATGTGGTTCTGAAAGAATAGATAGTTGTAATCAGCATTCCGGTAGAATTACAAAGTATACACGTTTTGCTTAGTTGAATATTGCCTTAATGGTCTCCGAGACGCCAAGATTCGATGTGTAGGCTCGCGTAAACTCTTGGGTTTCACTAAGTTTTTCAGTTACTAGATGCCGTGTAAGTCTGACATGAGCGGAAACCCGAATGAAGGACCCAGACGTTTGCCATATTTGTTAGTGAGTGAGTTGGCTATAACGCCGCTTTTAACACTATTCCAGTTATATCACGGCGTGTCAGCGTAATGTGGGAGGAAAGCCCGAAGTGATGCAGGTCTTAGACGTTTACCAATTCGGTGAAACCCACACTCACGGGTATGGTGCTAGCAAACCTAGAAACATAATCGGGGCGAACCAGGATTCGAACCCACAATCATGGGTTTCTGGCCTGTCCAAAGGACGCAACTCTGCACAGCGAATTGAGGCGCCTTATAGAACTGGGCCACCGGGGCGAATTCGAGATTCGAACCCATGCGCCAAGCTGCATGTCAAGAAGGATGATTTCGATTTTACAATCGTGAAGTTCCCCCTTCGTGTCGAGCAATCGACTTGTTCCTTATTAGATTCTTTAGAGCATGCAAATTGCATTCAAATTTCATCGGAAGATATTTTGCGCCCAACCAAGCATTTCAAAATTTCAAGATGTCACCATCAAAGGACTGGTTAAATCTTTCCAGATAATTTAGGGCAGACATTCAGAGGCAATAATTTACAAAATATAGCACGTCACTTGTCACGCGAAGCTATTCTGTACTATGAGCTTACATGGCGTTTTCACACCTTTCACACTGGCAGTTACTTTAAAGAACTATGTGGTCCATATCGGTGACTTTGGTTGATTAAGTGGCGTTATAACTTGGATCATTGTGTATAGTATCAATCACTAGTTTGTTTGGTCCAGACTTGATTGTTTGTAAGTGCGGCGTAAGGCACGTTTATTAAAATGTTGTTGCATGGTGCGACTCCTGTATGTGCCCCACTTCCGTATCGTGTTTTTTAAGAATGACCCAGTCGTGATCCAGCGGGTTAAGATCTGTGATCAGTTCTCCCGCAGCTTATATCTGAATTTCGGTAACCTAACGACAACTTTGTAGGACATTATTGTCTATTTTTGTGACACCTTTCGCCATGAGCCATGTTGGACAAGAATTAAATCTAAACTTTTCAGTTAAAGATTATTTCAAATAGAGCTTGCATTTAGCGTTAACCGAGTTCTAGCAAGTCATAAGTGGTTTGTGGCAGGTGCTTTGAGCAAGCAAACATGCACATGTATTGAAAACTGCCCTGAATAAAATTTATTTTTTACTAATTACATTCGTGGTCGTGTGTCATTTATAGTTTTTAGAAGGTATATGTGGTGACTGCTTCCTTTTTCGAAGTTCAATGCAGTCAATATAAACCACAATAATTTGGCACGTAGAAATAAGGTATATTCGGTATAATGAGTATAATTAGCGTTTCAATGAGTGAAAATTGCAGCAAAATATTATTTTTACATTATCGTGGCATTAAAGAGCAATCAGATCTGAAAACCATTTCTTAACACTAACATATAGATATTCTCTGATTACAGTACATGACAGACGAGTTCCATACATTGCTAAAGATGTTTCTATGAACACAGACACTATGAACAAGATCTATACAATTCATCACAATAATTGACAGTGTAGAAATATATAAATATTCCATATATCACTCAATAATAAACAAAAATGTCTTTAAATACAATACTGAATAATCAAATACTCGTACTAACGGAGAAAACATCAATCGAGTCATTAGGGACAGTTTGCAAAGTGGTAACAATGATGAATATCTAACCACAGGGATTTGAAAACAAAGAAATAACTGTGAAAGCACATCTTCTCAGCTGGATCTGTGCATGGCATCTCTGCTGCATGCTGTATGATAAGAGGGGTGATTTCGATTTTCCACTCGTAGCTTTTCGCTTAGTGTCTCACAATATGCCATCAATTGCAACTTACGGAGTACCATTTACTTTGCTTGCAACTAAGGTTTACAATCAATGTTTCACCATCGAAGGCCCGGTCAAAGCTTCAACATGCTTATGGCAGACATTCAGAGGACTTTACTAAATATGGCACTTGCTTGTCAACATGATGCACACTGCTGTGACATATTATGGCCTCTTCGGGCAGTTATTACACATCCTCACTCACGGGCATTTAAATGGATTGGGTGGTCATGTTTGATGGTTTGGTTGACAGCATGGCTTCGTAAAAACGATGAGGTGGATCATTGCCTCTTATCCTAATCACCAAGTTATCTGATCCAGGTTCGATTGTTTACAGGTCGCCGTCGTATGGCAGGAGTATAGGCAACAAATGAACACTCATTTTCAGTGATCAATTCATATAATTTTCATCACTATTTTGGCATTTACGCCCAATAGAATCTGAATCGGTAGTTAATCGAGACTGATTATTCGCTGGCGTTGATATTTTGAATTTACATTTAGAGGGGCTCACTGATCTTCGCCGACGCTCAGACAAACACTCGATCTTGTTAAACTTCGGTGATAACTCTCATTCTCGTTAGACTGCAACTCGAGACCCTTAAATAAAAGCGACAAAACCCTTACTTATTTAAATTCTATGACATTATTTACAAAATCCCTCAATTTTTTTCCAAACAGAATAGTATTTGACTTGCGCGAACAGTTCGTTTTTGAAACACTCGGTGTCGTCATGTTATCCGTTATATGAAAATATCGAGACAAGACTTGAAGAAGTGGATTTTAGAATTCTCATGCTCTCACAAGGAACAATTGGTTTTATGTATAAAGGAGGGTCAAGCCCCGGCCCCACATTTAACCATTCATATTGGAGAGTATCTCGAGCATCTTATTGTTATGTTCAGGCCATGTGACTCAACATTTTGGTGCTATGGAGACGGGTGTTACATTTGAGGGACGCACTGATCTTCGCCACAGCGTCTGCGTACAGACGCAGAAACGGTGCTCACGCAAATATCCCCAGTCATGTTGAAATTTGGCGTGATAGTTCTTCTCCTGGGTAGGTTGTATGTTTGCTTAAATTGATAACATTACGTTAGACAATTGAAATTAATATTTTAATTTCTGAATAATATACTTTTCAGTTTTCAGAATAATTCGAGCTTTACCAGCAATGTTTTTGTTTGTTAGTATGTTTGTTGTTTAACGGCGGACTATTCAAACTATATGACGACGGTCTGTGAATAATCGAGTCTTAACCAGACAATACAGTGATTGATAACGTGAACATCGATCCACGCATTTGGGATACGATAACATGCATCAACCAAGTCAGCGAGCCTGACCACCCGATCCCGTAAAAATAATTAGTCGCCTCTTACGACAAGGATGTGTTGTTGAAGACCCATTCTAACCCGGATCTTCACGGGTGTTACAAGCAATGACACACCGATTATATATTAATTGTATTTACAGAACATATATCTACACTACTATCAGTCAAAATCTCATGAAGCCTAGGTTGAAGTAATTGTATTCTGCTAAGATGTACATGCGACATGTGTATGTAGTATAAGCAGAAATTATAGCGAAAGTTATTAACTACAGATATGCATTTAAGTGGAAATGTTTGTTTATCAGAAATGTTGACACGGATGCATGTTCATTGGATCCTTGCTACACAAAGTCATTGTAGCTGGTCATCAACTTATCTCTATGGAAATGAGAATATTATAAATCTCTGATTCATGTTGGGTTGTTTGATAAGGGACACAATTTCCATATTGCGATTTTACCTTTCTACAAGACTCTAGCTGTATTTAAACTACTGCTATGTTTTAAGAGACGTAAAGATAATAATACATTAGTTTCAACAACAGTTTACAAATTTTGTTCTACGATGGCTTCTTTCAAATACTAAGCTTTTACAGTGACTAATTAAATTTATAATCAGTTAGAACATGTAATTACATGTTGTACATGCATATTGACTTGAACAGATTTTATAATGTCATTGGAATTGAGACAGTCAAGAATATCAGTGAAACAAATCCCCTCACGTCACACAATGAAATAAACAGCGTTTCGACACCTACCGTTAAATATTGTAGTTATTGTATAATGTTTTTAGCATCATTTTACTCCTCACAAGTGTTCAAACTGTAACGCGTTCACGACCAAACCATTCATACATGAAATGGAAGATAGTCTTAAATGTATCAAAAAGATTGAAGGTTCGCTCAATCCGTATTTTATTCCCAATATTTACTCTCTTGTGAAACGTAGGAAATACCTGTACTGTTGTCGTTGACCTGGGACGCACTGAATGGTGACGATCGTCCACGCCTCAGGTTTGTCACGTCAACAAGACGATCATATTCGCCTGGTGGCTCAACGGAATCGCTACTGAACTGCCAAATTTTCAGCTGGGACAATTCCTTGACTGAGACCAATTAGTGGCAGAGTCGTGCGCAACAGGTTGAAGAGGCACTACATCCGGACCCAACGTTGAGCGATATGCCAAATTCTGCTTCCATGTCACCATCAGGCACGTCTAGTCTGGTTAAGACAGCATCAGTGGTTCAGAAGACAATACGAAGATAGTGTACTGTACATGATCACAGAATGGTCCAGGTTTTATCTTGACAGAGCTCATTATATTAAATTTGAATGGCGTACGCAACCAGAATCGTTTGAGATCATTGGAGACCCTTGCTAATGCAGGAACATACAGTTGTGTCGCTGCAGCATACCCTGCAGTATATCGGGAATAGGGACGATACGAGGTACATTGCATGCACATGTACAGTGTATATACAAAAGCATTTGTCTTACCTCCATGTGGGATGATGAGATCTAATTTGTTCACGTGATTTTGATAACATACTATGTATCCCGCCTTGGAGGTAAATGGATTCCTCAGCGGATGAATAAATCTCTTATACCCCGCCACGAGCAAATAAGGCTGCTTTTGGATTTCTGAGAGGTAGAATAAATCCCTTAGAACCCACTGCGATGCAAAAAGCCGCATGCTTTTTCAGAGTCAATGAAAGTCATTCAGTCACACAGCACAAGTTAACCTCAGCTAAGTCGAACAGCTGTTTTCTATCAATTTTTATTTTGTTTTTAATTCTTTAACAATGTCTTATTAAAACATGTTGATAAGATAAATTCGTTGCAGCAGGATCACGATTGGTACATGGGGTTTCATGCGTCCCTTGTTTTATAAATTCCGGCTCGTGGTATAAAACCTAATTCGGAACGCATAAAACCCCATGTACTCCTCGTGATCTTGCTACAGCTAATATTATGTCATGGTTAGCATACGTTTGCGAACGCAATTAACCATCTGGAATATTTTAATGTCAGTTTGCGTGTTAGAGGCGACTGAATGGACTCGGTGATCAGGGTCTGTGACCTGGCTGCTTGTGAGACAGCGTTCCCTGACAGCGTAGAGGTTCAAAGGTCAATATCATATCATAACGTACTAATATCTAGGCCACAAAATGTATTTACCTTTGATAATCTCCTGGGTTTATTAAACCCATGCTTGTCGTAGAAGGAAGCCGACGGGATCGGGTGGTCAGGCTGTCATATATGTTCTTCAGATATTGTTCGGCAGTATTTTCTTCGCTTACATGGCCAATAAAGTTGTTATTTAGAAAAAGTATTGTCGTGCAGTAACTGTATCGGTCTACAAAAAGTGGCAAAATGTATTTTTTGACGCATAACAATATATCGGACAACAATTAGAAGTATCTGCTTTTCAAACCAGGTGAATATCCCTGTACCAGATGGAGTCATGATATGATAACCTGAACAAATTCACATCACCTGCCCCAGTTTACACGATATGTCAGGTTGCATAGCCGATTCACGTAATTGAATTTTCATGTTTAAAACAAATTTCTGACTTTCAACCAATCATCAAACACAATTGTGTTCATATCAAAAGGCAAGTTTATAAAACGTTAAATTTCACCAAATGCCCGCTTACCCGGGCATACTTAAGCTGGAATGCCCGCTTACCCGGGCATTCTGAGGAAATAACTCCTGTACGAACCTATATTTATAACAGAGTGACATCGTTGAAGCTTTATCATCACAGTGCACTTGCGGATTATCTGACCTGCATGGAGACGTGTGGGAAAGATGACCCCGGGTGTCCGCTAGCAGCTGATGATGCCAAAGCCATTGAGACTGTTTATGGCGACTATACTTGTAGTGGAGGTATGTGAATTACATGTTAAAATACACCAAAACAAGAAATTCAAATAAATGCACATATTAGGTGTAGACAATTTTGTGTAAAAACAAGTCATCCTATGTGTAGATATTTAATACAATCATGAAAGGTGAACGCGAAGAAGGGAGGAGGTGGGTAAGGATTGAGAGCTTGATGGTGAGTGAGTGATTCAGAATGGTTTTACGCCGCTTGTAGCAATATTGAAGCAATACCACGGCGGGGGACACCAGAAATGGGTTTTACACATTGTACTCATGTCGGGAATCGAACCCAGGTGTTCAGCGTGATGATCGCACGCTTTTACCACAAGGCTACCCGACCGCCCTGGAGCTTGATGGTGACCATGAAACGATACGATACGATACGATACGATATGTAGAGAGTTGTTTCTGTGGCAGCATAGCGGCAGCATTTAATGACCTGCAGATATGGAGAATGTGTTAATACTAAAGGAGGAAGTGACTGGGGTTTGATGGCTTGATGGTGTCAGATATGATTTGAAAATCATGTGTGTTATGTTGTGTTATATAGAGACAGGATTTACGGACACCTGCATATGTCAGAAAGACTTCTGGAAGACCGACCAAATTGCTGGTGCCGCTGTCATTTGTACGTAATCTCTACATATTTTCGACATTTCTAACAAAGGGACAATTCTGGTCATTGACATGGGTGAGAGTGTTGAAGAGCACATCTCGCAACTTAGATATATCCCGTGAAAGACACTCAGTGTTCCATCAAATACAGTGGTTTTCAAGTTGACATTGTTATATCCACAGCGGCGCCACGGTTTACATTGCGTACTTGAAGGGGCCTGTGATGGTTCCACCACTGTATTAGCTCTGGCTTCTGGCGTAGAGACTAGGATAACAAATCTAGGAGACTGTGGTATGTTACAAACATCATCCAGCTTAACTCTTTCACTTAAACAAATAAACAAAATAAATACGAATGCCTACCACAGTAATAGCCACGAAAGGTGACGTCATTGCAATCACACAACAATGTTTTAAACGTACTGTGCTTTTATCATCATTACTCATTCATAACATTTTCAATACTATTTTATGTGTTAATGTTAGCTGTAAGCACCGCCTGTCAGTGTGAGATTGATGCCGCTAAAGCAGACATATCCTCTGATGCCAGCAAGTGCACGTGAGTTAGCTAAATTTAATACATTGTCAAAAAATATCTATTTCGGTAGTGTGTACTTCCAGGAACATGAATGTTATTTCAGACACAGTACATGTATGTGTCAACCTACCTACCTGTATTGTTTCTTTGGAGTTACTTTATGACTTTTGAAGTAAGAGCGAAGTGTAGAGATATTTGCTTCATGGTTCTTGTTTTACCTCGTTCTGCAGAATACCAAGGGGTGTGTTCTGTCTGAAGAGTATCTGATAGCATTTTGAAATGGTACCATTGAATTCACTGACATAACATGGCATCAATCAAAATTATATTGTCAGGGCGACGATGTGTTAATTTGGATCATTGCGACGATGTGTTAATTTGTCATGCTAACTTCGGGTACTACTTCACGAATACACACGGCATAAGAAAAGGACCCGGGCATTTTGTCAAAACAAGACTATTTTCAGAGTTGCACTTACATGTATCAAATAGATTAATCATCTATGTGGGGTAGCTGTCTCGGAAATTCAATGATATCCGATAGTTCCATGTTTTCACATCAAGATGGAGTCAGACCCTCCTCCCCTGTCTGTCCAAATGCCCGTCTGAGGAGAGGGTAACGATACCAGACTTAGTCTTATGTTTTCTTCTCTTACAATAATAGTTTTCATCCTCCTTTGTCCTAGTGCTTACAAGGCCCAGTACGCATGCCTCCATCAACTGACTACTGCTCCCTGTGTCAGCACTACCGACATAGCTGATCTGAAGAAAGCTGCCGCTACGTCGGTAACATCTACAACTTCTTGCAGTAAGTAAACAAATGCAAATACTAAATTATAATATTACCTTCGAGAGCAATTTTAGAAATACAGCTGTATATAGCTGTTCATGTTAAATGATGAATGTTGATATAATTCCCGATTCCAGTTTTTACAGCTTTTGATGACACATGTATCTGCCAGAGAACTTTCGATGATGCTCCAAATGCAAATGATGCACAAAAATGCACGTAAGTTTTAAATTGTGGAAATATATGTATACTGTTCGTAATATAATGCGTTGATTCATAAGCTCTTTGGCCACATGCCTATAGACATACAGAGACAGGATGTTTGGCGTATCAATGAAAATATATATTTTTAAACATTACAGGTGGAGCGACATTTTAAGTTTCATAGTGATATATATATATATATATATATATATATATATATATATATTCGATGATTAATCGTACGTTAACACGTTGAAGACATAAGACTTACAAAGGTAAAGATGGGTTAGTGAAATGATGCGCATCAGATAGCGAGTTTCTAATTCTGGATACTTGGGGCACACGAACAAGAAATGTCGACATAATCCAATCCAAAATAAAAACACATTATATACATATTCGTTCTCCTGGGTCTTCACCGTTATGTCTTCCTGTCTCAATTCTGATTTTATGACAACCATATCGGATCGAGTTAGAGATATCCTTTAAGGTTTACAGCCAATGCACTTTGAGTAGAGTCCTGGTTCAAGAGTTGAATAGGCTTGGGAGTTTAGAGTTTTAAAATATATTGCTGTGTCATTCTTGAAAGTCACAGTCCAAAACCCGTTGGTTAAGTTAAGACAGAAACATGGTTGATTTTCCAACATCGTGTATAATACATATCCAAATCCGTATTTGAATGTAGTGCTCGTGATTTTAGTAAGCCAAAATATGCGACCAACTGCATCCAGTCTATATATCGTTAGATACGTTTGTTCATGTAGGTAATCTTTTGGTGTTCATAGTGAGTTGTTTAATACAGTATTTTATGCACTTGATGATATAATGTACATACAGTTTATGTCTTCCACATTCACCGGCGTCGTTACTTGCGCTGTTTGTCAGCTGGAGTATACATTTGAAGTATTTAGTCTGTATTGTTCGTCAACATAAGGAAATTATGTGTTACATGTCTCCCCAGTGACCTGGAGTTGTGGTAAAACGCAACCAAATAGATCGTGTGGTCCGAGCAGTTGAGTTGATTCAATGTACGTCATCTACCCCGACGCCATGGTTCATTACCCATAGTATCAACCACTGGTTTCTATTTAAGCCCAGACTCGATTGTTTACAGGCCCTTAATGCGGCATTAAACAAAAACAAAAAAACAACAATTCAAAACATTAAAATGATTCTCCCAGCATATATTTCCATTTATAATGAAAACACGGATCATTCTCACAACTACTGACTTGGAAGTTCTCGGAAGTGGGTTGAACCTACTGATCGACAGTTTTAGTAAAGAGGTTTCCAGTACTTTTGATATATGTAGGAACGCATTATTTATTTATCTGAAACTCCTAATATTAAACGAATATCAGTTTGCATTTGATGATATGAATCTGATAGCTTCTGCGCAATTATTATAGCGCTCATAAAACTGAGCTGAGTTGCCTGAGAACTGCGCAGTCATCCAGTTGTCACGGCACTACGACCAAGAGCGCCATTGCAACGACTTCTGAAGCTGCAGGTATTGTCCAGGTATTGTCCACTTTACATTAAGAAATTCACCCCCTTGGAGCTCGTCATAACCATGTTGTACTGTAAATGAATTGATCATGTTCAAAACTGTCAACTTAGAAGATATAAGTTCTCGAAGGCCATTCAGATCAGAAAATAACTTTTTAGGTTGACATATCTAAGTACCACTGCAATGACGGAAATACCGAAAATGCTCTTTCAGATTAGTATATAAGCAGAAAAAAAACATTTGAGTTTGCTATAAAACGGCGATTTTATAGTTAGACCATTGTAAGACAATCCATACAATATCTGAACACGCATCAAGTATATAGTGTGCACGTGGGTTCAGACCTACACATCGTGGCAGTTTAATGCAGAAGGAAATCCAAAAGTAACTTATGTTCCTGATGAAATCGTTCAATCAGTTATCACCGGATCCTGGTACGGCTAAGGGAAGCAACTTATACACCCAAACACATTCAGTGAATGTTTGTGCTTTTCAGTAATGGTTAAACTCTTCTTTTGGAGAGCCGACAATACCTGTGATTGAATGTTATCAACTTATCTGCTATAATTTCAGTACGATAACGGTTCTTTGTTATCCTATTATGTCAGTTGGCTCATGGCGTGTCAGCTTATAATGCCACAACGCATCAATGAAATCAATCATTGACAATTTTGATGAAACCCACGCAGCCAAGGCAGACGCTTCCGCTAGCGCCAAATTTTGCACGTGAGTGAACGTTCATGAAACACATAACTTATCTTATTGTACGCATTGATATCAATGGTCAAATGTGATGAAAAAGAGGTAGAACTGCTGTAATATTAGTACCTTGATTGCGCCTTGTTGTTAGTGAAGAAGTTCCACTGTGATTTTACAAATAGGCCACTTCAGTAAACGTACACTAGATGTTCCTATTCCTGTTTACCTGGCTATGATTGTCATCCTACCGCTTTGCTGAACATACTGTTCAGTGCCATATGGCTCGGCCGATGTCTCGGCTAGGTTTTGCTCATTTCCATACCAAAACGTTTGAAGTGGTTTGATGAGTAAATACTGACAGTTTCCAACATATCTTTCGTTTCTGGCAGTGCACTGACTACCCTGGATACGTCTCCATCTGCCATCTCCACCCCTACCGAGTACGTGTGTGCCGGTACCACTCAGGCAGACCTCGTGGCTCACACCGACACCAAAATAACAGTACCATGTGTTAGTATGCCTGTTCTGCATGCCAAGCATGGCCAGGAGTGTGACACCGCAACAAGTACTAATATCACTTTTGAAGAAATCAGTAACGGGTCAACCTTGAAAGATTATATCATTAGAGTTAGTTTATACCAACATGACGTACACATTCCTTGTTACATAGTGCACGAAAGATCTACATTTTAGAAATGGCCTCTTCTTTTTTCGTTGCTGGTGGGAGTGCTGCGGATCATGTGACCTTTGCGATGACGTCATCGGTCGTTTCAGTTCTTGTAAGCATGTTCCTGTAACTACCGTGCTGGCACTTCCTCTTTGTTCCAAGCCCTTTATATTCAGGTCCTTTTTGACATATTGTGAAACTATGTTTTTTTCAATATTTATGTCACTTGAATTTAGTTTTTTCCATCGCCTTTTGCTATGTTCTCGTTGAATTATCTATTGGAATCGGGTTGACTGATTTGAGTATCAACAGGAATCTATTTACAATGAGGCTTTTCGATAAAAGTAACAAAAATGTTTGTATGACGTGGGTCATCCATTGACAATAATATGTTGTCATACAGATCCTGTAGTTTGTCTGAAAGTGCATCTTTTGTTCTAGTTTTGATATTTGATTGATCCACTGAAATAAACGGTACTGTTCACGAAGTCTACCAGTATGTTGTTGTTCTATTTATTATTTCTTGCTTATTATCACATATTTGGGGCGTCTTTAAGATGTACCAGAATCGTATTGTATAGGGTTCGAATATGATTGTCATATTCATTCTTGGTTTGTCACCACCACAGATGGGTTCATGGGTTTTGCTAAATAGTGTAACGTGTATTTTGTGACTTCTTACTGTCATCCTTGTTCAACACGCAGATTAATTTCAGGAAACATTCCATCCGACACACTATCATAGCCGTGACACTAGCCATACTTCTGGTGGTTTCATCACAATGGTTGTGGCTCTGTTCGTGGCAAGACTATGACGATTATCTCCTGTTCCAGTTAAAAGGCGCCGGATTAAAAGTGTCACTGACTAAATTATACCATAACAGTTAACCGCGTGACATTCCGTCTTTTTCGGACGTCACTGATATACAATAAAATATACAGACAGAATCATTAGTTATAGTTATCCCATCTCCAAACGGTCATTCGTCTTATTACAACAGGGTCCAACAAAACCCTGTTGTAACTAGGCGAATCTTTAGTTTGGGTGGCTTAACTGATTTGTAGCATGCTTCAAATTCTGTCGCCGTCTTGCTCGTCTTTGTCATACTTGTGGTTTTGACACAGCGGTCCATTCATGGTATGACCCTGAATATATAGAGGGCGTCATGGAAAATGATCAATACAAAATTCTTTGGAATAGGCCCGTTTACAGTATCAGACATATCCAGGCCAACAAACCTGTTCTAGTACTTTTTGATAAATACAATGAAATCATTTATATTATTGAATTTTCTGTCCCTTTTAACACGAGTGTGA